>NW_026000174.1:24137785-24176796 GCF_001458135.2 Marmota marmota marmota
GGCGGCTCTGTCCCTCTGTGGGCCGCTAGGCTTGTTCTGTCAGTGGTCGCAGTTCTGCCTACTTTGCAGGCGCAGGCAGCGGCACTGCCCCTCTGTAGGCCTCTGGGGCTGTTCTGCCAGTGGGTCGCAGGTCCGCCTACCTTGCAGGCGCGGGGGGGGGGCGGCTCTACCCTTCCTCAGGCCACTGGGCCTGTTCTGTCTGTCGGTTGCAGGTCTGGCCTGTTCTGATGGTGGTCACAGTTCCGTCTACCTTGCATGCGCGGGGGGAGGGGGCGGCTCTGTCTCTCAGCAGGCCGCTGCTCCTGATCTGCTGGTGGGTCGCAGGCCCGCCTACCTTGCAGGAGTGATTGGAAGCTCTGCCCCTCCGCGGGCCACTGGGCCTTTTCTGTTGGTGGTCACAGTTCCGCCTACCTGGCAGGCGCGGGGGGTGGGGGGCGGCTCTGCCTCTCAGCAGGCCGCTGCTCCTCTTCTGCCAGTGGGTTGCAGGTCCGCCTACCTTGCAGGAGTGATTGGAAGCTCTGTCCCGCCGCGGGCCGCTGGGCCTGCTCTGTGGGTGGTCACAGTTCCCTCTACTTTGCCGGCACGGGGGGAGGGGGCCAGACCAACGTCTTTGTCACTTGTTTTCCGTAAGTTTCTAGAACTGAAGCTCAAGGTCATTTGAGTTTGACAGTGGCCTTCAAGGAAACGTTGGTTTCAGTGTTCTCTCTCTGTTTCCACATTTACTTAGTTTTTGGCCTCTGAGACTTTTGTTTTGTTTTACTTTATTCTTAAGAATTTCTGTACTTTATTTAGCACAGTGGCAAGTTTTGTCAGGATACCTTGTCTGCTGCAAAACCAGAAGCAGTAGTTTGAACAAAATCACATAATATTCAGGGTCCAATGAGGAGAGGGAAACCACACATTAATTTGGCCAATCATAGGCCTTACAATAATCTTGGGATTATTAACTCAGTATTTCAGCCCAGGAAATGGAGGCTCAAAGAAGTTAAAGGGATAATGACTGGCAGAGCAGGAGTGGGCTTAATTTGGACTGTTTGGCTCCCCTTCATTTTCTGTTCTCTCCACAATACTACCCTAGTTCCCTGGCTTTTCTTTCTTTATTAAATTCAAATTCCAGTTATTTCAGGATCTGGGTTATTCCTAAAGCTTAGAAATGCATTGAGATTTCAAGAGGAGTCTTACTTTAATTCTCCTCTCACTCGACCAAAAGCAGTCCAGATTCTCCTGAGGGTATTCACTTTTATTAAGGTAGAAGACCCAGCTAGGACTGGCCAAATTGATAAATGCAGTATCATGGTTGCCGCCTCTGTGTCCCAGGAGATCTGTGGGGAATGAGGGAGTACAATCTCATTTTCAGGATATTTTCCTACTTTGTATGGTCATAGAATATGCTCACAATTCTAGAGTCCAACTGAAAAATCTCATGATTTGTGAAAGCAGTCCTTTGTCTGACAAGACCACTCTCTCCTTTCTCTTTGTCTTCCTTTTCTATCCCCACCCCCACCTCTTACCAACGAATTCATAATCAACTCCAGGTATTGAGTATTTGTGTCAAACAGACTTCAACATTGGAAACATCAAAAGTACACATTTTGTACTTCTCCCAGACTTGGAAAGAAATGGGGCCAATTAAAAGTGAACTTTTAAGAGAAATGAACATCTTGTATGCCAGGTTTCAGCTGAATGTCATTGCAATTGCCTAAATTATAACTATCAGAAAAAATGCATTCTAATTATGGAAATGCCATTAGGAGGAGTTCCTTCTGCCTGGAACCAGCTTAAAAAATGACTACCACCCACCCCTTAGCTCTATCGCATTTCTCAACAGCAATTCTACATTTCAAAGGGAAAAAGGGAATGCATTATGGCAAAAAGAGAATTTGTACCCCCAGTCTGGGTTTGAATCCTAACTCCATCATTTATTGGTTATGTGACCTTGGTAATAGCCATTTACCTCTCTCAGATTCTCAGTTTCTATATTTATCAAATGAGGATAATAATGCCTGCTCCATAAGGTTGTCATAAAGACTCAACAACACAAGAGGGCATATAAAAAATTATGTAGTACTTAGCATGAAACATGCTGGATTGCTGAATTGAGTGGGAATAAGAGAGGAGGAGTGGGGCTAATTATCATGACCCTGAGGAAGGAGCTGAGACCATACTCTACTCAGGTGTTACCTTCTGGTATGGATGGCACACTCCATATTGGAGAGGATGAAGACACAGACCTGCATCTTCACACAGGATCTTGGGCTTTCCCATTCTAACTCTGAGATGATTTCCATTTTTTAAAAAAGTTTTACCAGTATCTGGGTTGACCCCATAAGGGTACCAGTGTTTCTCTGCCATGGAAGAGTATTCATGCCCTAACAGTCTGGAGCAATTTTTTTTTTTCTAACAGGTGGACTTTGTACCCCGATAGTTGGGAAAAAGTGAATTTATTGCAGAGTTCTATGGACCTGTACACTCAATAAACATTGCCTATATAGTAGACAGGTGTTATCTTGAAATTACTTATTCACTTATATTTCAAATATATACAGGTTCTCTCATGTAAAAGAAAATACTTAAAGGCAGTTGTGGATTCAGAGAAGTCTTCTGGAATTGCATTTTCTCAGTCAATAAATTGTAAAAGTACAACCACTGTATATGGTTGTAGGCCTGATAATTTTTTTTCTTTTTTTGTATTTCATTTGAAAGGTTCAGCAATGCCCAGGAATCTGATAAAAAATTTACATCTTGTTGTACCTATTTACAGAGCAAGGGCCCACGGCAGAGTCAAGGTTGCTGGGAGGTCCTCCCAATGTTCTGGTCTTCTGCTCTTCTGTTTCATTGGATATCCCAGGGAAGATTCCAGAAAATTCCACCCAGGTTTATCTCTTGACTTTTGATGGACTGCAAGATTTTCTCAGAATTTCAAGTCCCTATTGCACATGGTCTTACCCTGTTAGAGGGGAAATGTTACTACTATAGTGACATGCTAAAGATTCAAGGCAACTCTGGGTCACTTGGGCTCACACTGACTGGTTCTGATTGGAGCTTGTTCTTAACATATTTTATGGTTGGGGGAATTTATCTTATCTCCCTGAGTTATGGAATCTGGTCTGTATAAGGGTCACAAAAGCCCCCGGCCCTGGTTTAAGGTAACCCATATTGGCAGAGAGATGCATCTGCATTTGCATCTGCATTTCTCCTATAGATAACAGGTTGCTTGCTGAGGAAGGCAACATATCCTTAAGCCAGGCGGGGATGCAGGTAAATTGCTTTTTGAAAGAAAGCATGTGAGGATCAGCACAGTAGGCCCAGTTTACAGAATTATTCTCTTAACCTCACTTTCCCACCACTCACATCTTTTTTGTTATCTATCAGACTAACCTTCCTCACTTCACTCTTCCATTTTCTTAGCCCACTGGGCAGGTGTTGAGGAAGGTGAAGGACAAGTATGGTCCAGCTCTGACACCAGCTGTTCATCTCTGCACCCCTAGAAGGCTCAGCAGCTGAGTACTGGGTGCTTAGATCTGAACACCTCAGTCCTAGCTTCCTGGGTTGCCTTTGTGCTCTACTGTGCCTGGAGGCTGGTCATGGTGGAAGTGGAAGCTCAACATGGATTATGTCAGCAAGTGGGACAGAGAAAAGGAAAGAAGAGGCCTGGAGCAAAGAGAAGCCAGATAAGGAAAGTGATTGGGCAGGAGCAAAATTATAGCATAAGGGATGGTGACCAAGTGCTGTTACTTGGTACCTTCTGTGAGGAGAACTCAAAGGATTCTGGGGATGATGTGGCCTTCGTAGGATACCTGTGATGTCGTGAAATGCATCCTTGGTCTTCCTGCCTGTTTCCTGGCATACAACTCTAAAATCCTTGGAATCTTTGAAGTAATAAGAGTGTTTTTGCATGCTAATGAGTTAACAGAAAACTTCAAATTAGCTTCAGGATGGGAACTGGTCAGGAAAAATACAGGTAGGATTAGAGGGTTGGGACTTTTAGTCCTACCCTCAACCTCCAGGAGTGGTAAAGGGCTGAAATTTAAGTTGACCACTAATGGTCAATGATTTAATCAATTGTGCCAATGTAATAAAGCCTCCAAAAAACCCCAAAGGATAGGATTTGGAGGGTTTCTGGGTAGCTGAACACATGGAGGTGCCTGGAGGGTGGTGTGCCCAGAGAGGGCATGAAAGCTTCTCATCCTCCCCTGTAACTTGTCTGCACATCTCTTCATCTGTGTCCTTTGTAATATCCTTTATAATAAGCCAGTAAATGCAAGAGTTTCCCTGAGTTCTCTGAGTCATTCAAGCAAATTAATCAAATTCAGGGTTGCGGAAACCCTGATTTATAGAGAGTCTGTCAGAAACACAGGCAAGAAAAAAAACGTGGGGCTTGTGACTGGCTTCGGAAGTGGGGCAGGAGCTGTCTTAGGGACTGAGCTCCCAGCCTGCAAGCACCGATGCTGTCTCTGGGTAGATAGTGTCGGGACTGAATTGAACTACAGGACCTTACGCTGGTGCCTGCTACAGAATTGGCATGTGGGGAGAATGCTCCACACGTTTGATGTCAGCAGGGATCTATGTTTTCAGAGTGTGGTGGGAGAAATGGGGTCTGAGATTTTCTTATGGAGCATCCTTTCCTCATATTTTCTTTTATTCCCCTTTCTCTTGCTCTCTGTCACTGTTGTGGAGGCATGTTCTCCAAGACCCTGTCACCTTGGCTTTGTAGGCCACCCCTTCCATTTCTACTGGAGCTGACTCACTCATTTGTCCCCCACCCCTTCCATGTTCTCACTCTGCATGGCCATTTCTCCCAAGCACAATGACCACTTAGCTTGAAGGTGTGTCTTCACCCTATCTGTCCCTTTTCCTTCACAGCCAAACATCTGAAAAAGGCTCTATTGTCTACTCATGCCCCATCCACTCATTCCTCCAGCCCCTCATTTTCGGGGTTTCGACTGTGCTTCTTGCTCTACTCAGCCTGCTCTGGGTAATGCTGCCAGCGTCCTCATCACCAGATCAAGTGCATAATTTTCATCTCTTTTCTAATTGTACCTCCCTGGAGCGTTTAACTCCATTTTCTTGGGGTCTTCTCTTCCTTTGGCCCATTGATCCTTAAATCTTGCAAGTTTTTAGGGGTCTGAGCTTTTCTTTTCTTTTCTCTTAACCCTATTTTATCCCAAGCTAATCTGTGACTTTAACTACTATTGGTAACTACCATCTGCAGCTCTGACCTGGACCTGAACTTGAGCTTGTATGTACAATCATGACCTGGACAGCTCCTCTTGGGTGTTCCACTGACACTGTAGACTTGGGCTAAACCGAAAGTATCTAGAGATGAGGTCTCTATGAGGTAATGAAAGTTAGGTGAGGAAGGATGAGGCCCTAATCCAACTCTTCTTATAAGAGTTGTGGCCTTGGGCTGGGGATGTGGCTCAAGCGGTAGCGCGCTCGTCTGGCATGCGTGCGGCCCGGGTTCGATCCTCAGCACCACATACAAACAAAGATGTTGTGTCCGCCAAATACTAAAAAAAATAAATATTAAAAATTCTCTCTCTCTCTCTCCCTCTCTCTCACTGTCTCTCACTCTCTCTTTAAAAAAAAAAAGAGTTGTGGCCTTATAAAAAGGAGAAATGTTCTCTCTCTCTCTCTCTTTCTTTTCTTTGTAAGTATCCAGAGTTTAGGCATTCATCTACAAGAAAGGAAAAGGACCCTCACCATCCACTGACCATGATGATCTTGCTCTGAGATTTCCAGCCTCCAAAACTGTAGAAGATAACATTTATGTTGTTTAAATCACCAAGTCTGTAGTATTTTGTTATGGCCATCTGAGAAGGCTAATATGTTATTATTTTTTGCCTTAGTAATAAAATTCTGTCAGCTCTAGTGTTTAAATGGTACTCTTGGTTTTATTTTTTAAAAATTTTATGTGACTATGATTTTAAGAGTCAGAAAATTCTGCAAGTCCTTTACAAAAGTACTGAGTCCTACCTCAGGCCACTGCACTCCTGTCAAGGCTTTTCCCTTTTACTGGATTTTTGTTTTATTTTACATCCAGCTCTGAATTATGTGTTTATACTGCTACGTATTGATAGTTCGGTTTTGGCCTTATTGGTTGTCTTTTTCAATAGTGGCTGAGAATTTAGTTCTCTCACACTCACCTCCTCAGGTTCATACATTACACACTTTCTGCAATTGGCCCTCTTCCCTTCATAGTCATATGATAATTTTGGTTTGATTAAGATTCAGCCTTTGTATGATTGTGTCAATTTTATTTGCAGCATAGTCATTACTTGACCTTTCTTGTACTTTTTGTTCTCTGTGGAATTGACAATGATCTTACATTAATTTTTCCCCATGGTTTTCTTTGCAGTCATCACTAATTCGATACCTAAACCTTTCTCCAGATTTCTGAATCTTCTTTCCACCTGTTCAAACATATAAGGTAGTTTGTCAATGTCTTCTTAAAGAAGTTACTTATGAGACTTCTGACCAATCCTGACCTCTATGCCTGCTGCAGAGACCATAATAAATCTTTCTTCACCAGCATCCTAGAAGTCCCTTTGCTTCTCACTTATATTAGATTCTCTGTTTCCTGGATCTCATATCATTTTCTTTCTTCATTGACTCCCTCATTTTGGTGCCGTGTATCCTGTAGTCTCTTTCTAAGAAAGGGTTCATGGGAAGTATTTTTTAAAACTTGTGAGACTCTAAGTATTTTTATTCTATTGTTACCTTTACTTGATACTTTGAGCATTTGTGTTGAAAATTATTTTCTTTTAGAATTTTAAAGGCATTGCTCCATTTTCTAGATTTCAGAGTTGCTGTTGGAATATTGCATGGCAATAAGATTTGGATCTATTATTAATAATCGCCCCCCCCCCCTCAACTAACTCTTAGAGTATTTCATTTGTCCCCAGTGTTCTGAAATTTCTTTCTATGCTGTGGAGTGAATCTATTTTTATTGATTGTGCTAGAACCCCCAAGGACCTTAAAACTACATATTTTGGTTTCAGCAAGTTTTCTTAGTTTTTCTTTAAATTTTTCTCCCCACCATTTTCTCCTTTCTGTATCTAGAATTCCTACTCCTTAACTACTAGAACTTCTCAGTTGATTCTTCAGTTTTGAAATCTCTTTCTCCATTTCCATCTTCTCATCTTCTTGCTGTACTTTCTGGGAGATCTATTCCATTTTATCCTTCAGCCTTTGCATTGAATCTTCCGTTTCTGATCATGGGCTTTATTCTTTCCAACAGCTCTTCTTTTGTTGTTACCATTTGTTTGCTGAATGTTACTTTTAGTAGCTTACTGCTGCCATCCAGTGAATTAAAAATCTTCAAATACCTCTCTGTGGTTATTATCAATAGATTTTTTGGATGTTTTATTCTCCTTGTATAGTCTCTGTTTTTCCCAAGTTGCTCTTTCCCATCTGTTTCAGTTTGTTCTATGGTTTGGATGTTGAATGTCCCCCAAAGGCTCTTATGTTAAAGTTTTGATCCCGAGGGTGGCACTATTGGGAAGTGGTATAAACTTTTTAAGAAGAGGGGTTTAGTGGAAAGACTCTTGGTCATTGGAGTGTGTCTTTGAAAGAGGTAGTGTGTCCCCAGCTCTGTTCTCTTCCTCTCTCTCTCTTTTTTTTTTTGTGCTCCAGCCATGAACAGGTGGGCTCTACTATTGTTCTTGCTGGGATGGGCTGCCACAAACCTAGAGTAATGGGACCAATGATCCTGGACTGAAACCCCCAAAATTGTGAGTCAAAATAAACCCTTCCTCTTTATAAGTTGATTATCTCAGGTATTTGTCACCATAATGGAAAGCTGACTAATGGTCTTTAGGCTAGAGGTGTTCCTTGGTGATCCTTGTTTGTGGTTGGGACTCCACAGCTCTGGGCCCCAACATAGGCTAATTTTGCTGGACTTCTTAATTAGATCTCATGATGCCATAGGTTTGGGGATTTCTCTTATGCATTCACATTTTCTGGAGAAGAATCTTCCAGTCTCCTGTGTGGAGGGCATGAGCCTAACTTAGCAGCAGTCACTGGAGTGTAGAAGGGTAACTATAGTTAACAACAGTATGTTGTGTATTTCAAAGTAAATGGAAGAGAGGACTTTGAATGCTCTCACAACAACAAAAACTGATAACTATTTGAGGTGATTTATATGCTAATCACCTTGATTTTATCAACACATAACCTATACATACATCAAAGCATCATATTGTACCCATAATTATCATGTGTCAATTTAAAAATAAAATAAAACTTAAAAATAGTTAACTTAACATATTTTTCCTTTCTTTAATGTGACTACGAGAAAATTTAAAATTGTATATGTGGCTTGGAGTACATTTCTATGGGCAGTGCTGTCCTAGAGGTAAGATATGCCGCTGTGGTGAGGTGTGAGTCTCAGCTTCATAAATAGATTACACTCTTCCCTTCTGAGCCGGGCCTCGGCCTAGGGGACCTTCATTGGTGCAGATTTTGTGATTCTCAGCTTTGTTCACTGTCTGTGTGAAATCCAGTTTCCTGGGGCTTGCTTGTCAATTACTAAAGGTTGTCCGCTTCCAGGGTCCTAAGATTATATTACTAGTTGCTCTTCATCTCTTTACTAAATTTTTTAACATACATTTATGTAATTTAAATGATTTACAGATTTCCAGTTGCTTTAGTGGGGTTTCAGGGAGGATCAGAGAAAAAAGTACACATATTTTAAAAAAAAGGAAATTTCTTAGTGGCTGCTAGAATGGTTAAAATCTAGCATATATCAATAAAATGGGGAAACAATAAGAAAAAAATGCACATATTCAATCCACCATTTTGAACTAGAAATCCTAAACATCTTTTGGTTCTCTTAATCTGTCCCTCTTTTATATTTACCCTTTCTTTTTTAAAAAAATTAAATTAGATTTTTTAAATTTATATATGGCAGCAGAATGCATTATAATTCTTATTACACATATAGAGCACAGTTTTTCATATCTGGTTGTATATACAGTATATTCACACCAATTCATGTCTTCATACCTGTGCTTTGGATAATAATGGTCATCACATATATGCACCATTTCTTAAGAGGAAGATTGCATCAGCCTTCAACCAGCTGGAGCCAAGCCTACTTCCAGCTTCTCCCCATGCAAAGCTCTTCTCTAGGCTGAAAATCTGATTGTGTTACTTCTTTGTCTAAAATCCTTCAACAGCTTCCAACAGGCAAACGAAAGCACTCAAGCACCTTGGCATAACTGAGAAGATGCCCTGTGGGGTGACCTTTTGAATTTCATTATCTTATCTCCTACTCCCACTCATTACCCATCAACCCAAGGACACAAAATATGCCACTTACTATATATGTACATGTTTACAACATGCCATGTAATGTCTGCACTTTTACACAATATACAATTGAAGGTATACATGTGTGTCTAACATTCCATTTAGTATTTGTACATGTATACAGCAAGCTTTCTAATGCCTCTGCTTTGCCCATGCTATGCCCTCTTCTTTTCACCTGCCTCCCCCAACTTTGGTGGCACAATTCACCAAGCTTTCCCCAAACCTTGCCTTTGAAGAAAAGTGGGTGAGAGGATGGGGACTGGCCTGGATGTTCTTTCTGTCTTTATTAATGATAATAATGGCCAGCACATTTAGCATTTAGCAAGTATTTTTCCGGGCCTTTATACATACAGAATTCATTCTTATTCTCTTCATTTTCTGTTTGAGGAAAGACAGACACAAAGAGGTTTAGTGACTTTCCCAAGTCAACCAAAGAATTGGCAACTGAACTCTAGAGATGTCCTTGTATGTCAAAGGCTGTCTGTCCTTTTATAATGCAGTAGTTGATGGTTTACAAGTCTGTCACCTCTGCTGAACTGGGAACTCCCTGAGGCCAGTGCCTAGGTCTTTGTTAAAATCTCTGTATCATAAATGCATAGCATAGGGTCTCAAAATATATTTGTTGAGCAGACCTGCCATCCACTAAACATCTTAGTGTGGCCCCTCTCTGTCTCCCTCCTGCACATTCTAAAGTCCCTGCACAAGGATTTCTGGCCAATTCCCTTTTTATGCTAGTTCTTCAGAAA
The DNA here is from genome assembly GCF_001458135.2 of Marmota marmota marmota. Taxonomy (NCBI): domain Eukaryota; kingdom Metazoa; phylum Chordata; class Mammalia; order Rodentia; family Sciuridae; genus Marmota; species Marmota marmota. Next base: position 24,147,844 of record NW_026000174.1, read on the forward strand.
ACCATGATTGTTAGTTCCTGTCGGTGTTGGAAGAGGAGGGCCCATTCTAAGACATGTGACAGCTTCCCAGGCATTTACTTAAACATGTTTGTGTGCCTTCAGAATGGTAGTTATATTATTATTCTTATTTTAAGAAATCCACTGGTTTAAATCATCACAGAGGCTTAAATGATGTGGAAAATTCTAATGATGCTCTTTTGATGAAAAAAAAAATTCCCTCATACTTAGCATAATCTTCCTTTGAATTATGCCAGGAAATCTTAAAACCCAAAGCTTGCTTTCTTTCTTTTTTCCACCTCATTATAATTCTTCTCTTTTTGGATGCCATGCCTGACCCTCGGGAAGGAAGGAGCTTTTTGTATGCATAATGGGTGATTCTGCAAGAGGCAGCCTGGGTGCAGAACAACCTAAGGCTTGTGGGATGGGGAACATAGGGGAGCCTGGGAGAGAGTCGACTGGCGAGGGCACAAGATAGCCTGGTAAAAAGTGGCCCTGGATCCAGAGGGTGGTCCTAGGGAGGATAAATGTTGGCACCAGTAGGCTCACTGGGTGGGCAGTTTCACCTTGGAGTGATCCCACCCAGGATAATGATGGAGGCACCATAAAACTCCAGAGTTTTCATGTTGGAGGGTGGGTGATGATTTGTCTGAAGCTGCTCTTGCATAGCAATATGTACAGAACTGAGAGGAATTTATTAGTCCACATTAAAGTAAGGGGATGCCAAAGAGTTAACCTCTGATCAGTCCATGTAAATAGCACCTTGCATTACTCCTTTCTGCTGAACTATGCATATTTCTCTTCCCAGCCTTTATGAGTAAATTAGGGAAGAAATAAAGCCTCTCCCTGCTCTCTTCCCCACTGTGGTACACTTGGCAGTGTGGCTAGCCAGGTAGTGATACTCCCGGTATGGCCAGATAGAGTAGTACCTGTGAACACCACCCTGGAGTTAGATAGCCTAAATGCAAGGGCTGGTCCTGTCACATGTTACCTGTGTGACAATGAGGATTCTACTCTTGGATTCTTGGTTCCTCATCTATGCAATGAGGATAGCATCTACTTCATGGGTTTATTTAGAGAATTAAATGAGATTCTAATGCATGGAAAGCATTTAGCAAGGTGCCTGCTGTGTATATGCTGTGGTTATTGTTGTTTTGTTATTGCTTTCTATCAGTACTGCCATTCTCAGAGGGACCTCAGTACCAGGAGGCCATTGGGAGCCCCAGGAAGCAGACTGAGCTTTGTGGGGGAGTGGCTATAGGCACTGGGGCTCAGGGTTGGGCTCAGGCTTAGAAAGAGGCTGGGATACAAGCAGAGAAGGCAGCAGACTCTGGGGAGAAGGATAAAAGAGAAGACTAGGATTATGGATGCAGAGGTCTATGACTAGTCCTGGAGAGGTCCTCAGGGTTCATCTGTATATGCCTTCTCAAGCAAAAGAATGTACTTTTAGATTGAGGATGGTGGAACTGAAATCTGCAAGAACTCCCCTCCTGGGATGGGGTGGGAGTATGTTGCATTTTAGGCCCACCCAGCCATGCATGTAGCATTGGGATCTAGGACATACCCTTGGAGCACCACTCCCTTGCAGACTGGTTGTTGAGAGCTCTCCACCTGCTCTACCAAATGAGGGTGGCCTCCTGTGGGTATGGGGTGGGCATGCTGGGGGTGTGTGGGTTGGAGAATGATGGTGCCAGGATTCCAACCATCAGAAGGTAATGTTCTCTTAGAGTTCAGCTGTAAAGTAAGCCAGATAGGGTCAGGTGGAGCCTGGGAAAAGCCATTATACTGACATAGGCAGACGTGGTGGCAATAACCTGTGGGAGGAGGTGGGGACTATCAGGTAGGAGGGCTAGTCAGTTCTGGAGCCCCCATGAAGAAGCCACAGGGGAAAAGGTGACAGGCTTTGTGTAGGGGAGAGGAGAGGGAGGAGCGCCAGGCCTAGGTCTGGTTCTCTGGCAGGTGGAGGCATCAGGCCACTCTGGTCTAAGGTGTCCAGGTCTTTCTGGTCACCCTGCACTAGCTTCATGCTCATGGAGCTTCTTTCTGACAATTTGTCTTTGCAAGAGGCTATCTCCGGGGACATAGAGCTTGGTCAGGCCCAGACACTTTGTCAATTGGAGATTTTACTGCAAATTAATATACTGACCATGGTTTTGATGTCCATTCTCTCTAAGTATGGTATGGGTCAGCCTTCCTAAGTCCTCCTCTTCTGGGGAGTGGACAGAGTCCTGAGTTTAGATCTCTAGGACTGAGGTCCAGTCCTTAGGTTGGGAAATTTGCCTTATTAGTGAAAGCTGTCCTGGTGAGGAAGAGCCAACAGCCTTGCTCCGGTGAGACTCACACTTACCCCAGGCCTTTCTGTTAAATGCCTCCCAGCATGTATGTGTATATGGCTGCATGTACACACACACATGCATGTACCCTCAGTGGGTGTGTGCAAGTCTATATGAGATAGGAAACTGGAGTCTGTATTACTCCTCTCTCCCCAGGGAGTCACTGTGTGTGGAAAGCCACATATGAATCCTTAGCCTGAGAGTTAATAACCTGGAAGTTAGGAAGACCTATAATTCCCACCTTTCTTATAACATCCTGGGAAATAGCACAGGCGATGAAATCCTATAGACCCAGTTCATAAACTGGCTGTGTTATTTACTAGCTACTTGCTCTTGGGCAAGGCTGCTAACACTCTGAGCCTCAGTGTCCAAAAGGCATAATAATGCAGAGCTCACTCAGGTAGTGAAGGATGAAATGGGTGGGGTCTGGGTTGGGGGCTAGTACAGATTCACACCAGGTACCCAGAATGGGCAGGGAAAGAGGCAGCTTGTATTCTTCACTAAATTCTGGATAGGATTCTTTCACAGGGTATAGAAAAATCAAGTGTAGTTAGGTGCTTAGTTTAGCAGAATTCACTTTTTATTCTCCCAGCAGGAGTTCAGGTTAGTAACCATGAGAGGCTGCCTGGGGAAGGGTACAGATTAGATTCTGAGATGTTGTCATTTGTGAGGTATGCTGTGCATCTCTCTCTCTCTCTTTCTTTCTGTGAGGCAGAGAAGTAATACATTCACTGTGAACATCTGTTAATGTTCAGAAGCATTGAATGAAGAAAGTTGTGCACACTAGAATTAACTAGAATTAAGAAGATGCAATACATAACTCACAACGATTGAGTGCTTGCTATGTGCCAAGCATTGTCCTAAATCTCACTGAATCCTCACAATGTCTCGATGGGACTGGCACTGTTAGGATCCCTGATTGACTGATGAGAAAAATGAATCTCAGAAAGGTTAAGTAACTTTTCCAAGGCCACATAACTAGTAAGTGCCAGAACTGAAACGTGAGCCCACTTGCCCATGTTAACATATTTACTCTTAATCCTTATGTGTTTTTGCCGATCCAGTTGAGGACGCCAAGTTCAGTGCTTAGTCTTTCATTCCAAAGCCCATTTCTTTTGTTAGGGGCACATATGATTCTGTTAGCATAGTCAATACTTTTTAATAAGTTCTCTGGTTTTAATACATTATACTTTCTGGAAAAAACTTATCAACCATTCATACTTCCTCGTGAATTTAAGTCATAGACTCATATATCTAGTTTTACTTTCCACCATATGCAGGGATCCTTGGAAAAGTGGCTCCTATATGGCCTCCCTGACGGTCCTTTAGCAGCTCCCATGGTGGGGAGCTCACCATCTACCACTCCTTGCTGTCCAGAGAGCTCTAATTTCTCAGGTTGAGCTAAAATCTGCTTTCCTGCAGCTTTCCACCAGCAGTCTTCCCTCTCCTCTCCAGAGCAATTACAAAAGAAATTGCTTCCTTTTCCCTACGATAACCTTTCAGATATGGGTGTGAGCGCATGTCCCTTCTCTTCTCCAGGTGAAATGCCTCATTTTCTTTATCTATTCCCCATAGGGCTAGTTTTGGATTCCCTCTGTGCCCTGGCGATCTGAACATCTGCTTCAATTTAAGCCATATAGAACTGAAATATCCTACCAGGTGGGTCTGATTACCAACACATTCCTTTTCTTGGAGTCTTTGAAATTTGAGCCTGACCCCTCATGATGAGAGTAGTGGTTTGTGTTCCCTAAGAAAAATATTCCACCCATTTACAGCTGGAAGACACCTGATGATCCAGGTGCCACTTATACAAAACTACCCCAGAACTCATTTGATGTAACTTTTATCTAATGGAGACAATCTGCATGCTGCTTGGGCCTCTCCTGGTAGTCTGTAGGTTGATCCAGGTCGGGCATTGTGCATAATCATTTCTGGGTTCTTCCAAAGTGCCTGTCACATTGGTGTGCTTCCCTTCACCTGTCAATAAATGCAGTTGATTTATGGACTCACTGGGGCTTAAGAAGTCATTTTCTGCTCTGTTGCATCTCAGAATCCAGCTGTGTCCAGCTGGAGCCAGCCTTCCACTGGTCTTGCATGTTTTTTTCTGAACATGGACCCAGGTCTCATGGCTTGCTCATGCATTACAATAGGAAGAGTTTCATTTTGGAACTCTGCTCTATTCTACCCACAACGGGGAGGAAACCAGAACCCTGAGAGGAGAGTCACAACCCAATTTGCAGAGAGCCCTGGAACTCCTCTTCCAGCTTGTGTTATCTGCCAAACCTCCAGTAATGAAAATCTCCCAGGTGTAGGCCTAGTCTTGAGCTGCAATTTGTTGGGAGCGGGGCAGTGTATCAAACAGTTGTTTCCAAGTGTGTCTTTATTGAGCCTTTGGCCTCTGCTGCCTCCTTCTGGCCCCTCCCCCTTCCTCCCTCCTCCACCCTGATGTTGCCTATAAATCAAGTGTCTTTTCTTAAAATTGTAATCACCAAAATAAGGCGGTGATTTATAAGGAATTCTGAAATAGCAAATAATCAGCCAAACACTTCAGTTTAATGGCAGCAATAAGTCAAGTGCCTCCACGCTCATCTTGGGAGGAAGAAGCAGGTCGGTCTTGGTTGTTTTGAAATGACAAATGCTCTTTTGTGAGTTGTAACAAATCAATTATCCACATGTTAAAAATGGAGAAACTCCTTTTTAAAAATATACTTTTATGGTTACATTTAAAACAGAATAATGTTCCAGGGAAGGGGGGGGGCGGTGCTAGAGCTCTATAGTTATTTTTTTTTGGCAAAAGAAAATTGGGGGAAATAATAGCTCTGAGGAGAAAGCTGTCCAAAATGACATCAATCAGAGATGCAGGTGCCTGGTGCCCATAGAAGATGCACACAGAGTATTAGGGTCTGTTTGGATACAGCCTGGGCAGGTAGCAAGGAATCTGCTTCTACCTGTGGCTGCATTTTCCAACTGAAATAGCTGGCTCCCCAAAGAACCCTATGGGGACAGTCAATCCTCAAGCTCTCCCTGGGCACATTTGTCTGCCTTGTATTTCTCATTTCAAGAAGAATTTCTTCTTTTTCTGTTAAGAAAGAAGTCACGCCTCAGCAGCTGGCCCTGAGATTGGAACCTGTGTTATCTCGTTACGTACAGCCCCATCTGTGGGGGCTGCACAGAAAGACTCCTATGCCCTTTCCCAGGTTCTATTTTCCTCTCCTCCCCCGTCACATCCATTTGTGACACAATAAAATACAAGAGCATCTGCCGTAGCTGCTTCTGTCAAAGCAGGAGAGGCTCAAAGCCATTCCAGGCTTTTTCACCCAGCTGGTGGGTTTGTCAGATTCAAGGGCCTTGAGAAGGTCATGCTGTCATGATTGCAAATGTTTGGGTTGTCTCAGTGCATGGGGCTTCAGACACTTCGGGCTCTCTGGGTGCCATCATGAGCAGTACACTGCCCCGGGGAACTTGACAAACTGGAACTTATGGTGGAGGCAGGTTCTAGAGGGTGGTTGCTTTGCCAGAATGGTTCAGGACTGATTGCTTTGGGTAGAGAAGAAAAGACCTACTGTGTGTGGGCTGGTGTATGACAGATGCTGAGAGTGAGCAGCCCGTTCATTATTAAAGTGTCCAGGCAGAGGAAGATTCTGCACTGGGTGGCAGGTGACCCAAGCAGGCCCCTTGGGCTTTGCATCTCAGGCCTTGCAAGGCTCTGTCACTCTGGGGAGCAGGGAGGCCTTTGCTGACAGCAGCCTGCAGTGCAGCTGTTTTTTTGATCTTAGCTTGTTTTCTGTCCACGCTGTCCACTGTCCTTGGGCACTTTCCCCTACCTCAGTCTTTCCACTTGTCTTCCTCAGCAGATCTCCCTTCCACCTTTTGTTCCCCTTTCTTAAGTCCATACTTCCTCAATACTTTCTTTCCTTTGTGTTCACCCCACTGCCTGCTTGGTTGGATGCTCAGTGGATGACTTCTTTGATCCACTCATGGGGTCATCGATTCAGCAATTATTCTGAGTACTTTCTGTGTGTTCGATAAGCACACATACAGTTCTATTTTGTGAAGGTAGACCAGGTGTTATCAAATACCAAGGAAGACCTCCCTCAGGTGGGTAGTCAGGGAACACGTCTTTGAAGAAGTGACAGGATTGAGCCTGAAAGACAAGGAGTCGTTTGGGTGATGGCAGAGTAGGAGAGATCCAGGCAAAGGAATGGAATGTGCAGAGGGGTTGTGGGGTGTTCCAGAAACTGAAGGAAGAAATACTTAGTACTCTCTCTTTTTGGCAACAGCATGAACACCTGGGAGAACCCTTCCTACCTTGGGGCTGTTAACATTGCTGTGCCCTCTCTCTGGGAAGCTCTTGTTCAAATTCTCTCATGGCTGGCTCTTTCCTACTATTCATGTCTCTGCTTAGTTGTCACCTCCTACAAGAGGGCTTCTCTAACCACCCTGTTACACTCTACCTCGTGTGTGTATGTGTGTGTGTGTGTGTGTGTGTGTGTGTGGGTGGATGTACCTGTCACTAAAAGAAATTATTATTTATTGGATTACTTTTTCATAGATGATCTTCCCCTATGAAAATGGAAACTTCACAAATAGAAATCCTGTACTATTTGTAACAAGCCATCACATTCCCAGCACCTGGCAAACAATAGGCACTTCATAAATGTTTTGTGAATTAATGAATGATGAATAATAGGCTGGAAAAATAGAATAGTGAGGAAATGTAGCTTCATTATAATCAAGCACCCATAGGAAAAATGGTAAGAGGGAAGAGGAAGATGTGTTAGAGATCTATTCCAGAGTATTAAAAAAAATGTGTAATGAGCACATTTATTATGTGAATGCAAAGGTCAGTACTTAAGCTCCTTGCTTTTAAGTAGGCTAACATTTCTTCTATTTGCATTATGAATTTGCCTAGCAGCTCCTGTCACCTTCATGATAAATAAACAGACATATTTCTGTAAAAGTTTTGATAATTAAGCTGCTGCTGAGCCCCCAGTGAGTGCAGTCACAGCAAATGCTTCAGTGAGCGACTCTAACCTGCAGATGTGGACACCCTTTCCATGACTGTGCCCTTCCAAGGGATCACATCTTGTTGTCTCATTTTGGCCAGATATGAAGGGATGTAAAGGAAGCCAACCTGCTCTAGGTTATTTGCAGTTCATTGCTGAGTCTTGAAGTAGCAATCATTCATGGATTACCTTCTGCTTTTTCTACCATGATATTCCAGTTTCTGTTTATAAAACAAACACAGTTCAATTGTCAGATTCCAAAGTAAGACAGAACAAAACACAAAGATTTAAGAACTTGAAGAAAATAACAGGTTGGGAGGTAGAAATTCTCTTTGGGTAGTTTCTTAGATGTTGGAGTGATTGAGAGAGGGGAATTGAGCTGATTCTAGATTTATGGTTTAGGTAACTGGGTAGATATTTGTGTCAGTCCTCTGAGAAGCAGAATCATTAGGTGATCAGAGATCAATCAGAGATCCGTCCAATCAGAGAATCATTACGTGATTGATTGATTGATTATCTATCTGTGTTAGTCAGCTTTCTGTTACTATAACTAATCCCTGAGATAATCAACTTATAAAGAGAAAAGTTTTCTTGGGGCTCATGGTTTTAGAGGTTTCAGTTCAGGATCAGTTGGCCCTGTTGCTTTGGATCTGTGGTTGCACATCATGGTGGAAGTATGTGGCAGGGCAAAAGCAAAATCACCTACATCCTGGATGGAAAGCAAAAGAGAAGGGGAAGAGAGTAGGATCCTATAATCCATGACAAGCGTGTGCCTCTGATAACTTGAGACTTCTCATTAGACTCCATCTCTTAAAATCTCCACCACTTCCTAACAGCTCCAAGCCCCAGCCTTTAACACATGGGCCTCTGGGAAACACTTCAGAAGAAAATTATAGCACTATATATCATATGTTTATCTGCCTTCCTGCCTGCCTATGAATATAGATAGAATCATAGATTTATTATAGGGATTTAACCTTATGCAATGTGGGAATTCGGTCAGCAGTTTATGTACAGCTGCTGCTCCTGTGTCTGCAGGGCATGCAGTCAGCAAAGGAAGATAAACATAATGTAGGGACGTGGCAGAGAACCTGTAAGAATGAGCCAGGACCCATGGGGCCGAAGTAGAACCTGTGCTGATGTGTCACCAACTTTAGGTTTTCACTGCAGGGGATGCTGATTTCCTTCATCACAGAGTTAATGTGCACCTGGCCCTGGAATCAGCAAATGCTGAAGGGTGAAGTCTGGCAGGAGCTGGAGAAGTTGCCCACCTGACTGTTGCCTCACATGGGAGAGACGGGCCACCCAACACATGGCAACAGCACCTTCGGCTCTGCAGCCGCTTCAGAGAGTGAAACCAAAATGATCCTTGCTTCACTTTTGACCTTCCAAGTCTCTTGCAAAATGTCTCCTGTGGCTCATGCTAATCCAGAACTCTGTGGAGAAGGGAACTGTGGGGAACATAGTTCAGTTCTAGCCTCACTAGGTTGACAAAAGTGCATGCAATGTCAGCGCATGGATAAGATGCTCAGGAACTCTGTTAAGTCAGAAGAGATCGTTATTCAAAGGATGTGCAGAAGCCAGAACCTACTGTGGAGGATAGGAAGGAGAGACATCAGAGAGGTCAGGAGGACATGTGGGGATGAAGTTCTGGGTGTAAGTGTGAGAATGTGAGTCTCTAAATGGTAATGATGATGATGGGCATGATATTGAATTTAATGACTGGTGTCTATGACACTGATCAGTCAGAATGGATGCTAGCCCATGAGGAGGTTCTGGGATCCTCCAGAAGAGGCCATCATCCCACCATTGTGATGGTGATGGCAGTGGTGATGGTGGACATTGGGCAGACAGGGGCTCTATGGAACAATTATTTGCTTCCTAGTATGAGAGCTACATTGCATTTTAACAACTATGTCTGCCTTGGTGCAAAGTTGGCAGATATCAGCCCTAATAGCCAATAACTAATAGCAATTGCAGGACTATCAAGTGCCAGGTGCTCAGCTAAGCACCTGAGTCTGTATGATGGGGGTGTTGTCTCTTGGGTGCTTTGCTCTGTCCTGACTGCCTCTGGGAAGAATCAGAATCTTAGATCCTGGCAGAGCAAATTGTCAGCAAACATCTGCTGCTATGTCATGCGCCATGTTAGCAGGAGGATGTATTTTGGGGAGTCTTTGTAGGCCCTGCTCCATGCGGGGGAGAACATTTGAACACACAGCAGCTGTTAATGAATGCCATGCTGCTAATTAGGACAGTCTGAGAGGAGCAGCTGCCCTGCACACTGGTGGTTTGGAATGACAAAGGCAAGAATATCTATCAGTTGGAGTCCAGGGGGGCTGTCTCAGTAGGACAAATTCTGGGCTAATGGAATGCACATAGACTTGTGAAGCATTAAACGTGGAAGTTCTCAGCTCAAAAGATCTGACATAGTTGTCTCACCAGATCAAACACAATAGAAGATTCCCAACGTGCCATTTTGATTCATGGTTTAAGGATACAGCTTTGGGTACAATACTTGAATAAACTGTGTACTGAAAAGTAGCCTTGAGGTCTTTTTTGACTCCATCCTTCCAGCTGCCATGTGGGGCATATTTGTTCTCCCTTTGACATCTACCTTCTATCTTTCTATTTCTTAAAGAGAAACACTTCAAAGAAGTGACAGCTTATTATCTTAATGGTATCTGAAATGATCTGGGTATTTGTATTAACAATATAACCAGATTGACCAAGAGACATACCCAGGATTGTCTTGTTCCCCAAATGCCTGTTGCCATTTGCTTGGCATTAGTTGAGGCTGAGGTGAACAGGCTTAATTCAAATTTTCAGTGGAAGCCAGGCAGCCACATCCTGGCCACAAAGGTGACTGAAACCTGTGCCATTGGCAGTGTATGTCTCTAATGGGGATGGAGGGTGGACAGGCAGAGCTCTGGAGGGGAGGAGGTGGATGGCTCATGAGCTCTCTCACCTCAACCACTGGGGACAGCACAGAGCACAAGCTTCATTGCAAGTGAGTGGATGAGTGTGGCTGTGATTTACCGGGCATGCCCTTTGACTGTGGATTCTCAGTCCGCATGTTCTTTCCTTGGATGTTTCTCACATAAAGACAGAAATCAGCAAATGGTGGGAAATTGGATTTAGAGTTACACCTTTCAGGAGGTTTATTCAACACTCCAAAGACCTCAATTTGCAATAGGGATTCCTTGCCAATAAGCAGCAGTGTCTCAGTCACATGGTATGGAATACCAGGCTCTGGAGCTGGAACTAAAAAGGGAATTCTGGGAGGGACCAGGACAGCAGTGTGGGCAAGCTGGAGCTGACTAGTTTGTGGAGTAGCTGGGCCTGTCACAGGCAGGGACAGCCAGAGTGTGTGAGGCATCAGCAAAACTTTTTTTTTTTTTTATTTTAACAGCTTCAAAAGAAAGACTGACAGCTATTATCTCAATGCTCCCAAATCAATCAGTGGGGTTTTATACTGATGGTTGACAATGAAGTTTAGGTAAGGAAAAGAAGACGAAAAATGTTTAATCCATGGTATGTTTAGTTATATCTGAAGTTACTAATAATTGCAAATTTCCAATGATTACAACTTTCTACACTGGTTATATTTTATGACTTCCCATGATTACCTAAAATGTGTTTTATAATTGTTGATGTTCATATACAAACATTAAAGGTCTGCATTTCAGATGGGTAAAAACAGCCCTGCCAAAACAATTTGACAGGAAGACAGTCCTTGTCTCTTTCTATAGAATGGAAGCTGAGAAATTTGTCACTTAAGTGTAGGTACTCTCCTTTAGTTTTACTGAGGACTTTGTCTCAATCTGATTTGTAAGCAAATAACTACCTAGGTTGTAAATAATCTTTATCCTCCAGCTTCTTTTATGGACCAAGACAAACAATTTACAATATAATGCCTGAGTAAACAAAAGTACTTTTCTATGCAAATGATTTTCTTCAGTTTCTCTTTACTTAAAGCTGACTCCCTTCTTAAAAGGTCATCATATCTCATCTCATATTTTTCTTTCTTGAAGAGAGGGATTACCTAATTCTGTATCTCAGAGGTTAGTATGTTTCCTTGAGATCCAAAAAGGAAATGACTTTCCATCACTTTTATCCCCAAACAGAATCCTTATTGGGCTTATAGAGCCCATTTCTGGGTCTGTCTCTTGCCACCCTTCCATTCTCATCTGTGCCTCTGTCCCTTCAGCCCTGTTGAACTTGCTGTTCTTTCAAGAGCCTTGTTCTTTCTCTCTGACAGACTTCTTTACATGCAGTGCCCTCTGCCTGGAGCATTGTGTTGTTGCCTTCTATGTGTAGCTCTCTGGCACTATAATGCAATGTCTGAGATAATTAATTCATAAAGAAAAAAGGTTTATTTTGGCTCAGAATTTGGAACGTTCCAATCTAAGACCACATTAGTTTGGGCCTGTGGTAAGGCAAGGAATCATTGTGTGAGTGCATTGTATAGCAAACCTCATGGCCAGGAAGCAAAGAGAGAAAGAGGAGGGAGCCAGGATCCCACAATTTCCTTTGAGGGCACATCCCCAGTGACCTAAGGATCTTTCACTAGACTGCACCTCTCAAAATTCTACCACCTCCCAATAGCACCACCCCTGAGAAGCAAGCCTTAATGCATGGGATTTGGGGGTCACTCAAGATTCAAATTATAGCACCTTCCATTACTAACTAACTGGTAGCCAGATGAATAGCTCCGTCCTTGGGGAATTTTTTTCTGAACCTCCCTTCCCTGTATATGCAAGTAGCCTCCAGTGGTAGCATTTTGCTCTTTTGTAACCATCTGATTATTGACACTGATTTATTTGGCTGCTGTCTTCCCTACTATGCTGTAAGCTCTTTGGGAATGGGGGTCATATCTACTTGGTTACCTCTGTGCCCCCACAGTATTCAGAGTGTTGGGTGCACAGTGCTCAGTTAGCAGGTGCTGCTTGATTGGCAATTATATAACTCTTTATTGAAGCAGTTAAGCTCATTAAAGTGAAAAGAACCCCTCTCTGTGCACTTTTAAATAGCAGCACTGAAGAATTTTAAAATAAGACTTGATTCAACAAAGTCTAGACACATTGTAGTCCTCTTTTCATTGATCCTTATCTTTTTACTCATCAGGAGAATGTTTCTTACTGTTTAATCCTGGAGTCAGCCTATAGTCCAAAAGCATCTTTGAGACAGAATTTTCTCTATAACTTCAGCTCCCTGATTTTAAGGTAGTTGACACAAATCTGCTCCCATCTTGGAGCTGTTGGTGACATTTTTCTGCCCACTCATAAGGGGTTTACCCCTTGCTCTTGGATTTAAGTTTGACAGAGAGATGGCCTCAGTTACCTTCCTCGTCTCCTGCTTGAATACCTCTGATATGTGCCGCTGTCTGGCTGGGCACAATCAGGAGCCACTTGTCAAAAGAAACTAACTTTATTTTTAGAACCACACACGCCAAACAAAACAGCCTCTCAGGAAAAACCCTCAGAGCCTCAACTGCCACCACAGGCTTTCCACAAGCCTCTCTCTCCCACCCAAGCTTCTCTCCACCTCCCACAATCCTCCTGCTCTTGAGGCCGATTGGCTGGGTCACGTGGGCGGAGCCAAAAAAGTCCCCCAATGAGCAGCTCCGTGGTCTGAAAGGGCAGGGAAACAGCCCAATGAGCATCACCGCAGAGGAGCCAATCAGCCAGATGTTGCTGGGGCCGAGGAGCCAATCAGCTAGATGTTGCTGGGGCCGCTGTGAGCCAATCATCAGCCGGCAGCTGGAAGTTTGCTGGCAGCTGGAAGTTTGCTGGGACCCCTTCGGCTGTGGCTCTCAACAGATATGGAATGCACAGCACTGGCAAAATCGTCTTCCTTAAATCATTAGGAAGAAACCTTTTCTTGCAGCCTCACATTTTGGAGCATAGTGAAATGATTTCTCCCTTCCTTTGGGTGATCCTTGCATACAACAATGCCCCAGGAACTTGTGAATTTTATGAAGAGATATCAAGCTCCTGCCTTCAAAGTACTTGCATTTGGTTAGGTTTGAATGGCAAAAAGCAATTCAAGGTACTAGGTATTAGGGACATGTGAATTTCACAGGCAGTAAGTCCCAAGATGCAGGAGTAGGGGAGCTTTATATAGAGCTTATGTTGATTTGTGACCAAGGGCAGGACTTTGAAATTCTTCCCCCAATTTTCATATAGCTCTCAGTTCATTCATGTCTGTGATCCAAAGTCCCCTCCTGGAAAAGCTTCCTGACTGCTCTAAAACACACTTATATATTGTGCCATCTTTATCCCTTTCACCTGTTTTATTTTCTGCATTCCCCTCAGGAGAATGTGTTTCCAGAGCAGAACTTTATCCTGTTCATCAGTAGATTCTTACCACCTAGAAGAGTGCCTGGTATCCAGAAGGTACTCATTCATGTTTGCTGAGTGCATAAATGGGGAGGGGGTAGATAAATACACAGATGTAAAGAAATGGCATGAGCAAAGCAATGGGAACTGGCTGCAAGCAGCCACTGTGATAGGAGTGAATAATGGAATATCAGGGATTGGTTTAGGAGGTAGGATGGGGCTAGGTCATAGGAGGCTTTGAGCAGCAAGATGTGGAGTTGCTATAATGGAGGGAAATGGAAAGCAGGCCTTCGCTAGGACCATGGCAGGAAGAGTGAAAAGGATTAGGGAAGAGACATTAAGTCATTGGTGGGATTTGTTAAGTGAATGGATGTGGGAGAATGAGAAGATCTAAAGAGTCTAGCAGTCTAAAGAGTCTAGCAGTTATTAAGTCTCCAAGAATCTTGGTGCTTCTTCCAATTTTAGGGAAGTCAGAAGCTGATTTTGGATCCAGGAGAGTGGGTTCAGTTTGAGCTAGGCGAATAAGGGAATGGTGGGATTTCAGCAGAGATGACCAGCAGCCATGGGTACTGCCACATGAACCCTTCTAGGAGAGGTTAGATCCTGCTTCTAGCTAGCTGCTCTGAGAGCTGTCTCATGGAGTCAGGGTTCCCACTGTATTCTTTCAACAGTCCCCATAGTTATAGCATCTGCTGGGTCACTTGTGCCTCCCCCCTGCCCCAACTACATTTGGTTAAATGCCCATTGCTCAGTCCTTGTGAAAATTCTCTTTCCATTCTGATGAGGTTCATTTTGTGCCTAGTTGAGAGTTGATGGCCAGGTATACTAAGTCTTGACCCATTTCTTGCAATCAGTCCCAGGTATAACCTTCACCTCCCAAGTCTTTTCCACTAGACAAAGTGACATCCCTTCAGGGAAAGAGATATTTTCTCTTCTTACTTCTTTGTTGATAAAAGCCAATACTCATTTAGACTAATGGAGCTTTGTTTTGAGAACAGGATCAAAAGTACAAGTTATCTTTGGATGTTCTTTGTCTATCCCATGACCCTCTACCTCCAGGACCATGCCCTTTCCTGGCCACCACTTTCCACCCTCTATTGGAAGCCTGCCTAGACCTGCTGTCCTCAGTAGGTTCCTCTTTCTTTTTACAATGATCTGGTAGGGGAAAGGATGGTTTTTAGAGACAGGCAGACAGACAGATGGACCTTGGATTATGTCTAGAGTCTATTATTATCAACTGAGTGACCTTGGATAATTTACTTAATCTCTTTGGATTTCACTTCTTCATCCATCAAACAGAAAATACTATCTCACAGGGCAGGAATTAACCAAGACTCATCCCATGATCCTCTGCAATATCAGACACCCATGGGAGCATTCCACAAATATTATTTTCTATTATGTGTTTCTTTTTCATGGGAAAAGATTTGGTTGATTGTGCTAATACATAAAGAATAAATAACAGATCTAACTTTCCTTTACTCTTAAAGAGAGAGCAACTGTAGTTAAGTTGTAGGCACAACCAAGAAAGTCTCTAAAACTTCTCAGAGTGGACAGCTGAGGGGCAGTCTCTGAGGTACCCCAGATCTCACATGGTGGCATCAGCATCCTGGAGATTAAGGACATTTTTTTTTATATTCTCCCTTTTTAGTCCAGGTATGAGCACATCCTCTCTTCTGGAAAAGCTATAGATGACCTGAACTAGCATGATCCTCTGTTTACCTGTGGTGCTTATTGAATCAAGCTTCATACTTAGCTATTGCACCTGGCTCTTTCTGAGGGTTGAACTTGGGAATCTGCTTTAGGAACAGTCTCCCTGATGATCCATTTGCATCCTATGACTGACAACCACTGGTTTAGAGCACTAAAGGGGATATTTTTATTGAGGTTCCAGAGCAAATAAAGCAAATTGATAAAGGGAAAGTGGATAAAAATTTGGATTCAGGGCTCTGGATACATCAGGATCCTGAACAGAGAAGCCTAAATATTGCACCTGAATCCACTGGTCTCCAAAGAAGCTGCCTCCTGAACTCTACCCTCATGCATCTTTGATCTCTGCTTTATCCATATTTGCACTTACACCTCTTCTGTCTCCTCTGTTTTCCTTCTAGATGACAACAGGCTGGCATGTGACACCTACATGAACACCCTCTTACATGAAATTCAAAGCCTACATACTTCAGTGAATCAGATGCCTGACATACAGTAGGTGCCTAATACATGCCAGTTCTCTTCCCCTGGCTCAGTTCTATCTCCCACCTGCTCCTTATGAGCACAAAACTGTCCAGAAAAAATGGGAGGGGGTTAGAGTGGGTACATTATTGCTAAGTTCCCAAATCTGATCAGTGTGTGGGGCCAGCTGCTGAGTTTCCACGCTTGCATACCAATGAGGCTGCGTCTGGAGCAGAATAGTTTGTGCCCATAAACCGTGACCTTCATTATCCACGGAGGCAGGTGGCAGTGGCAGTCCCTGTAGAAATCTTTCCCATCCCAATTGTGCGGGTGGTAGAAGCAACAGGACAATGCCATTGGTCTCAGCAGTGCTAACACATACTTTCTATAGTGCTGTGCAAAGTGCACTCTTCCCCTATTCTTTCTGACTGGGATGGGCTTTTCTTTTTCAATTAAAAATTAAAAGAGCTGCTGAATTTATATTCATTTCTTGGGCTTGCAATTCACGCTCCATTTCTCCTAAGCAGCCTGCATTATCATGGAGCTCATCTACTTATATTGGCTCTTGGAAACAGCCACTTAAATATCTGCTTGGTTACAAATGGCTCCCTTATGCCAGAGAAGCAGAGATTCATGTTGATGGAGAGTGAGATCAGGCCAGGCAGCCCTCTCCCCTGCGTAGGAAAGAAGGTCCCTCCATGCCACCGATGGGTCCGCTTGCCTCCCTCTGCACGGCTTAAGGGTGGGAGCCACAGGAAAGCAGATTTTACTCAGAAAGTTCTTCAGAAGTAGCTATGACTTACACTCCTGATTGCTTTCCACTCTTGTTCTTGTCCTTAATTCTGCCCTTTGGATCACACAGATCAAATCTTTTGCAAGTAAGTTTGATGAATCTGTGAATATAATTCTGTTGCCCTCTGTTGTGAGTCGAATTGTGTCACCCACAAAGATATGTTGAGGTCCAAACTTCCAGTACCTTATAGTGTGGCTTTATGTGAAGGTAGGGTCTTTGTAGCTAAACTTAGTCAAACTGGGTTATACTGGTGTAGAGTGGGCCTTTCATCAAATATGCCTGGTACTCTTTTAAGACACAGACACACAGAAGGAAGAGCCATGTGAAGACAGAAGTGGAGATCAGCATGATGCTGCCACAAGCCAAGGAATGCTCGTGGCCACTAGAAGCAGGAGAGGGCAGGATGGGGGCTCTTTCCCTAGAGCTTTGGGAGGGAACATGCCCCTGTGAATGGCTTGGTTTTAGACTTCTGACCTCCAGAACCATGAGAGGATAAATTCTTGTTGTAAGCCACCTAGTGTGTGGTACTTAGTTGTGGCTACCTGATCAGACTTAATTCATCCTCTGAGACTTCTCTTGACTGAACACCTCCTGTTCCTCCCACTGATTCTCGTATGATAGGCTCTCTCTCTATTTCCCTCCTTTGAGCATATTTCAGGTATCAGACAAATTACTTGAGAGGTGATCTAGGCAGGGATGAGGTAGAATCTAGAATTGGGAATGAGGTAAGTGGTCTCACTTTGGAACCTTGTGTTAGAACGATCACTTCCCTCCTCTCTGGATTCTATACCTCAGAACCCAGGTACTTTCTCAGCAGCCTCCTCAAACCTCAACATCCTAGAAACAGTTGGTCAGTTTAGATCTATGATTCTTTTCCAAGAGTGCTGCTGCCAAATCAGGTCTTTCAAAAGTATGATGCTCTGTTAAAATCTCTCATGATAATATTGATTGTTGCTTTGGCCTCTTCAGATATTTCGAATCTTGAGAGGATTCCCTAGTGCCTTCAAAATTCTTCTAGCTCCATTGTTATTTTATCTTTTTTCCCCCCAGAAATCTCTCTGTTTTCATTCAATTGTTAATCATGCTGGTCTGAAGACTAAGAACTTACATATCATCAGAGACTTCACTGCAGACTTGCTGAGAATTCATACATTTTTTTTCACTCCATAAATATTAGCTGAGTTCCTGTTGTATGCCAGACATTGTTCTAGGCACTGAGGAGTTGGTGATAAATAAGACAAACCTCATTCCTCACAGAGCTTAAGTTCTTTTGTCAACCTTTGGGATAAACCTGTCTGTTAGTGGAATGCACGGGTACCAGCTTCCTGCAGATCCTTCATCTGTTTTCAAGTGCTAGTGTTGAACCTTCTGAGTTAGGAACTTAGGGAAACACTAGCCCTGAATGGAGGATTGGATGTAGGATTGTTCTTTGTGGCAAGCAATAAAGTTATCCTTGTCTCACTTTCTTTATGACCAGTTAGAACTCCCTAGAGGTTTCTGTCTCAATTTGCCACTTCTCTTAACTTTTGATCTGCTGAAGGTCAGAGCAGTTTACCCCTAAAGTGGGGAGGTAGAACCAAGAATTGGGAATGAAGTAAGTGCTCTCACTTTACAACCTGGGGCCATGAAACACGATTAAACAAGGGTTTGCGCAATGGCGAAAAGAAGTATGGGAAGAGAAGGCCAGCCATAGTCATTGAGGAGAGTTGGAGGGTGGGGATCTTTTGTTTGGAGAAGGTGGACTTGGAGGTGGCAAGACCCATGTTCAAAATAGTTATGCAGTTGAATCTCTTTCCCTAACATCTGACCAGTTACAAAGAGGGCTAACAGGTTGGTTGTAAGGAACCTAGAGGGACTGACATGAATTTATGTGTCTGATGCTGATGATTGTAAAGCTTTATAGCAACCTAGCTGTAGAGAGCCTGGCTCTCTAGTGGACATCACTGTTGCCTTTGGCATTGATCTCTTTTTTCCATAGCATCTGTGCTTCTCTTTGCCTGTCATTTTCATTTCTCTTCCTGCTCCTGACTGTTTGTCTTTGCATTTTCCTACTAAAATTCAGAAGGGAAAGTGTCTATCTTAGCCTTCCCTCAATCCCATTAGACAGAGCTTCTCACACTCAGCTACGTCTCTGGTCACTGTCTACCCTATGGATGGTCTGACCTTAGCTCAGGTGCTCACCTGGTCTTTAGTTGCCAATCTTTGTTCAAGGGTCAACCTTATGGCCTCTTCTGTCAACAGGGTTCTCAGGCGTGGCAGTCTCACAAAAGAAGGCTGTGTGGGGTGGTCACCATGGTTATTGCGTAGTTTGCCAAATCTGGATGATTCTATTTCACGAATAGTTTTTCTCTCCCTCCCCTCCATTTCCAGGTTTTGGCTCTGTTCCACCATTAGTTAGACAGGACTGACAACAACTAAGGGTGACTTAAGTCCTTAGCCTTGTTTCATTTCTCATTGATCATGTCACCATGACCTTTCTAAAATGCACAGGATGACACCTCCCTGTCTAAAATCTTTCAAAAGCTCTCCATGCATTTTAAAAAATGTTCATATTAGTATGTTATAGTTATATATAATAGTGGGATTCACTTTGACATATTCCTAAATGCATATAGCATAATTTGGTCCATTTCAAACCCTAGTATTTCCCCTTTCTCTCCCCTCCTCCCTCTCTCTGATCCTCTTCTTCTACTCAGTCTTCCTTCTATTTCTTGTTTTTTGAATTGGCACATTATAATTATACATAAAAATGGAATTCATTGTGAGATACTCATACATGCACATAGCATAATTTGGTCCATATCACTCTGCAGTCCCTCCCCTTTCCCACCTTTCTTCCTCCCCACTTGGTTCCTTTCCTCTATCCCACTATTCTCCTTCTATTTTCAGGAGGTGCCCTGGCATATTTTATTCCCTTATTTCATTTTCTCTAGTTTCCACATATGGAGGGAAAACATCCAACCCATGGCTTTCTGAGTCTGCTTAGTTCATCAGTTTTTTGTTTTCCCCAGTCCTGGGGAGTGAACCCAGGGTTTGGCACACGCTTGGCAACTGTTCAGACACTGAGCTACATCCCCAGCCCTATTTCATCAGTTTTTAAGGAAAAAGTCGTTTCCTTTGCTTACCAATGCCATCTCTGATTGTTGCCCATTCAAATTCATTCCCTGCCTCTCATTTGCTCTTTATATTCCATCAAGGCTTAGAATTGTTTTATTTTTTCAGTCTGTAATTTCTCTCCTTTCTTAAGTGCCACACAATCCCTTATTTATGTTCAAAACACATCGTGGGCATCGCCTTCTCTGGGAAGCCTACTTTGGCAACCACCTCTGCCTTGGCCTCAGAGCTAATCACTTTCTCCTCTGTGCGTTGTACATGATTCTATTGTTGTACTTATCATGCTGTATTAGAATTTCTTTTGAAACATTTCTTTCTCTCCTGCTAATTTGCATGCATCCTAAGAACAGGAGCTATTTGTTATGCATATTCAGATTTGCCACCACTGCCTCAGTGTTTATTGAGTAGGCAAATGAATGAGAAAATGATCAAAAAGAAGATAAACTAACCAGTTAAGTACCAGGCACTGTGCTAAGTGCTTTACATGGATGATCTCATTTAATTCTCACAATTGAAAGATATGGAAGAGGAGAGTGTTGGAGAGGTCAAATACCTCTCCCAAGTTCAGGCAGTAGTTAGTAAGTGGTGGATTTGAGTCCAGATTTGTTTAATTCCAGAGCCCTTGCTATTTTCCTGCATTAACAGAGGGAGGAAGCTGTATAGAGACAGAATCTAGCTAAGTAAAAGGAATATTATTTATTTATTTATTTAAGGATTGGAATTATCCAAATTAGAAACAGGTTGCATTTAGAGTTTCCTTTTCAAAAAATTGTGAACAGTCAAGTTATATGAGATAACTCCCAGGAGCTGATTTAAAGTATAATTTTCAAAAGGTTAAAAAACATTGCTTTTAGACTAATGTAAAATGAACATATGTCAAAGATTTTACTCATTAGTTAACAAGGGAACCAATAAGGTATCAGAATTGGCTCAAAGAGGGTTTAAGAAGCTGGGCTTTTAGAGGAAATGCTAGGAGATTTCTGGGTTAGATGCTAAATGAATTTAATGTTCAATAAGCCCATCAATATAAACTTTGGGGTTTACTGAATAGAAATTATTTGCATCTCTAGTGGATAAATAGACAAGTTATTGTTATTTTACTAATGTTGGGACTTTAAATCAATAGTAAACTGTGAGTTGCCCTGAACACAATTCCTTAGATATTCCTTGTGTGCCCTTCACCTTTCTGGGGCACTGAAGGGATGTACCACACATCATTTTGCCTTATTTCCAAGT
This sequence comes from Marmota marmota marmota, assembly GCF_001458135.2. Lineage (NCBI taxonomy): Eukaryota > Metazoa > Chordata > Mammalia > Rodentia > Sciuridae > Marmota > Marmota marmota. Next base: position 24,168,833 of record NW_026000174.1, read on the forward strand.
TTTGGATAATTTTTGATAGAGCTGTACTGACCATTTCAGTGACAGCATAGGCTGCTTCAGGGCCTGGTGGGAGGGTGGGTTGTGGGGAGATCATTGGGCAAAGAGAATTCTCCTTTGTCCTTACAAGGTGGGAGTCTCCTCCCATCCTCCTGGGGAGCCAAAGGGAGGATGGGTCAGAAGGCTTCACGTGTGGTGTGTGGCAGGCAGGCTGGGGTTGGAGCACCTTGCTGGTTGGAGACTACAGCCCCATTAGCTTTTTTTTTTTTAAAAAATTATTTGAACATGTCTAAACACACAATAAAACAGAGTTCGATCTTATCCTCTTCTAATCTTTTTTTGCTAATATATATTAAAGATAATCATAAACATCATGTCATCTTATCTTGAATTACTTTAGTTTTCGCGTCCCCAATAAAAAGGAAGAGGAGGGTGCTGGGAGAGACTTTTTATATAACAATGCCATTATCACACTTAACACAATTAACAGTAATTTCTTAAATTATCTAATTCATAGTTTTAAATTTCTCTGATTGTCTAAAAAAGTTGTTTTTTTTTTTTAAATATCCCTGATGGTAATTGTTTATTGCATACTTAATCTGGGCCAGACTTCCTGCTAGGTGCTGGGACTATGGTGGGGAATACTTTGGCCAGGATTCTCACCCTGGTGGGGCTTATGTGGCTCAGAGTGATAAACTCTGACTCTTCCTACAGCCTGAGAGACAAGGCCATCTTGGAGCTGGGTCTGGCTCACTGAAGCTTGGGATTAGGGTGACTCCTATGTGGTTGAATACTCCAAAGTCCAAGATGATCAGGACTGGTTTACTCATTGTTTAGATGGGAGGGATCTGTTATAGCCTGTAGGAGGTGAAGAACCTGTCTGCATGGGGGAGAATGTGGTTGCAGGGGCCTCAGCATTCTTGAGGAAAGGGAAGGTCCTTGGTGGTGGTGGTGGGGTGTCTTGGGACAGCCTCTTATTGCTTCAAGAAGGTCAAGGGGAGGAGAAGTTTTCATCAGAAGAGAAACAACTTAAGGGCTCACCGTCTGGCACATATGACATGTAAGTCTCAACATGGGCTCGGTGACATAGCCCATCAGTTTCTTTCCAGTGTCCACCACACCTGTGTGATAATGATGACTTCTGTGTCTTTATTCAATCCTGTAGTGAAAACGTTGAGTAAGACAGCAGAGAATGGAACTTTGTGTCACTGCCTGGAGAAATTTCTCATAATTCTGACATTATAAACTGGCATCTATGGGTGGTATCTGTTCCATAGACATGTTTTGTTGGTTGCACACAGGGTATGTTTTTAACTGCAATGTTCTTGCAACAGTTTTAAATGGCAAATCAGGATGTCCACCTTCTTTGAGGCTCTGGCTCCAAATGCCCACATCTCCTTGTGGCCATAGTATATTATACTTGGGGATTGTGACTGTTTCCTTAGCTATCATACCCCTTTCTGTTTGCTAAAGTCCTCAGTTTTCTTTCACTTCTATGTAAGCATGGAGTCCCTCTCTGAAGACCTTCTTTCCCCCATTACATGATGCTTTTTGGTTATGCTTGATTGTTTTAGTCAGCTTTTTTGTTGCAGTGACTAAAAGACCCGACCAGCACAATTGTATAGGAGGGAAAGTTTATTTCAGGGTTCATGGTTTTGAGGTCTCCATCCATAGACACCAGCTCCATTCCTCAGGGCTTGAGGTGAGGCTGCACAACATGGCAGAACAGTGTGGTTGAAGGAGGCAGCTCATGTAATGATCAGAAAGCAGAGAGATTTAGTTCCACTCTCCAGATACAAAATGTATACCCCACAATCACACTCCAATGAACCACTTCCTTCAGCCACATCCCATCTGCCTCCAGCCGCCACCTAGTTAATCCCATCAGAGATCAATCATCTGATTGGGCCAAGGCTATAAACCAATCATTTCTCTTCCAATCCTTGTATTGTCGCATACATAAGCTTTTGGGGGACACTTCACATCCAGATCATAACAGCTGATCTACCAGCCATGGGCCTGCCTCACTTACTCATTCATTTCACTAGCTGCTCTGCAGGGACTATGACACTCATTGTCAGGATCTTCTCATTCTCAGATAAATGCTCTCTACTTGATTTCTTGGACCTGCACATCTAATAACCCATGAAAAAGGGAAAGGAGACGAGTTGACGTGACCTGTTTTGGTAAACCTACCCTCTGTTCCTGGAAACTACTGCTTCACTTTTAAGTTTCAGGAATGGACCCTAAGCAGGCATAGAAGGTGAGCTGCATTTTTGGGCTTGGGGTTACAAGAAATTACTTCCCATGCTCACTCCCCTCTGCCAAAGAAGATCATGCTGTAGAGAAAAAGAAAAGGGATTTAGATTGGAAAATAGTAATTAACAAAATGAAACACAGTGTTTGAGTTTGGTACAAGCATTTATGAGTATGTTTGGAGAAGTTATCTGCAAGTGGGAGATGATTTATTAAATGAGGCTTCAAACTATAAAATGAAGCAAGTGCTTCTCAGCTATAAAGGGATAAAGCTGGAGCAGGGTGGAGACCTTGGGGAGGAAACGTGACTGCTCAGAAATCTTTGACTTGGATCATCTGGTTTGCAGGCTTCCTGGGTCACCTGCATTAGATGATGACCTCTAAGCCTGTCCAGAATCTTAAAACCAGAAGTTTACCGAAAACTCATCTTTAAATATCTCCACATAAAGATGGCAAATAAAGGGGAAGTAGTTTCTTTAAGATCTTGCTGTAAACTGGTAGCAGACTGGAGATTTTAACTCAGGTTCCTGAGGTTAATTAAAGTCTATTCATGATGCCAGTTTATCCTTAGCTTTCAAACTTGTCTGACCTGGCTCTCACTCAGAAACACACTGATAACAATCACCATTTAGAACAATCTAGTTCATTTAAAAACTTAAGTTCTAGTTGCCTCCTTAATTTGTTTCCACTTTTGTCAGTGTAAGCAGGATTAGGCAAATCCTACCTGCCCACAGCTTTTGTAAATAAAGTTTTTTTTTTTTTTGGTAGTATTGGTAGGTAACTGAGGATTGAACCCAAGAGTACTTTACCATTGAGCTACATTCTATACACAGTGATATGTTTAGACAAAAACATATTTGTAACAATATCCACAAAAATACTTATTTCTTTACGGAGATAAATTCTGCATGTCCTGTTATATTCTATCCCATCCCATCCATTCCATCCTATCCCATCCTAATCCAATCTAGTTCATTTAGAAACTAAAGTATAGCCATTGCCTCCTTAATGTGTTTCCACTTTTGTCAATGCAAAGCAGGATGGCAAAATCCTACCTGCCAACAGGTTTTGTAAATAAAGTTTTTTTTTTTTTTTTGGTGGTGGTGGTGGGTAACTGAGGATTGAACCCAAAGGTACTTTATCATTGAGCTACATTCCCAGAATTTCTTTGTTTTTTAATTTTTAAAAACTTGAGACTGGGTCTTGCTAAGTTGATGAGGGCTTTGCTAAGTTGCTGAGACTCTCTCTAACTTGTGATCCTCCTGCCTCAGCCTCCTGAGTCCCTGGGATTACAGGCATGCACCACTGTGCCCAACATAAATAGTTTCATTAGAACACAGCTATGTCATTTACCTATTGTTTAAGTTTGCTTTTTCACTATGACAGCAAAGTGATGAGTTGCAGCAGTGATAGTGTATGCAACAAAACCAAGAAATTCACCATCTAGTCATTCACAGAGTTTGCAAACTCTCATGTGGTTACCTTACATCATGCCAGGCTGAATCTTTTCATGAGTAAAATATAATGATGGGTGGAAAGGAGAGAAGGAATAGAGGGGAAAGTATCTGGGCCCTGAGTTTACAAGTGTCTTTAGAGTTTGGCCTCAGAGGACGGGTAGAGCCTGGGTACCATCTGCTGGCTCTAGAGGCTTTGTGGGTGTTTTTGGCATCTGCTATTCTAGGCTTGGGTTTATGACATTTTGGGAATGGCCACAGAATGTGGCTTTTCCATTGAAGCTGTGGGGCAAGTGGAGGATGGAAGAGAGGCCTGGACCTGGTGTATAAGCCCCAATCTTGCAGCAGAGGTCCACAGAGAAGTCTATTCCCGAGTCACAGATTGGCAGTCCTCATTTCAAGTTCTGCCACTATAGTTCACACTGGAAATGCTGAGGATTTCAGTTCCATTGCCATGTTTTGACAGGTGCTGGGTTGTTACCAAGTCTGTGAATAACCACTCTCCCTGGGCTGCTGCCTTGTTAATGCATGACAAATGGGAGCTGCCATCTTGTTTGCTATGCAGAGGCCTGGAGTCCACCCTGGGCACCATGGAGACATGATGAGGCCTTTCTCCAATGAAACACGACAAGTAACACCTCAGGAACTGGGGTTTGGATTGGTTAGTCGGGAAAACCGAGACAGATTTTTGTTGTTGTTGTTGTTAATTAGGAACAAATGTTCATATGCCCCTTGTTTCACTTGCAGACAGTGGCATGGAAACTGTTTTTTGTGAGGTGACAGTTGGTTTTGTATTTGAGGATCACATGTCACAGTGATGGAGTCACATTATGGAAATACATTCAGCTTAGCTTCTGCTTTGTACATGTTACAAAATTAGATTACAGAGTTCTATGGTATGTATATTTAGTGTGTACATCTATGTGCATACATTTACCTATGCAAAGCGTATGTCATGGGTATAGACTGCTAATTACTACAGCAAGGAAAAACATATAGCAAATAAAAAAGTCTGCTATTTGGATGGCCACTATCAAGCCTTATTACTTGCTTATTTTTAATGATGATGGTGATAATAATAATCACAGCAAAGAATTAGTAAGTACCTGCTATGTGCTAGGCACTATATTAGGTGTTGTATGTATACTTTCTCATTTAGTCCCCCCAGTGACCCTTTTCAAGTAGATGTCTCCACCTGGGGTGTCTCAGAGAACTGAAGAGAATTGCCCAAGACCAGCATGGCTCCAGCTGGCTATTCTGAATGTGGATAACTGAGTGTCCTGAGGAACCTCCTCTGATCTACACTGTGAGGTTCTTCAGTGCTTTGCAAGGGCTCATTTTGGATTTGATGCTCAGGGGACACCTAAGTGAGCCCACCTCTTGTTGGCTACCAGTCATATTCCTACCCTCTGCCTCAGTTGCTTGCTGAGCTATGCAGGGCGGTGGAAAAAGCAGCACAATGGCCTTCATATGATCTACCTGGGGGCTCCTGGGACTTGCCAGGTGCTTCAAGGGCTTGCTGTGAGGATGATGGGTATCACCCAGAGTCCTCCCAGTCAGTTTCATTTAGAACTATTCTGTTATTATTTGTGTTATATGTTGAGACTCTGTACAAGATTTTGACAGCAAACAAGTTTTTTCCCTCCTTATACTCATACCTATCTATATATATTCATATTCACACCCGAGTTTCAAAATACTACATGTAAAGTATGTCTGGCACATATTAGCGATTTTATTGGTACATTTAACTGATGTTATGTTTCTATTTTATACCAAAGACTGTGTGAGCAACAGAGGACATAGCAGGAAACACACAAACATGGTCTCTGTCTTCATGGAGTTTACATTTCATTGAGAATGCCAAATTATCAAGTGTAATAAGGATTAGGAAGAAGAAATGTAAGGTTCAATCCAAGTAAATACCAGGGTGTTTTGTTCCTACCAGCACAGAAATATAATGTGAGTCAAAATGTGAGCCACGTACATCATGTAAAGTTTCTGAAATTTTGTCATGTTAGCAAAAGTAAAAAGAAAGGTGAAATTGTTTAAGACTATATTTGACCCAATAAATCTAAAATATTATCATTTAAATATATAATTGGCATTAAAATTATGAATGAGACATTCTACAGTCTTATTTTCATACCAAGTTTTCAAAAATCTGGTGTGTATTTTACACTTACAGCACATCTCAATTAAGACTTGCCACATTTCCAGTGCTAAATTGTCACATGTGACTAGTGGCTGCCACACTGGACAGCACAGCTCCAGACTGAGCGGTCAGGGGAAGTCTCTCTAAGGAAGGGAACTTTTAGCTGAGCTATGAAGGATGAGCAGAAGTTGGGGAGATAAAGGAGAGCTTGGGGGAGAGGGGTCCAGAGAGAGGAAATAGCCCAAGCTTAGGGGGCAGGGCACAGGGCCTGAAAGACAGAGTGTCTGGATCTTAGTGAGTTGCAGCAGAATATGCAAGTGGAGATTCATCAGTGCCTTGCAGACTAAGTTTAGGAACAGGTTTTTCTTTCATTTCTTTCTTTCTTTCTTCTTTTTTTTTTTTTTTTTAATTTAACCTTAAGGACAACAGGAAGCCACTAGGAATTTTAGACTCAAACAAATTAAAATCCACTGCATAGGAATGAGGCTCATTCATGCTTTGGGGCCCCACAAAGATTGTCAGCTTCTTCCTCCAGGTTGCTGTGGAGGCCATGGTCTGCCTACAAGCTCTCAGCTGTCCTGACCCAGCATTTGGGGTTAGGATCAGTCTTTCTGCTCTGTTCTGTCATATCCATCAAGAGCCATAAACATGTGGCTTACACACAGCTGTGTCCTGGGTCAGATGCCCTCTAGACAAGGGATTGGTTTACTTCTGTCCTTGGAGAAGAAAGGGCACAAGAGGGGTCTTGCAACCACGTCCCTTCCGACCCGAATGACCTCGGGAACTTCTGGATTTGGAGGCGACAGGCAGTGTACTCTATTGGAGAGGCCTATCCCATAGATGTTTCTGGAAGCTTGAGAAGGCTTTCTTTTGTCACATGAGGCTCCAGGAGTTCTGCCTCCCTTGGTTCTCTGACCTCCTGCTTTCTGCCAGGGCAACTTCCTGCTCATTCAAGTCAGGCCTGGGCATTAGGAAGGCCACCTGAGGCATCCTAGCACCCACACACTTACTTTCTCTTTGGGAGGTGTATTAGTCATTGTGATGAGATACCTGAGAAAAACTACTTAAAGGAAGACAGTTTGGCTCATGGTTTCAGAGGTTCCAATCCATGTTTGGCTGGTTTCAATGCATGGCAGATGGGCATGGCACAGAAAATCTGCTTGCCCCATGGCAGTTAGGAAGCAGGGGGAGAGAGGAGGAGGAAGAGGAGAAGGAGGGGACAGGGGTGTGTTCCAGGGCACATCCCTAGTGACGTGCTTCTTTCAACTAGATCCCACCTCCTACAGTTTCTACCACCTCCCAACCTATGCCACCAGCTATGAAGCCACTAATGGGTTAATCCACTGATGAGGTCAGAGCCCTTATGATACAATCATTTCTTAAAAGCACCACTCTGAGGACATTGAGGACCATATCTTCATGCACATGAGCCTTTGGGGGACATTTTATATCTAAGCCATAATAGGGGGTCTTCCTCACAGAGTCTTGAATCTGGGAGAGAGGTTGAGAGTACCCTAAGGACAGACTTAAGCACAGGCTTCTAATGTCCAAAGGAAGGGTCAAGGCAGAATCAGGACTGAGGTGTGGGAGTTTTAGGAGGACAGATTTGTTTTCATAAAAGAAAGTGCCACTGAATAATTAGGGCTGTTGGATGTGACTGGCTGCCAGGCAGTGAGGAGAAGTCCACTAGTGTGGGTGGCTCCAACACTTCAGGCTGTAGGTTAGGGATGACCCTTGAATATTTTCGACTGGTTCCTGGTAAATAGGGAAAGTGTGCTTATTTTCCATAAAACTCATTGTTGGAATGCTGAGATTGCTTCCCCCCCCTTTTTTTTGGTATTAAATTACAGCATCTTAAGTGAAATGAACAGATTATTGCATTTAAAAAAGTTGCCCCCTAGAGCCGCCCCCTCCCCCCGCGCCGGCAAGGTCGACGGAACTGTGACCACCCACAGAACAGGCCCAGGGGCCTGCTGAGGGGCAGAGCCACCCCCTACCCTCCGCCCCCGCACATGCCAGGTAGGCGGAACTGTGACCACCAACAGAAAAGGCCCAGTGGCCCGCGGAGGGGCAGAGCTGCCAACCACTCCTGCAAGGTAGGC
>NW_026000174.1:24179551-24207475 GCF_001458135.2 Marmota marmota marmota
AAGAAGATTAACATTAAACAGGGATGAGAGGTGGGAGGGAAAGGGAGAGAGAAGGGAAATTGCATGGAAATGGAAGGAGACCCTCAGGGTTATACAAAAGTACATACAAGAGGAAGTGAGGGGAAAGGGAAAAATAATACAAGGGGGACAAATGAATGACAGTAGAGGGGGCAGAGAGAGAAGAGGGGAGGGGAGGGGAGGGGAGGGGGGATAGTAGAGGATAGGAAAGGCAGCAGAACACAACAGCCACTAGTATGGCAATATGTAAATCAATGGATGTGTAACTGATGTGATTCTGCAATCTGTATATGGGGTAAAAATGGGAGCTCATAACCCACTTGAATCAAAGGGTGAAATATGATATATCAAGAACTATGTAATGTTTTGAACAACCAACAATAAAAAATTAAAAAAAAAAAGTTGCCCCTGACTTGGTTGCCAACATTATAAAGTCTTCCAAAGGGTAGTTTTGAAATTGTAATGGTCCATAAAATTCAAGTGACTGGGAATGTTGATCTAATATATTGCCCATGGGAAGTGATATTCCTAGTGAATATTTCAGTGTTAGGCTCCCAGGAAGGCACAGGGAATCTGCAAACCCTGGGAAAGGGTGGCAAGAAAGAGGCAAGGTAGGGCTAGGGGTCAAGTGGGGTAGGGTTCAGGTCCAGCAGACAAATGAAGAACTGGGCAGGGAAACTGGACAAGAGAGCCCAGATACATGGACTGAGCCAGCTTGTGGCAAGAGAAGGTCAGAAGCACAAGCAGACTGCATTCACTGGGCACCTGGATCAAGTGCTGCTTTGTTCTACATTTGACCTTCTCAAGGCTCCCTGGTTGGTGAGGTTGAGGTGACTAATGTTTTCCTGCCCTGGTCAGGCTGGATGTGGATCTGGGCTGGGGAGAATCTTAGGGAGAGGCCTCAGCAGCTGGAGTGTGGAGGAGAGAGGAAGATGTTATAGGAAGCAGCTTCCTGTGTGTGTCCAGTATGGCACAGTGGGTGGGGAAATTTGGTCAGTTCAGCAAATGCTGTCTTCTTCTTGAGGACTCATAGCTGTGTGAATACCTTCAGGTTCCTGAGGAGCCCCTATAGGACATGGCTTGCTTTGCTTAATTGAGGTTTCTTGAGATGAGTAGAGCCTAGGACCCTGTGTTAACCCCAAACCTGTTAACCTTTGTCAACATTAGCATTTGATAGAACATTCTGTGGGAAGGCTGCTCCGGTTTCCTTAGATTGGACCTGAAGGCTAACCAAATCCCTCATGCTTTGAGATTTATGTGTGTGTGTGTGTGTGTGTGTGTGTGTGTTCCAATTAACTGTGAAAATCATATGATAACACCACCTGCTGCCTGACCAGCCATCTTATTGTGCTCTGACAGGAACACTGAGTCTTTGCTTTCCTTTGACCCCTTAATTTCAATTCTCTGTGAGGATCTGGTTGACTAACTTTGACAGTAGAAATATGAGAACTTAAACAGGACAGGTGCCCCAGGACAATGCCTTGGCTCCTCCCATTCCTGCCCGGTGTCAAGGCAGTTTTGTCACAGTTTGTTTTTATAGTATTTATGAATAGCAGGTGCTCTGTGATGTGTTTAATGCAACCAACAAACGTTCAGCCCAACTTGGCCACAGCCCTTTCTGTGTACAGAGGGTGAGATGTGCATAGGAGGCTTTAACTTGTTAGGACAAAACCCTGGAGTTGCTGGGCACAGTGGCACATGCCTGTAATCCCAGCGATTTGGGAGGCTGAGGAAGGAGGATCTCAACTTCCAAGACAGCAAGGTGCTTAACAACTCAATGAGGCCCTGTCTCTAAATAACAAATTAAAAGGGCTGGCGATGTAGCTCAGTGGTTAAGCAGTCCTAGGATCAAACCCTGGATTAACCCCACCTGCAACCCCCTCCTACCCCCCCAAAATACCCCAAAACCAAAAAACCCTGGAGTTGATCTTTACTCTCCAGGAAGAGTACTTAACTTATGAGGGACAGCTAACCACCCAGATGACCTAGTGGCCCAGGAGGAGGTAGCATTGCCTAGTAGTTCAGAGTGAGGTTGGAGTTTGTCTGCAGCTGAAATTTGGCTCCACTGTTTACCATCTGTTGACCTTGTACAAAGTCCTTTACCCACTCTCTGCACTAGCTCTCTAATCTTCACCAGCAGCCACCTCATAGAATTATAGTGAAGATTAGATATTAAAGCACAAATGAAGGTACAATATAAATGCTAGCTATGATGATTATTAGGGAAGGCTTTTCTTACTCTCCAGTAATGACTAACACCTTCTTTTTCAGTTTGGCATTTAGAGATGGGATGGAGAAAGCTGCTTTCCTTTTACTGTTTGGTTCACATGTGGATATAAACTCCATCTTTCCTTTCAAAGGGTGTTTGCTGAAGAAAGACAACAGTGAAATAAACACTAAGAATACAAGAAGCAAACTCAGCATCCAATCTAAAGCACACCACATGACATTTACCCCAACCCTGGTCTTGATATGAGGATTAAACAAGATAGTGTACACACAGAACTGGTCACAGTGCATCTGCATCAGAAGGGCTCACTGAATTTTATTTTTGAATATGCTCCCAATGTCACATGTGGCATAGAGTTGGGGGATAAAGTTACAGGTGTCACATGCATTTCCCAATTTAATTCTCCTGTAATAAAGCATTCTGATGGACAATCAGAATTGGGGCTCTGGGTATAGTCAGTATCTATTTTCTCACTGGTTTCTGTCTTCATTAATACATAAGGAGACTTTTGTTTCATAATTGAGAAAGGCAGGAGAAGTTTGGTTGTGGCTAAAGATTACAGGAGAGAATGGACCCAAGGACAACAGATGATATGTCTTTTGCCCACTGCCTGATCTTTTGCAGAGTGTCTGAGTCCCTGAAGTTAGGAAAGTGAAGGTCAGAACTGGAAAGAACTGGACAATTTGGTGAGCTGTGGGCACACATAGAACTGCTTTGGAGTCTTGGGGGAAAGGCACATACAGATTTGGAATGCTTCATTCTCCCCAAGGGCACAGAACCAGAACTGTTCAGACTCCCAGGAATACACTCCAGTGCATTGGGAAACAACGTGCTAGCCTAGAGATGGCAGCCCCACAATGCACACCTTTGGCTTGGGCATCAATAAGGCTCTGAGAGTAGCTTTCAGATTGCAGACTCAATTAGGGGAAGCAGAGCTGGAAAGGAAGATCGTGGAGGCCACTGTGGTAATGGTAGGGAATTTTTTGGGAGGGTCCACATGCATCTATTTGAGTTCTCCTACATATAATGCAGGGACCTTGGAGGACAGGATGTCTAAAAGAGGTGACAAATCTATAGCACTCTTGCAGCCACTGTTACTCCTCTGTGGGCAGACATCACTAATCTATCACTGCCCTCTCCTTGATGAGCTCAGACACAGTCTCAGCATTTGTCTCAACTTAACTTTCCGGAAGCTCCAGCCAGCCAAGCACAGGTGATGGGACACATGAGAGACTACATCGTCTTTGACTTGTCACACCTAATCTGTGCTCTTGGTAGAACCTTCAAGGTGCTGCATGACCAGACTCCCACCCCATGCCCAAACCTCCTCTTCTAACCACTTATCTTCCACATACTCTATATTTTGAACATGCTTGTCCCACCTTACCCTCTGCTTCTCCTAACTCCAGTTAGAAATACTCTTTGCCATCCTTTCAGCCCATACATGTCTCCTCAGCCTTTAAGGCTCCTCCTTGTGCTCTTTTCCCAGATCATCCCAACTACTTCCAACAGCTTGGAAGACCTAAGCTGTTCAGTCTCCGCTGTTGGCAGAATTTATGCCAACAGATTGAAACAGTGGAGCAGTGTGACTCATGGCTGTGCACTTAATTGTGTCCCCCCCCACAACTTATATGTTAAAGCCCTAAATCTACATATATGCCACTTCTGGGGATAGGGCCTTTAAAAAGTAGATTAAGGTTAAATGAGGTCATAAATGTGGGTCCTTAAGGCAGTAGGACCAATGTCCTTTAAAAAGGTGAAGAGACACCAGAGGTCACTTTCTGTTGCTCTCTTTCTCTATCTCCACTGTGTGAGGACACAGCTAAAAAGGTGATCAATTGTGAGTTGGAAAGAGAGTCCTCACCAGAAACATAATCTGGTTGGAACCTTGATCTTGGTCTTGTCAGCTTTCAGAATTGTGAGAAAACAAATTTTGATTGTTGTCTGTGGTATTTTGTTATGGCTGCCTGAGCAGAATGAGGCACTCATTGTGCAGTTAGCATGTAGGGCCAGTGGTCTGCCCTGCGGCTGCATCAGTAAGAAAGACAGTGTTATAACTTCAAAGACCTGATTGCTTTACTAGGAGGGTGGGAGGAGAGGAATACAGGACCAGAGGCTGAGGGACTCTGGGATAATTGCTTGTCCAAAGTATGCCATGGGGCACAGCAGAATGCAGCATGGTAATAGGATGATTGGGCTTTGGGGTTACAGATCTTAGCTTGAAACCTGTGTTTTCAATATGACCTTGATCAAGTTATTAATCCTCTCTGAATCTTCCTTTTCCCATTATAAAATTGAGATAAATAATAATAATTCTTAAAAGGGGTATCAAGATTAAAGGACTTTACACAGGTAAGGTACTTAGCATGGACATATGGAAAGTACTCATAGTTATTTAAAACATTGTCAATGGCACATTGAAAGGGCATCCAAGTCATATAGGTAGGAGAACGGTCAAAACATCTTGGACATTAAAGTGGAATTGAGTTTTACAGGATGGGTAGCAGAAGAAGGGTACAAAAGATAGCCATGTAGAAGAATTGGCTATTACTGGGGACAGGAAATAGCATGCTGCATTTGAGGAACTTCCAATGGGTTGTTAGGGCTGATGATCTCTAAATGAGTGCAGAGGAGGTGGTAGGAGGGTGTAGGGAGTGGCAGGGGATGAGGGGCAAGAAAGGTAGTCAGGAGCCACCAAGACAGGTGACTTGAACTCTGAAGATTTTAGGAAAGTCATCAAAGGATGCTGAATAGTAGGGCTTGGAGACATCCTCAGATTTAGACAGGAGGGTGGCCTCCTCCATTGAGGAAGAGGGAAGAAGAAAGATATAGAGATGCAGACACAGGTAGGTGTGAAGGGAACAAGAAAGGGATGTTGTCAGGATGGCTTGGATTTCTCTGTGGCTAATAGAGGAGAGGTCACCTGGTGAGATGAGGAGCTTGAAAAGCGGCCCAGCAATTTGGAATGGGGAGAAAGCTGCTGGGACGTGTGGAAGATTTCTCAGGGACACTGAAGCCTTAGCATCTGCAGTGAGATATGCCGTGGAAGGTGATGAAGAAAGAAAGAACAATTAAAGTTCTTCCTGCCACAAAAAAAAAAAAAAAAAAAAGGAGGCTACAGAGGGACAGAGAGAGGGAGAGATTCTGGCTTGGCCAATGTACTGGAGGTCTCCATCATGTGTTGAATATGAGAAGCTTGCATGTCAGAATTTGAAAATGGTCAGAAGGCAGGGCAGAATGATAAAATTTCCCAAGTGGAGAAAAGCAAGGCACAAGGTGTGTTCATAGGCATCTGTGTTGGCTAAAGTAAATGAAATGAGCAGGAGCTTTTGGATTAAGATGGACCAGGGATTTGGGAGAGTCTTGGGTGAGTCTTCTGCATCAGTGCATCCCAAATTGTTATGGGCTTATGGGGTCACAAGGGATTTGTTAAAATACCCTGGGAGTCTAGGGAGGCTTCGGGTTGTGCATTTCAGTGAGCTTCCCAGTGCTGCTCTTTCTGCTGCTCCACAGCCCACACTTGGAGGTGCAGTGTCTAAGCGCATAATGAGGGGCCCAGGGTGCGCAGGCCCAGGGGACAGGAAGAAGTATTTGCCTTTGGTCTTTCCTATCAAGGTGCTTCTGATTATTGCCAAGGAGGAGAAATGGAGCCCGACAAAGGAGAGAACCCTCCCTGCTTGGCTGATCCCACAGCAACCTCCCTCAATAAGGGAGAAGGCTGCTAATTGGCCAGCAACACTCGATATTAATTAACTCAATAGAATCGGTCCCCTGAAGCCTGTTTTGCATAATTAATGAACACTCCTCTATAAGCTGCTGAAAACACTGAAGCCAAAGTGTTACAATTTTCTGATCAGCTAAGCAGAAACACCGCAATCCTTACTGTTTGTGGACATAGCGAAAAGCTTAACTCTCACTAATTAAGTGAGATTGGCTACAGAGCCCATGGCTTCGCCATATCCTAGTGGAGGGGAACAGAGCTGGACTGGGACACGTGGGCACCCCTGGCAGTCAGATAATTTGATGCCTCTTCTGCAGAATATTCTTTACATATTTGTTCAGCATTGAGTTAGAGAAGAAGCTAAGCACAGCCACAAAACTAGGAGGGGTTGCGTGGAAAGTGTGGGGTCAGGTGTGGTCTCCCCACTGTTGTCTCAAGCAATTCAGCTCTGGCCCAAGCCTGCATAACATCTGCATGCAACATGATACTGCAGCTATCACCCACTCTCCTTAGAAGGCAGTTCTGCTTCCAACTCTGAAGATTACTGGAGAGCAGCTCTGGGAGATCCTGCCTTCCAACCTGTGTGTTCACTGAAGGACAGATGGCCAATAAGCACATGAAAAAAAAAATCACTCAACACACTAATCATTAGAGAAATGCAACCCAAGCCACATTTGAGATATCATTTTTTAAAATATTGTCATTGTTATGACATGTATACATCTCATAAGAGTATTATCTTAACCATCGGTTCACAAATGTCCAGGTACATTCACATGTTGTACCACCTATTTCCAGGAACTATTATCTATATGCATTAAAAACCAACTTCCCCTTCCTTGCTTCCTCAGTTCCTGGCCACCACCATTCTACTTTCTATCCTGTAAACTTGAATGCTCTAAGTACTGCATAGAAGTTGTATCATACAGTATTTGTCTTTTTGTGACTGGCTCATTTCATTGAGGATAATGTCCTTAAGGCTCACCTGCATTGTGGTGTGTGTCAGAATGTTCTCCTTTTTAAGGCTGAATACTCGTCCACGTTTTTGTTTATCCATCCATCTGTGGATGGACACTTAGGTTGCTTCCACTGTTTGGCTATTGTGACTAATGAGGCTATGAACATGAGTGTGCAAATATCTCTTTGAGACCCTGATTTTAATTCTTTTGGGTATACACTCCGAAATAGACTTTCTGTATCATATGATAAATTTATTCTTGATGTTTTAAGAAATGGCCATACTGTTTTTCCTCAGGGGTTACATCGTTTTACTTTCCCACAAAAAGCTGGCAAGACTCCCAATTCCTCTACGTCCTTGCCAACACTTTCTATTTTTTTTTTTTTAATAGAAGCCATTCCAGTGGATCCAGGTGGTATCTCATTGTGTGTTTCATCTGCAGTTCTCTAGTGATTAGCAAGTTGAGCATCTTTTCATGTGCTTATTAGCCATCTGTATACCTTCTTTGGAGACACATATATAAGTCCTTTGCCCATCTTCAAGTCAGATTGTTTGATTTTCTGTTGTTGAGCTGTAGGAATTAGATATTATTATTATTATTATTTTTAAAGAAAGAGTGAGAGAGAGAGTGTGAGAGAGAGAGAGAGAATTTTTTTAATATTTATTTTTTAGTTTTCGGCGGACACATCTTTGTTTGTACGTGGTGCTGAGGATCGAACCCGGGCTGCACGCATGCCAGGCGAGCGCGCTACTGCTTGAGCCACATCCCCAGCTCGGGATTAGATATTAATCCCTAATTAGATATATCATTTGCAAATATTTCCTCCCGTTCCATGAGTTGCCTTTCACTCTAGTAGATTTCCTTTGATGCAGAGAAGTTTTTAATTTTGATTTAGTCCGATTTATTTATCTTTTCTTTTGTTGCCTGTGCTTTGGGTGTCTTTTTTCTTTTCTTTTTTAAATATGGTGTAAGAGAGGGATCCAATTTAATTTTTTTTGCATGCAGATATATAGTTTTCTCTACATCATTTGTTGAAAATAAACTCTTTTTTAACCAACAGGTTGTTTTGAATCTTGTTCTATTTCCTAGGAGTTTAGCTTGACCTTTAAATTGCCACAGACAAATGCACAGGTGGCAGTGCTTTGGCTTGGGTGTGGGGCGGGGGTTGTGTGTTGGGTCAGTTTTCTTAGCTTTCAACCAGGTGAGCTGGTTCCTCACCACCTGCTTAACTCATTGGTTAGATGGTTGAAGATCAATCAGTATCTAGAATCATGGATTCTGAGCCAAACCATCTAGATTCAAATTCTACACTACTCTGTGAATTACTGTGTAAATTCTTAGATTCAGGTTCCCTGTAAAAAGGGAATAATAATAAAAATAATGACTTTTTCCAATGTTCTCATGAGGATTGAGTTAATAATGAGGAACTTAAATAGTTTCTGTCACATAATAAACATTTAATAAGTTGAATTTTTTATGCCTCAAATTTCACATACTTACTACCTAAGATGGTTAAATTCTTAGGGAAAAATCAGGATAAATTTCATGACTTTGGATTATGTTCTAGATTCTTAGGTGTAACACTAAAAGTATAAGCAACCAAATTTTTTAAAAATGGAAAAATTGGAATGCATAATCTCTTCAATGAAATAAATCAGAAAATTTCCCAAACATGAAAAATGAATTGGAAAATCAAATACAAGAGGCTTATGGGAAACCAAATGTACAAAACTACAACAGATCCACACCAAGGCACATTATAATGAAAATGCATAGCATACCGATTAAAGAGAGTTGTAAAAGCTGCAAGAAAAAAATTTCAGATTATATACAGGGAAAGAGAGAGAGAGAGAGAGAGATGCAGTGTGTAGTTTAAGTACTAGTACTGCATTTATTAGAACTTTATTACAGGGGTGTTCATCCAAGCCTTTCCCCCCACCCCCAGTCTGTGGTTTTAACTAAGAGCTGCTCCACCATTGAGCTCCATTCTTAGGCCTTATTATTTTTCATTTGGAGATAGGATCTTGCTATATTGCCGAGACTGGTCTTGAACTTGTGATTCTCCTGCTCAGCCTCCAAAGTAGCTGGGATTACAGGCATGCAACTGGCTATTACCAGCTTATAAGCCACTTATTGAGTATCTAAAAACTGTCAAGCACTTTAGGAACTGATAGTGTGATAGTGCAAGGCAAGCTAAACACTGTCCATTAATTTCCCCCATGACCCTAGACAATACTAGCCTACTTTGTTAGTATATTTTGTGGCTATGTTATTTGGTGCATATACATACAGAATTGCTATTGTTTCCCATGTGATAGACTCTTCTATAATCACAAAATCTCTCCCTGACTCTTCTGTTTATTACTTTAGGTTCTCTTTAGGTATAGCAGTGCCAGTCTTCCTTTGATCAGTGTTTTTTTCTTTTTTTCTCTCATCATTTTGTTTTCACCCAGTCTGTGAACTAATGTTTAGGTGTGAGCCTTGTAAATAATGTAAGGACTTTTTTTTTTTTACACAAAATATGTCCTTCTAATGAGATTGTTCTCCATTTATAATTAGTGTAATTACTGATATATTTGGATTTAAAACTAATACCTTTGTATTGACTTCACTTAGTCTATGTCCCTCTTTCCCTTTTCTTACTTTTTTGGATTGATAAGTGTATGTTTTATTCTTCTTTATCTTTTCTTCTAGTCATTTGTTCATTCTTTTTGTTCTTTAAGTGGTTAGCCAGGAAATTAATTTAAAAAAAGAACTTTTCTTTCTTTTTATTTCTTGTTCAACATAATATTCTGAAGTTCATCTACCCTCCACCCCCCAACCATATGTACTATTATATAATTATATATGTCAAGCACTTTAGGGATTTTTATTATTGTTCCACTCATTCAATTTTGATTTATATATACCCACCTATTTTTGCTTTCTGCTTGCTCTTTACCTTTCCTTGTAACACTAAGCTGTAAACTGGGATCATGTTCTTAGGAATACTCCTTAGTATTTCTTTGAATGTGGGGTCTGCTGAAAGTTAATTTTCACTACTGCTATTTATATGAAAATAACTTACTCTATTTTCATTTTAGAAAGGCATTTCTCACTGAATATGGAATTGTCTGTTGCAAATTATCATTGTTTAACACTTTTAGGCTATGATTCCATCATCTTCAGATTACCATTATTCTGCTAAGAACTTAGCTTTCACAATTTTTTTAATGTTCTTTTGAATGTAATATGTCTTTTTCTATGTTTCAAAGCTTTTTTCTGCTTTTAATGGTTTTCTATGACATGTCTACAAGTTTTCTTTGTATTTATTTTGCAAGTACTTTTTGAATTTGTGTCTGTAAGTCTTTACCATTTTGAAAGATTCTTAGCAATTACCTAATTACATAAATTAATATATATATATATATAGATATATATAATATAATATACATTAATATATAATCTTTAAATTTATTAATATAATTATTTAAAATCTTTCAGGATCTTTAAAAATATTTTTATTGTATATACTTAAAACATATATAATAAACATTATGTTTTTATCTACAAAAACATAGTAAAATGATTACTACAAGTAAGCAAGTTAATATACCCATCACCTTCCATAGCTAACTTCTTTTTGCGTGTGATTAGAGCACCTAACATCTATTGCCTTAATAAATTTTCAACATGCAACACAGTGTTATTGAACATAATCTTTCTGATGTAAATAGACCTCTAGATTTATCAGTTCTACATAACCACTAGTTTTAATCCTTTCACCTATATCTCCCCATTTCCTTCTCCTCTTCTTCTCTGGTTACCATTGTTCTACTCTAGTTTCTATGTATTGAACTTCCTTTAAAAATTCCACATATAAAGAGACCATCCAAAATTGTCCTTTCTGTGTCTCGCTTATTTTACTTATCACAATATCCTCCAGTTTCATCTATGCTGACTAAAATAGCAAAATCTCCTTTTAAAAGGCTGAATAATATTCCATTGCATTTACAGACCACATTTTTAAAAAATGGCCACTTAGGTTGCTTCCATATCTTGGTAATTGTGAATCATGCTGCAATGGCAGTATCCTTAGAGAATATTTCTTTTTATCTATTCCTTCAAATCATGTCTTCTTGTGTGCCTGATTATTTTTAATGCACATTAAATAGTATGTATGATTTTACTCCAAGGTATTTACTTTTGCTTCTGGACTATCACCTTAATTATCAGAGATAGCTGAGTCCAACTTGAGCTTCAGACCTTGCAAGGCCTCCTCTATTTCTAGTTGATACTTTCTCCAAAGTCTTTTGGAGGTGCCAACCCAAAGCTTGTGGGGGCTTACTGGATCCTTTTCTTTTGAAAATCCATAAACTTTATTTTTGATACTCTGGCCCTGTGATTTTTAAAAATTTTTTTTATTTGTTTTAATTAGCTACACATGACAGTACAATGACCTTGATATTCATACATTTGAATCAGATGGGGTATACTTTCTCATTATTCTGAGTGTACAGGTTGCAGAATCACATTGGTCATGCAGTCACCTGTATACACACAGCAATAATAATGTCTATTTCCTTCTACTGCCCTTCCTTTCCCCCCTCCCCTCACAGCTTCATACCTGTATTCTGTATAATGATGAGGGTCTCCTTCCATCTTCCATGCAATTCCCTTTCTCCCTTCCTTTCCCTCCCACCTCTCTTCCCTATCTAGAGGTAATCTTCTTCTCATGCTCTTCCTCCCTACCCTATTTTGAGTCACCCCCCGTTATAGAAGAGAAGACATTCGGCATTTGTTTTTTAGGGATTGGCTGACTTCACTTATCATAATCTGCTCTAATGCCATCCATTTCCCTGCAAATGCCATGATCTTGTTATTTTTTAGTGTTGAGTAATATTCCATTATGTATAAATGCCACATTTTTTTTTTATCCATTCATCCATTGAAGGGCATCTAGGTCAGCTCCATAGTCTAGCTATTGTGAATTGTGCTACTATAAACATTGATGTGGCTGTGTCCCTGTAGTATGCTGTTTTTAGGTCCTTTGGGTATAGACTGAGAAGAGGAATAGCTGGGTCAAATGGTGGTTCCATTCCCAGATTTCCAAGGAATCTCCATACTGCTTTCCAAATTGGCTGCACCAATTTGCAGTCCTACCAGCAAAGTATGAGTGTACCTTCCCCCTCCTCCCCTATCCTCACCAGCACTACTTGTTGTTTGACTTCATAATGGCTGCCATTCTTACTGGGGTGAGATGGTAACTTAGAGTAGTTTTAATTTGCATTTCTCTGATTGCTAGAGATGGTGAGCATTTTTTCGTGTATTTGTTAATTGATTCTATATCCTCTTCTGAGAAGTGTCTGTTCAGGTCCTTGGCCCATTTGTTGATTGGGTTATTTGTTTTTTTGTTGTTTAACTTTTTGAGTTCTTTGTATACCCTAGAGATTAGAGCTCTATCTGATGTGTGAGGGGTAAAAATTTGTTCCCAGGATGTAGGCTTCCTATTCACCTCACATATTATTTCTCTTGCTGAAAAAAAACTTTTTAGTTTGAATTCGTCCCATTTGTTGATTCTTGGTTTTAATTCTTGTGCTACAGGTGTCTTATTAAGGAACTTGGGGCGTAACTCCACGTGATAGAAATTAGGGCCAACTTTTTCTTCTATTAGACACAGAGTCTCTGGTTTGATTCCTAGATCCTTGATCCATTTTGAGTTAACTTTTGTGCATGGTGAGAGATAGGGATTCAATTTCATTTTGTTGCATACGGATTTCCAGTTTTCCCAGTACTATTTGTTGAAGATGCTATCCTTTTTCCATTGCATGCTTTTAGCATCTTTGTCTAATATAAGGTAGTTGCAATTTTGTGGGTTGGTCTCTGTGTCCTCTATTCTGTACCATTGGTCTACCAGCCTGTTTTGGTGCCAGTACCATGCTGTTTTTGTTACTATTGCTCTGTAGTATAGTTTAAGGTCTTGTATAGTTATACTACCTGTTTCACTCTTCCTGCTTAGAATTGCTTTAGCTATTCTAGGTCTCTTATTTTTCCAGATGAATTTCATAATTGCTTTTTCTATTTCTGTGAGGAATGCCATTGGGATTTTAATCGGAGTTGCACTGAATCTGTAAAGTGCTTTTGGTCATATGGCCATTTTAATAGTATTAATTCTGCCTATCCATGAGCAAGGTATATCTTTCCATCTTCTAAGGTCTTCTTCTATTTCTCTCTTTAGGGTTCTATAGTTTTCATTGTATAGATCTTTCACCTCTTTTGTTAAGTTGATTCCCAAGTATTTTATTTTATTTTTTGAGGATATTGTGAATGTGGTAGTTTTCCTCAATTCCATTTCAGAGGATTTGTCACCGATATACAGAAATGCCTTTGAATTGTGGTTGTTGATTTTATATCCTGCCACTTTGCTGAATTCATTTTAGAAGTTTCTTGGTAGAGCCTTTTGGGTCTTCTAGGTATAGAATCATATCATCAGCAAATAGTGCTAGTTTAAGTTCTTCTTTTCCTATAGTTATTCCTTTAATTTCTTTCATCTGTCTAATTGCTCTGGCCAGTGCTTCAAAAACTATGTTGAACAGAAGTGGTGAGAGAGGGCATCCTTGTCTTGTTCCAGATTTTAGAGGGAATGCCTTCAATTTTTCTCCATTTAGAATGATGCTGGCCTGAGGCTTAGTGCAGATAGCTTTTACAATGTTGAGGTAAGTTCCTGTTATCCCTAATTTTTCTAGTGTTTTGAACATAAAGGGGTGCTGTATTTTGTTGAATGCTTTTTCTGCATCTACCGAGATGATCATATGGTTCTTATCTTTAAGTCTATTCATGTGATAAATTACATTTGGCTCTGTGATTTTTAAAAACTTTGCCCTGTTAGTTTCTCAATGACTGCTTTTGCCTTTGGAGTTGTCACTGGTCTCTAGAGAAACCTCAAAGACTAGGCTAACCTCTCTGGTTTCTCTATTTTATTCTTACCATGCCATAAACATTTTAAAATTGTAGTAACTGAACTATGCCTTCAAAGGGATTTCTGCAGTATTTGTTTATATTGTATAATTGTTTTTAGGAGGATATTTGGATTGAAACAACATAGTTTGCCATTACCAGAATTGGGACCCACCACAGGGTTTTTCAAGATGGTCTTCTGGGCTTGATATAGTGTACAAAATAAGATCTTAGTCACAGAATTTAAAATAAGGCTTTTATGTTTACTTTAAAAGAAAGGAAGAAAGTGCTTACCCACCAGAAGCTTAATAACCAACACCAATTTACATGTTATATATCTCTCTGTAATAGAGAGTAAAAATATGCATGTTGTATTCAACTTGTAGATTGCAAAAAATAACAGCTATACAACATTTGTTTCAGAGAGAGAGAGATGTGGATTTTATTTCTTTATCACTTTGTTCTGGTTTGTACTGTTTGGACTTGGAAGACCTACCCTGACCCATAGCAAACAATGTCCTGATTCCAAAGGAAGGAGGAAGGAGAGTCAGAAAAGAATATCTTTTCCAATATTTGGGAGAAAGAGGGCATTTGCTACTTGGTTCTAGTCTGCTTTCACAAAGGACTAGAGAAAGAGCTTCTGGAAAATTCTCTGATTTCTGTGAACCTCCCTGTTCAAATAATTTCTTAGGCTGAAATTTATGATTTCCTTGGGGTCTGCTGTTAATTCCTTAAATTGTGTGCTAATGTAAGGAGAACTTCCAAAAGTGGCTATCATCTAGAGTGGCATGATTACAAGCTGTGTCAAACCCTTGATAAGAAAATTGGGAAGAAAAAAAAAATCACAAAGATAAAAATGTACCTGAAGATAATGACAGCAGTAATGAAATGTGAAGGGCATAGGTCTGCTTTTTTTCCAGGAGGCAGGAAGGGAAAAATTCTATTCTGGACTCAAGGATAATTCCTTGTTTTCCCTATTGCCCCAATACCCCGGAGATCAATGGTCATATGACAAGAGGCTGCATATTGAAAAAAATAATAAAAAATAAAACCCAGGGCTCTACAGACAGAAGGAGGGAAATCCAGGTTTTGGTTCCACCCTCCATCAGAGCATGACCTGAGAATATCATTCCCATCCTGGAGAGTCTTCTGTGAAATGGGGGTGATAATTCTAACTTCTTTAAGCTGTTGTGAGGATGAAACATGAAAACAACTGTGAAAGTGTAACATTCAGCACTGTCAGAAAAAAGAAGAGCTTGCTTTGGCTTGGTGTAGTAGTTAAATGTGCATTTTGAAGTCAGGCAGGCTTGGGTTTGAATCGTATTTTCTATTTCCATATATTTCAGGATTTTAAAAATGTTACAGTGTAAAGTGCTTGGCACAGCTTCTGCTATGTGGCAGATGCTCAGTTAGGGTTGTCATTTGCCCTCCTTGCTTTGGGAGCAAAAGAAGGGAAACAGAATCTGAAGCTGAGCTCAAGGGATGCTGAGAGGGAGGAAATGCTCCAGTTTAAGAAGGTTATTGAAATAGAAGCAGAGAAAAAGATGACAATAGAAAACACATTGAATTTATTTTCTATTTTTTTCCATGAAATTATCTTTATTTCCCCCCCAGCTCCTTGATTTGAATGCATAAGGTATTTGAGGCAGCCTGGACACTGGAAATTGAAGAGAGGAAAGGAAATGACTTTTCCTTTAAATACTATTTTGGTTGCCCCTGATAGGTTTTAGTATATAATGTTTTAATTTTCATTACTTTCCAGATAGTTTATACATCAGTTAGGGTTCTCTCTTCAACAAATCACTGTTGGATCAACTGTTTTGGGGAGTTATTATTTCTCATAACAAGAAGCTGGAGACTTTCAGGACTGGCTCATGTAGCAATTCAGTCAATGTCAAAGACTCACCTTCTCTGACAGGTTCTGCCATCACCCATGTTTAGGGCTCATTCTTAGGCTGGTTCCCCTTCAGTGTGGTAAGAGGCAGCTTTGGATGTCACATGCACATGACAATTTCCAGATACAGAAAAGAGATCTTCTTTTTAGCCTTGAAGAAAACCTTTGTCGGAGACCACTCACCTTCAAAACTCCCTCTCCAGGATGGTGTCATGTGTCCATTCCTCAGCTAAATGCTGGTGGCAGAAGTGAGAACACTACGATTTGATTTAGATGAAACACGTTTCTAAACACTGGAAGTGGGACTAGAGCACATCTCACCTGAAGCAGAGGGCTTCTGGGAAAAGAGGGAATATATGAAAATAAAATGAAACCAAGCAGAATTTAAAACAAGTAAGGAAGGGAAGGAAGGGAGGAGAATCATTACTGAAAATACAGCCAGCACTAATGGCTACTTTCTGCAGTTGTGTTTTTGATTTCCTTTTAAAAGTAGGAGTTGTTTGAGGTAGTAGAGAAAGTTTTAAAATTTAAAAATTATCAGAGATTTGGGGGTTATTTCTTCTTGATTTTGAATTGTGGATATATATTAGTTTTCTGTCATTATAACAAAATATCTAAGGCAATTAGCTTATAAAGAGAAAGGGCTTGTTTTGGCTCATGTTTGTAGAGGTTCCAGTGTAAGATGAGATGGCCCCGTAGCCATTGCATGGAGGAAATGCCTGGCGAGCAAATTTCTGTAACAAGTCAGGAAGCACAAAGAGATCAGGGTCTCACAGTCTGCTTTGGGCACAGGCCTCCAATAGTCTAAGGACCTCCCACAAGGTCTCACCTCCTAATGGTCCACAGCTCCTATCAGTTACACATGAACTTTTGGGGACCACTGCTCATATTCAAACCATAGCAGGGTGACGATATGATTTGATGTTTTTACTTTTTACACTTTTTAAAGCTTTTATTATCTTATATGGAGCAAGTTTTGCATTTCATGAAAACACTATAAAAAAAGACCACAAACACTAGGAGAAAAACACCAGAAGAAAGACTAGCTTCTGTTAATTGTTGATTGTGTCACTCAGATTTTCTATATCTTTATCTTTTATTAACTGAACATTTTCCTCAACTTTCTCTTTGGGAGTAATTTGAGGTTTACGGGAGGGACTGGCACAGGTATTAATCATACACCCTCCACCCAGCTTTTCTCATGTTAATCAATGCACTGTAGCATATTTGAAAAAAGCTAAGAAATTAACATTGGTTTAACTGTATGATATAAATACAGACTCTTCCAATTTTGCCAGTATTCATGCTAATGTTGAACTTGATCTTTTTTTTTTTTAATTTTTTATTGTTGGTTGTTCAAAACATTACAAATTTCTTGATATATCATATTTCACACTTTGATTCAAGTGGGTTATGAACTCCCATTTTTACCCCATATACAGATTGCAGAATCACATCAGTTACACATCCATTGATTTACATATTGCCATACTAGTGTCTATTGTGTTCTTCTGCCTTTCCTATCCTCTACTATCCCCCCTCCCCTCCCCTCCCCTCCCCTCTTCTCTCTCTACCCCCTCTACTGACATTCATTTGTCCCCCTTGTATTATTTTTCTGAACTTGATCTTTAAAGACAAAGAAAGATGTTCCACTGCTATTGGATTTTGGCCTTTGTTTTCCAGCAGTAATTTGGGTTAATATATTATAATTCTATTAATTTGCCATAAATAGCTTCAGGACAATTTTATGTTAATGTGGATCTTACTTACCCTTCATCAGCATAGTGTGACCTTTTAATCCCATTTAGTGCTTTTCCTTTGAATTCAACATTTCCGGAGGAAGACAATCCTGATTTCTTTTTGCTTAAATTTGCCTGGTATTCTTTTCCTATTCTTTTACTTTTTTTCAGCTTTACAAGTAAATTAGTTTGGGTGTGTCTAAGTCCTGGCAGGAAACAGATGCCAAGCTTGAACGGTGTCACTTGATGAGAATTTAATATAAGGACCTTTTGCAGAGGGATGAGTGGGGCATGGAGAAACCTCTGGTGATAGTGTGGCGTCCTTGGACTCAGTCACTCTCCACAGCCTGAACAGAGAGGTTGTAGGCCAGAGATGGAGCTGTGGCCTTTGGTGGCGGGAGACAAGTCAGCTGAGTGATGCTGCCGAGGGAACTGGGGAAAATCAATGTCCCAACCTCACTTTCCTTACTCGCTCAGAGCCCAGGCAGGGGCTTCCCGTGACCATCCAGCTAGAAGTTAGAGGCAATAGTTGGGATTGGTTGCCTCCTAGGTCTCCTTGGAGAATAACAGAGGGTAGATCTGGAAAGCAAATGAAGGATATCTGGTAAATGATGTGTTTGTATATGGAGTTTTTATAGCTGGATTTAGCTTTCTTAAAACAATCTGAAATTTCTTTTTTTTTTCTGCACTAGGTTAACTTTTCACATTAACATTTACTGTTGTAATTTAATTTTATCTCTGTCATCTAATTCCTATTTTCTGCTCTTTAATTTTTTCTTGCTATTTCCTAGTTTTCTGTCATTTGCTACTATTGTTTGTTTATTCTCTTATACTTTCTGCTTTGTTAATTTGGAAACTATATAGGCTGTTAGTACTCCATAAGTCCGCATACATACTTAACACAGTTAAATATATTTGTCTCAGATTATCAACTTCATAGATGAAGCAATATCTGTAGACAGCCCCACCTCCCATGAAAGATAAGATTATCAGTGTACCCACTTTTTCCTCATACACCTCATTTATAGGATTTTGTTGTTTTATAGTCTGAGATTTTTTGTTCTGGCTTATATTTTTTGTCTAATGTAGTTTTTATACCAAGAACAATAAATTTTACCTTCTGTTTTGTAATTATGGTAGCTTCAGTTGTTGAGAGTTAAAACTCTGTTCTGGGCCATTATGAGGATTTGGAGTTGGACTCTGCCTTGTGACTGGGCTCTTCTGCACTGAGGTGAGCTGGCCATGGTTGCATGAACTCCTAGTGGTTTCTGACTTTGGGTTTGAAATGGTCAGGTTAATTTTTTCCTGCTCAATGGGCTTCTTGCCATTAATCCCAAGGATCACCTCCTCTTGTTTCTCTCACACACAATCCTCAGGGAGTCATTTTCTCTGGGCAAAGGGAGCACATTTCCCTCTGCCTATGTTAAGTAGCAGTTCCCATTACTCCCAGTTGAGTATGGGAAGGTGAGTACTGGTAAGATTTTTAAGAATATTTTTCTTTTAGAACCCATGACTCTTTTTTGTACTTGCTCTGTCACTTTTGGAGTCAAATAATTTTTATTTCAGCTTCAGGATAACATTTCTTAAACTTTGTGATCTGTGGCAGGATCCTACAACAGTTTTAGTGTTGATGGTATATTTTCTGTTCTTTCTGTTCACTTGCATAGGTTTTAGTTAATAAAGTTTTTAAACCTGGCTATATATCGACATCATTTCATGAATACTTTCTTTTATATTTTCCCCCAGCTTTATTGAGGTATGATTGACCAATAAAAATTCTATAGTTAAGGTTTACAATGTGATGTTTTGATGTACATATACGTTGAAAAATGACGACCATGACAAAGCTCATTGACTATCATCTTTTAATATTTTATTTATTTTTTACAAACGACATTCAAATTTATATTAAGATTTAATGAACTAGATTCTTATATGTTCTTGGGTATATTTTTGGCTTTCTATTTGGTTTCACTGATCTTATTGATTTCTATTATTGCTTTACCTCCTCCCTAGAACTCCAAACCCACTCACTGAATTTGGCATGTGACAACTTGACCTAACAACTGCTTTTGTGTACAGCGGCCCCTCTTTTTTTTTTTCCTACCCCTGAAAAGCATGGGATGTACTCTCTTCCCTGTCTGATCTGTTCAGTGCCCCCTCACTCAAGATGCTTCTGAGACATCAGAGGTTCCTCATGAAGCCTTCCGACTACCTCCACCCAGCTGAGATTTCCACGGGGAGGAAAATGTCTCTGGGATCTGAGAAATCTGTTCTCATCCACAGCCCTAGACTGAGAGAATGAAAAAAAATCTTTGCAAGGTGAAGATTTGCAACCACCTCCCACACACAGGCCCATCCACTCCTTCCTCAGAGCACCAGCATGGCTGCACAGAGGCCCACACTGGATAGACTCATCATCAGCAAGGTCTGGACTAACAACCCTAAAAACTAGGTACTGTTGAGCTCCAGGAGACTTGAGGTCCCTTTTCTAAACGACTGATTTAGAAAATAAATTGGCTTCCTCAAACCCATATGTGTATGGGACAACCCATCAAGCCTCCCAGAAGGGTATAGAGTTGCACTTTGCTAGGTTATTGTTCAGAGCTGTATGAGGACTCTGTCTTTGATCCTTTTCAACTTTACAGGAATTCCGAATCTACTGGAGGGGAGACATTGACAGGAATATAATTTTCCCTGTTGTATTTAAAAAAGGCAATTTTAGGAAAAATTGAAATTTATGATAGAGTTACTTTTTTAGTACTCTATAAATCTGAAGCCATCTTGATAACTGCAGAACATAAAAATGTATTATGAATAACCTGGTTTGCTCATAAAATGATCATGATTGGCATATTAAATGTCAAAGTATAGTTTATAAAGATAATTATATGTTTAGTAATTGAATTGACATTCAAACATATCCCCATTTGTAACAGAAAGAACGACAACACAACAGGGTTTAAGCAACAGAGCACCGCAGAGCATGCACAAAACCACATTTCTTTCTGCTCTTATATGGATTTCATGGTCACTGTAAAGTAGAACTCAGTCAAGAGTTTCAGCTTGCAGAACTTTAGACCTTCTTTCCCTGTATGTACCCGAGAGTCAGGGCTGTGCACTGGTAAAGACCATGGATGCTTGACGTAACTGCTGAGCATGAATCCCAGCTCTGCTACTTAGGATCCAAGTGTCCTTGGTCAACCCTTTACTCTGCCTCAGTTTCCTCATCTACAACAGATGATGAGAACTTTCTTTAAAATACTGTTGTGTTAAACAAACGTGTACAGTCTTTAGAGGAACTCTAAGTATACAATACAGATTTTATAACCATTAGCTATTGTTACTACTGTTAATTGTCAAAACTTCAAAAATAATTCTTTAGGTTCTATCCCCTACTACAAGCAAATGGATGCAACCACCTGAAAATTTATTTTTCTATACTTTGAGATCAGAGTGAAGGGCGGGGGATATATCAGCCTCTAGTGGGAGGATCATAATTTTGTGGCCTTGGGAAAACAAATTCAGTTCACAGATACATTTTGTTTAACTTGGACATATTCACAGGTTTTGAAGGAGACTGGGTGGGATATGCACGCATCAGTTAACCACAGTCTCTACTCTTCCCTGTTACATTATCCTTGGCTTAATTTATTATTTTCTACCTTTCTCCCTAGCCCTAGTAAACTTTTCATTTAAGCCTGCAAAAAAAAAAAAAGGCATCTATAAGCAAAAGCAGCACAAAATCCTTTATTCTTTTTGCTTGGCAGCAGAAATGCAAGTACAGAAACAACTGATCATAGGAATAATCCTATAGAAACTCCAGATACTGAAGCTATCAGAAAAATATTTAAAGTAACTCTGATTACTATGTTCAAGAAGATTACAAAAAAAGTTAGAAATGCTGGTAGATATGTGAAAACCATAAAAATAGAAAAAAAGGAATTCCAGGAATAAAAATGCAATCACTAAATTGAGTATCTGAGGGGTCATATTTAATAGCTGATTTGACCTGTCTGATGAGAGAACTAGTAAGTTGAGTATAGCTTAGAGGAAAGTATTAAGAGCAGGAGAGACTATTATATATGAGAGTGAGCAACATGGAGGCTCTGGTGAGATGTGGAAGCACATCATTACAGTCTCAGGAGGAGGGAAGAGAATAAAAGTGAAAAAGAAATAAACTTTCTTTATAATACCATTGTGTTAAATGAACACACGCACAGCCTTTAGAGGAACTCTAAGCATATCATACGAATTTTATTTTATTGGGATAAAACAGAAGATCAAGAAATAAAGCCACATATATTTGGAAATCACAAATATAATGTAAGTATAAATCCTGTGGCAAATAATTTTTTAAATTAACTTATTAATTCTAAGTTGTTATACATGACAGCAGAATGCGTTTCAATTCATAGTACATATATGGAGCACAATTTTTCATTTCTCTGGTTGTACACAAAGTAGAGTCACACCATTTGTGTCTTCAGACGTGTACCAGGGTAAGGATGTCCATCTCATTCCACCATCTTTTCTACCCCCATGCCTCCTCACTTCCCTTTCCTC
Organism: Marmota marmota marmota; assembly: GCF_001458135.2. Lineage (NCBI taxonomy): Eukaryota > Metazoa > Chordata > Mammalia > Rodentia > Sciuridae > Marmota > Marmota marmota. Next base: position 24,201,615 of record NW_026000174.1, read on the forward strand.
CCCTTTGCCCTATCCAAAGTTCCTCCATTCCTCCCATCCTCCCCTCGACCCCCATTATGGATCAGCATCCACTTATCTGAGAAAACATTCAGCTTTTAGGACTGGCTTACGTCACTTAGCATGATAGTCTCTATTTCCATCCATTTACCTGCAAATGCCATAATTTTATTCTCTTTTAATGCTGAGTAATATTACATTGTGTATATATACCACAGTTTCTTTATCCATTCATCTATCGAAGGGCATCTAGATTGGTTCCACAATTTAGCTATTGCGAATTGTGCTGCTACAGACATGGATGTGGCTATATCCCTGTAATATACTGTTTTTAAGTCTTTTGCATATAAACCAAGAAGTAGGATAGCTGGGTCAAATGGTGGTTCCATTTCAAGTTTTCTAAGGAATCTCTGTACTGCTTTCCAGATTAGTTGCACCAATTTACAGTCCTACCAGCAATGTAAGAGTGTGCCTCCCCCTGCCCCCCACATCCTTGTGCTTGTATTCTTTTTTTTTTTTTTAGTTTTAGGTGGACATAATATCTTTATTTTATTTTTATGTGGTGCTGAGGATCGAACTCAGTGTCTCCAGGTGAGCGTGCTACTACTTGAGGTACATCCCCAGCCCCTGTTTGTATTCTTAATAACTGTCATTCTGACTGGGCACAAGTTGACATTTTAGTTTTGATTTCCATTTCTCTAATTGCTAGAGACATTGAACATTTTTTCACATATTTATTGATCGATTGTATATCATCTTCTGAGAAGTGTCCAGTTTCTTAGCCCATTTATTGATTTGAGTTTTTTTTCTTTGTGTTAAGCTTTTTGAGTTCTTTATATATCTTGGAGAATTGTGCTCTATCTGATGTGTGTGTGGTAAAAATTTGCTCCCATTCTATAGGCTCTCATGAACATGAAGGGGTGCTGTATTTTATCGAATGTTTTTTCCTGCATTTTTCATTGATTGCTTCTTACTAAGAAGAAGCTTTTCAGTTTGAATCCATTCCATTTATTGATGCTTAATTTTATTTATTGCACTATGGGAGTTTTGTTAAGGAAATCGGAGCCTAATCCAACATGATGAAGATTTGGGTCTACTTTTTCTTCTGTTAGGCTCAGGGTCTCTGGTATAATTCCTAGGTCCTTGATTCACTTTGAGTTGAGTTTTGTGCATGTCGAGATATAGGGGCTTAATTTCATTTTGCTGCATATGGATTTCCAGTTTTCCCAGAACCATTTGTTGAAGAGGCTATCTTTTCTCCAAAATACGTTTTTGGCACCTTTGTCTAGTATGAGATAACTGTATTTATGTGGGTTTGTCTCTGTGTCCTCTATTCTGTACCATTGATCTACAAGACTATTTTGGTGCCAATATGATGCTGTTTTTGTTACTATTGTTCTGTAATATAGTTTAAGGTCTGGTATAATGATGCTACCTGCTTCACTCTTCTTGCTAAGGATTGTTTTGGTTATTCTGGGTCTCTTATTTTTCCAGATGAATTTCATGATTGCTTTTTCTATTTCCATGAGGAGTTTCATTGGTATTTTGGTTGGAATTGTATTAAATCTGTATAGCGCTTTTGGTAGTATGGTCATTTTGACAATATTAATTCTACCTATCCATCTTCTAAGGTCTCCTTTAATTTCTTTCATTAGCGTTCTGTAGTTTTCATTGTAGAGGTCTTTCACCTCTTTTGTAAAGTTGATTCCCAAGTATTTTATTTTTTTGAGGCTACTATAAATGGGGTAGTTTTCTTAGTTTCTCTTTCAGAGGATTTGTCACTGATGTAAAGAAATGCATTTGATTTATGGGTGTTGATTTTATATCCTGCTACTTTGCTGGATTTGTTTATTAGTTCTAGAAATTTTCTGGTGGAATTTTTTAGATCCTCTAAGTATAGAATCACGTCGCCAGCAAACAGTGATAGTTTGAGTTCTTCTTTTCCTATCTATATCCTTTTAATTTCTTTCATCTGTCTAATTGCTGTGGCCAGAATTTCAAGGACTATGTTGAATAAAAGTTGTTAAAGAGGGCATGCCTGTCTTGTTCCGGTTTTTAGAGGGAATGCTTTCAATTTTTCTCCATTTAGAATGATGTTGGCTTGGGGCTTAGCATAGATATTTATGATGTTGGATATGTTCTTATTATCCCTAGTTTTTCTAGTGTTTTGAACATGAAGGAGTGCTGTATTTTGTCGAATTTTTTTTCTGCATCTATTCAGATGATCATATAATTCTTATCTCTAAGTCTATTGATATGATGATTACATTTATTGATTTTTATATTTTGAACCACCCTCGCATCCCTGTTATGAGCCCCACTTGATCATGGTGCACTATTTTTTTAAGAGGGGGGGGATTTTTTAATATTTATTTTTTAGTTTTCGGTAGACACAACATCTTTATTTTATTTTTATGTGGTGCTGAGGATTGAACCCAGCATCCGGCGCATGCCAGGCGAGCACGCTACCGCTTGAGCCACATCCCCAGCCCCTGGTGCACTATTTTTTTAAATATGGTTTTGTATTTGATTTGCCAGAATTTTTGCATCTATGTTCAAACGATTACTTTTTAATAAATGGTTTGGGAAAACCAGATAACCATTTGTAAAGACATAAATTTATATCCTTCCCTTATGCCATACATAAAAAATGAATCAGATATGTAAATATACAAAATTAAACTGTATAACTACTAGAAGGAAACAGCTGGATACTTCTATAGCTTGAGTGCAGGGAAGGTTTTCACACAGTGACACAAAATTCAGTTATAATAAAGGAAAAGACTGATAAGTTTGACTTCAGGGAACAAATTTTAAAAATCCACTTTTCAATGACAAAGAGTGTCCTAAGTAAATCCAAGGGCAAATGGCAAATTGGAGGAAATATTTGCAACATACACCACAGATGTGTGTTGATACTCCTAATATATAGCAATTTTTAAAATAGAGTGTGTATGTGGGCGGGGGGAGGCCAAAAATCTGATAGTAAAATGTCAGAAGACACAAACAACCAATTTATTTTAAAAAATGACCCCCAAAGTATGAAAATATCCTCACTCACAAATGACAAGAGAAATGCAAATTTTAAGTAACTTAGATATGTTTCATCCATCAGATTGGCAAAAATTTAAAAGCTTGATAATATAACTAGTAGATGATGTTCCAGAGAAAGAGGGAGTCTCATATATTGCTTATGAAAATGAAAAATGATACAATCACTATGGAGGGGAATTTGTGAATATCCAGCACAATTACACATTCACTAAGCCTTGGATTCAGCTATTCCATGTCTAAGAATCTACCCTGAGAACACACTGCCAACAAAATGCATGAGATTTTTTCATTGCCAAGTTTTTGCATAAATTACAAGATATTGGAAGTCACTTAAATGCTCAAACATAGGAGGTTCTTGAACAAAGATGACATATACATACAACGGAGTGTCTTGCAGCTATGAAGGATAGAATGATGCTTATCTCTATAAACTGACTTGGAGTAAGTTCTAGGATATATCTTCATGTGACGAGAAGCATATATTGTAAAGGAGTATGTAGACAATGCTACCTTTCTTTTTTGTAAATATGCCTTTGTGCATAGTTTTGACTTTTGAAAGTATGTTAATGTTCTACATACTAAAAAAATCAATATTAAATAATCAGGAATGGGAAAACTAACTAGGGCTAAATGCAAACAGGAATAAGTGAGCTCAACTATATTACAAATTAATGACAAAACCACACTGAAGAGGGAAAAAAGGAACAAATTCAAAATAACAAGTGATCACAGCTCTGTACTATATATCCTCAATCAAGGAGAATAAAAGCTTTCGACAAATTTTAAATTATTTTTCAGAAGTTTTGTTTCGGTGGTGTAAGGTAAAGTTATTTTGAAACTACTTTAAGTTCATTGAGCGAGTAAATGAATGGATATTTTGGGGAGCTACAATTCTAAATGTAGAAGAGAGGGAACTGGATATTAAACATGGGAAGGTGAGAAATAACGCTGCAGAACTGGATTGGAACTCATGATGTCATCTATATAAACATCCCCTGTCCTGCCCTGAAGGACCTGGAGGCAATGATGCTCCATCACAATGAGCATACCAGTGCCACAGTCTTGCTTTCTAAACACCATTCCTCATTAAGAGGAAACCAAGGATCTTTGGAGAAATGGCTAATTCCAAGGTAGTCTCAGAGAAGGTTCTGGAACATCTTTTTGTCGCAGAAGATTAAAAAGCTGCTTAAAACAAATAAAATGAAGAGAGCATATCAAAAAGATACAGAAACCACCTTGAAAGGCCACCCACTGGACCAAATCTGGGACAATTTGAGCATTAAAACAGTGAAGAGATTAATGGATTATAACCCATTTAATTAAATAAGAATAATGAGTTCATATGATAAGTAGATAGGTGGATAGGTAGATAGATGAGAAGAACAGACTTATTTGATATATGCTGTAAATATTCCTTATATAACTGATAAATGAAGAGACAGTAGTGAAGATGGAAAATTACCATTTTTATAACCATCAGAGCAAAGAGTGGACCAGACACAAATCATCAGCAGATGTTAACTCTAAGGGGAAAGTTTGATGAGAAGGATGTCTCAATGGTCTCAAAGTGTCTCCCCCTAGGTACAGGCAGACCAGATAGGACATTCTAGAATCTAAAGGTGCAGTGTCTGAAATTTAGATCTCAATGTATGAGTTTGACAGCAGATTAGACTCAGCAAAAGATGGGTTAGTAGACCACATTAAAACCTTAGCATAATGAAAAATATTAAAATACAGAAGGTTTGAAAGTAAAAGAATGGAAAAGATTTATCATCTAAATACTAATCAAAAAGCTGCTGTAGTTATATTAATATAAGACAAAGTAGACTTTAAGGCAAAAGCATGACTAGAGATAAAGAGGCACATTTCAGAATGATAAATATTTAATTCAACTGAAAGGTAACAATTTAAAAAGATTATGCACTTAAGAACATAAATTCCATTAAAGATTGATAGAGCTATGAACAGAAATAGGCAAAACCACACTTGTAGGGGTTGAGGATGTAGCTTAGTGGTAGAGCATAAGCATGCACCAGGCCCCAGGGCCACAAAAACAAATGAACAAGTGAACCAAAACCAAAACCAAATAAAAACTTGCATTAGAAGATTTTAACACATAATCTCAATATTTGACAGTTAAGAAAAGAGAGAGAGAGAGGGAGGGAGGAATTTGAACAGCATAATTAGTTAACAACCTTATAAATATCTTCATATACCCCACCTCCCACAAATTGAGACTACACATTTTTCAAGTATTCATGAAACATTTTAATTCTAATTGAACTCACACTGGGTCATAAAGCAAGTCTTAACAAATTTCAAAGAATTGAAATTATAAAGGGTATGCTTCTATTCCACAATGCACTTGTACCTGAAATTAAAGACATAATCATAGTTTTCTGTATATTTAGGAATTTAGAAATATATTTCTAAATAAATCATGTGTTTAAAAAGTCACAAAGATTAGCTATTATGAATTGAGCTGCTATGAACACTGATGTGGCTGTGTTACTATAGTATGGTAATTTTAAGTCCTTTGGGTATAGATCAAGGAGTGGAATAGCTGGGTCAAATGGTGGTCCCGTTCCAAGTTTTCTAAGGAATCTCCATACTGCTTTCCAGATTGTTTGCACCAATTTGCAGTCCCTCTAGCAATGTGTGACTGTGGCTTTTCCTCCACATCCTCACCAACATTTATTGTTGTCTATATTCTTGACAGCTGCCATTCTGACTAAACTGGGGAAGCAACTTACATGTCCTTCAATGGGTGAATGGATAAAGAAACTGTGATATATATATATATATATATA
>NW_026000174.1:24207500-24291075 GCF_001458135.2 Marmota marmota marmota
ATATATATATATACATATATATATATATATATATATATATATATATATATATAAATATAAATATAAATACACACACACACAATGAAATATTACTCAGCACTTAAAGAGAATAAATTTATGGCATTTGCAGGTAAATGGATGGAGTTGGAGAATATTATGCTAAGTGAAGTAAGCCAATCCCAAAAAACTAAAGGCCAAATGTTCTCTATGATAAGTGGATGCTGATCCATAATGGGAACAGGGGAGGCATGGGAAAAATGGAGGCTTGATTGGGCAAAGGGGAGGGAGGGTAAAGAGGGTGGATGGGGGCAGGAAAGATAGTGGAATGAAATGAACATTATTACCCTAGGTACATGTATGACTGCACATATGGTGCGACGCTACAGCATGTACAGCCAGAGAAATGAAAAGTTGTGCTGCAATTGTGTACAATGAGTCAAAATGCATTCTACTGTCATATATACTTAATTAAAATAAATAAATTAATAAAAAGTCACAAAGAACACTAGGTAAAATTTGAGCAGAATGATAAGAAAATCCAAGTGTGTGTGCATGTACACATGCATGTGTACGAGCAGTAAGAAAGTCAATAAATCTATTTCAAAAAGTTGGAAAACAAACAGCATATTGATAGAAAATAGAGTGGAAGCAAAGCTAATGATAAATATAAGCAGAAGTTAATGAAACAAAAATATAATGGAGAGAAGATCAAGAAAACACAAAGTTCATCCTTTGAAAAGACTAATATCCTTAATATGCCTCTACCAGGACTGATCAAGAAGAAAACACATGCAATTTCAGGGATTAAACAGATGATTTTACTAGAGATTTTCCTGATATTAAAATAATAAAATAATGTTAATGGCATATTATTAGTAACAGCCTGGGTTTAGATTAGATGGACAACATTTTAGAGAAATACAACTTAGGGAAGCTGAAAATCTTCATATCTTTGGGATATAAAAAGAAATCTTAAGGTTCAAAACACTAAAAACTATAAAGGCAAATTTTAATGAAGTTTACTGAAATTGAGAAACTTTCTGTTTATCAAATGACTTGGTGAATAGTCAATGAAGAACAGATTTGCTATACATATAATTGACAAACAGATTATAGGTAGAATATAAAATGAACTCTAGAAATCTATAAGGAAAAGTCAAATAGCTAAATACAAGAATATATGCAGAAGATTTGAATAGGCACTTCACAAATGAACATATCCAAATGACCAATAAATATATGAAAGGGTGTTGAATCCTATTCCTAATCAGGGAGTGTAAATTAAAACCACGAATCACCACCACTCAGCACAATGGATAAATTTTAACAGCCTGGTAATACTAAGTAGTTCTGCGGTAGATGTGAAAGAATTGGAACTCTTCTGGTGCATTGCTTGTGAGGATATAAATCTATGGCTCTATTGCTTTGGGCCTGGGATAAAGCAGAACATTATGACAGAAAACCATGGTGGAGGAGAGATAGTAGGGAGGGCAGGGATGAGAATACCCTTCTAGGGCACACCCCCAGGGGCCTACTTCCTCTGACTAGATCCTGTCTCTCAGTTTTCAGCATTTCCGAATAATGCCATGAAATTATGAATCCATCAATGCATGCATCCACTGATGAGGCTAGTGCCTATAATCCAGTCACCTTCCTGAAGGTCCCTCCTATGAACACTGCTGCAGTGGGGACCAAGCCTTTGACACATATGCCTTTGGGGAGCATTTCAGATCCAATCCATAACAGGTAGTAAGCTACAAGGAAATGTGTGGAAGTAACTGCCACAAAAATTAGAATGACATTAACCTCATTCAAGAAAAAGCATGAAGTAGTTTCTGGGGGTTGATAATCATTTACAAGAAGTCAGCAAATTACCTATTTTTATAAGTAAAGTTTTACTGGAACAAACCAGACACATTTGTTCTCCACTGTACATAGCTGCTTTCACGATACAATGGCTGATGGTAAGATCTGAATGTTTGTGTCCCCCTCCCCATATGCTGAAACCTCATCACCAGCATGATGGTATTTGGAGGTGGGATACTAGAAAGTGATAGCACAACCCTCATAAATGAGGTTAGTGTTCTTAAAAAGGAGGTCCCAGAGAGCTCCCTTCTACCTTATGAAGACACAGCAAGAGGTCCCATTAATAAACCAGGAAATTGACCCTCACCAGGTACCAAATGTGCCAGCACCTTCATCTTGGACTTTACAGCCTCCAGAACTGTGAGAAATACATTTCTATTGTTCATAAGCCACTAAGTTTGTGGTATTTTGTTATAGCAACCCTAATGACCTAAGATAGGTGGTTGCTAAAGAAACCAAAATAGCCTAAGTGAAATATTAGCTTTGAAACAGACAAAAAAGGAAGAGAAAACTAAGCTGGATCCCCAAGCATTTTAAGGGCTTATAGCCAGTTCCTAAATTTAGCCAATGTGTTTTTTTTTTCTCCAGAACACAGGAAAAAAAATATGTTTAACTGGATTATGTTTTTTAGTCTCCTTAGTAATTTACTTCACCCAAAAGCTTGTGGACAGAGTCTGAAGCTCTGGAAACTTCTAATTGTAGTAACTTACCTGTGATTACACAGGGGAGCAAACCTTCAAATCCAAGCTTGGTTCCAAAGCTGTGGGGACCTGCTGATGATTGATAGCTTTAATCCAAGCGCCCCTCCAAACTCTTCTGCAAGCCATTAAAATGAAATGACAGGACTGGCCCAACCACTCATTCCCTACGGGAGCTTTGTGCTGTTTTCTCTGCAAGATGCCTAGAGTCAAAAATGAAACCATCGCCTTTTCCCAGGAACAATTAAGGCCGAGGTGCCTCCTCAGGATCTGCTCTGCTTTGGCGAAGCCCTTAATGCCTGCTGCTCAACAGTTCACCAAGTGTGAATTATGGGCAGATTAACCTGCCTATTATTACGATTGTTCACTCAACTCAACACCAAGAGCCATTAGAGGGAAATTAAACCTCAGGGAAAGCTATTTATAGTCACTGGCCAAGCACCCATTGGACTGGTCTTAAATTCACTTACATGTTTTCCCCCCCCCATGGAAATTTTCAGTGGATTTAGATTCCTCTTGAAGGTTGTGTACTCCTATGTGACTTTAAATGGTTGGGTTCATCATAGCACCTTCCAGTGACATTTTATTTTTATACTTGAGATTTATTTATGAAGCACATAGACTCTTGCTGGCCCTCTAGATACTAGGGGAGCTGTGGGCTAATATGCTTATTTGGGCAACCCATAAACGTGTGTTCAAATTCCAGCCCTTCCTCTTGCCAAGGGCAACTTTAGACATGTTATTTAATCTCTTAAGACTTCAGCTTTTTCATATATAAAATGCACAGTTGTTAAGATTCAGTGAGATGGTACATATGAAACATGGTGTCAGACCTATGGGAAAGGACAGTAGCCATCATTATAGTTGTTTAATTCCTGGTACCCATTATCATTGTTGTTTAATGACCCTGACTTTGTTTACAGACTGGGCAGACCAGGAGGGCCCAGGAACAATGGAAAAGGGTTAGGGAGCCTGAAGGAGCCTGATGAATACAGAAGGTACCAGGATGGATAGAACATTTAATTAGTAGATAGCTTGAGGGTAGAAAATTTGCCCCCTCCCACACACTCCCACCAACCACCCACATACTCTGGCCTAGGACCTCTGCTGCTCCACTTACCAGACCTCATATAGCCCTAGATCCCTGGGCTGAGTTTAGCCCCTCAATTATTCATAAACCTCTGGCTGAAGTTCTGTGCTCTTCTGGGCACTGTCTCCATAGCAGGAGAATTTTTTTTCCAAAAATGTTTTTATTTGTTTTTGTTTTTTAATTAGACTATGATAAATCACTATTTCCTTTCTACTCTAGATCTTGCACATTTCTGGAGTCGCATTGTACCCCTTCCTCCCCTAGTGGCAGGGATGGGCCTCTGTTCTGTAGTTGTACTGTTTAAACTTTTGTTTTAGTCACCCCTTTTTTTCTGCTGTGACTAAAAGACCTGCTAAGAACAATTTTAGGGGATAAAAAGTTCTTTTCAGGGCTCACAGTTTCAGAGGTCTCAATCCATAGACAGCTGGCTCCATTCCTTAGGGCTCAAGGCAAGGCAGAACATCATGGTAGAAGAATATGGTGGAGAAGTGGCTGAAGACACCATACCAGGAAGCAGAGAGGAAGAGACTAAGTTCAGCTCACAAGATGTATACCCCAAAGCCACGCCCCCAATGACCCACCTCCTGCAGCCACACCCCACCTGCCTTCAGTTACCACTGTTAATCCATATCAGGGATTCATTCACTGATTAGGTTAAGGCTCTCATAACCCAATCATTTCACCTTCAAGCCTTCTTGCCTGCTCCACACATGAGCTTTTAGGGGACACCTCACATCCAAACCATAACATATTCAAGTCTATATAAAAATGAATCGCCTGCCATAGATGTAACTGGACTGTTCCATCATTTTCTCACTTGAACTTACAAAAATGCCTGTGGGATTTTTTGGAAGCTAGGATCACCTCCACTTCACTAGTGAGGGAACAAGGACTCTTTGGCGGAGGAGTATCTTGGGCTAGATGATATATTTTTGGCATTGTGTGAACACACTTTGCTTCTCTAACAATAGCCATTATCTACTCCCTAGAAACTAGGCTTGTAGCAGCAGATGTGCTTTGGACTAGTGGGAATCCATTCACAGAAAATACCTGTCCCTGATTGTATGTAAGGTATGCTGACACCAAATTCACATCTTCATACATGTATTTTGTATAATGATGAGGGTCTCCTTCCACCATACATACTTTATATACAGAGTTATGAAAAATGGTGTTGTGAATGGACAATTATGATTGTAATGCATTCCACTATTGTCATGTATGTAAGAAATCAAAAAAAAAAAAAGAGAGAGAAAGAAAAGAACTGTTCCTGGCCTAGAGCAATGCCCCAGGCTCTGTGTACAAAGAGGGCCCTGTTGGACCTTCTGCACTTATAGACTCAGCTCCTGAACCCACATCTCACCAACTTGTACCTTCCTCTAGATCCTGATCTGTTTATATCAACCCTCACTTGTTCTCCATTTCCTCTCTGCCCTATATCTCCTTTGGCTGCATCCGTCCATTTCTTCAAGCTTCCCCTCACCTGGTGGGAGCATAGAAACTCAGGAGCCAGGGTGTACATTAGTAAATCACCATAAGAGAGCTCTGTCTTTGCCACCCTGTCTCAATCTGCTCAAAGACTCTCCCTCTGCTTTGATGTATCAGCCTGTTTGTTTTGGACTTGCCTTTAGTTTTGGACCCTAGTTTACCTGCATTCCTGGGCTTGATGTCATCTATATATAGCTCTTTGCTTATAACAGGCCTGCTCTCTCTTTAGATATGGCATGATGGGGTTGATCTCATCTGTGATGGTTCATTTTATGTGTCACTGTGGCTGGACCAGGGTACCCAGATATTTGGTCAAACATTATTCTGGATGTTATTGTGTTTTCTTTTTTAAAATAAGATTAGCATTTAAATTGGTGGGTTCTGAGTAGAGCAGACTGCCTTCCATACTCTGTGAGGGCCTCATCCACACAGCCTTCTGTTGAAGGTTTTAACAGAACAAAGACTGACCTCAGCCAGCCGAATTCTACCAGCAGACAGCCTTTGGACTTGAACTACAACATTGGCTCTTCCCTGGGTTTCCAGCCTGCCAGCCTTCCCTGGAGATATGGCTTTGCATGCTCCATAATTATGGTGAGCCAATTCCTTTAAATAAATATCTCTTTGTGCATGCTATTGGTTCTGTTTCTCTGGAGAATACTAACAGAGTACCTAATACAGGAATCATTAATTGAATGGCTTTCAGAGACTGGAATTTTAAAATTTTAATCATTAACTGAAAAGCTATTTTTTTTTGCCCTTTTATTGCAGTAAAATGTACATAACACAAAATTTAACATCCTTACCATCTTAGGCATATAGTTCAGTGGCATTAAATACCTCTGCATTGTTCTGCAATCCACCATCCATCTCCAGAACATTTAAAATCATTGCCAAGCTGAAACCTGGACCTATTGCATAATAACTCCCCATTCCCTCTCCCTTCACCCTCTAGCAGCCACCTTCTACTTTCTGTATCTATGAATTTTACTCCTCTAGGTGCCCTAAACAGGTGATCTTTGGTGATTGGCTTCTTTCCTTTTGCATGCTGTCTTCAAGGCTCACCCATGTTGTTCTAGGCGTGAGAACAGCCAGACTGTTAGTGTGGGATCCTGAGCACTTTTCTTGAGGTATTTAAGGTATTTAGCATCAGCATCATGGGGTTTAGTGAATTGGCGTGTGGGAAGAAGTAATGCTCAGTAAATATGTTTTATCATTATTAGAGTCCTCTGTAATTTACGATCTATGGCTTGGAGGTCCCTTCTCAAGATTTCCTGCCTACTCATTAGGTGTTCTCAGGGCTGTCACATTTCTGGCACCTGGCACATGATTAATGGATATATACTCATGGAACTTAGTCTCTCCCCTGCTCCCAGAATGTCAGATGACAAACTCCCTACAATGTGACAGGGAGAAAAGTAGGACTCACACAGTTATGTAAACTCCAACTGTTTTCAGTATGGTATCCAAACCCCAGTGGTGGCAAATTAATTTCATGTCAGGGTGAAAAAGGAAGCAATATTAGTGTAATCTTGGAGTTGACAGGCTCAGTACAGAGTTCAAGATCTTGCTTAAACCATGGGAGTACAACCTTGAACTATTAATTTGCCCTTGACAAGCCTCAGTGTCCCAATCTATCAATGGGGATCACATCCTACTACTTGGAGACTTGCAAGGGGTAGTTATGGGACTCCCTTGGTGCTTGCTGCACTTTTACAGCCTGGGAGGTTAATCCCTTCTTTAAGGCACAGCTTTTTGGGGGAGGATCTTGGCACATGATTTATAGTTTGAATTCGATTTCTTTCTGACTCTTCTTTTTGTTACAAACATAATAAAAGTGAAAGAGACAGATGGCAAGACTTGATTCACTTGTACCAAATGTTTGAATGGTGTGAATATAAAACTAGAAATGAGAGGAACAAGATGGTTGCAATAATCTGGGGAGTCGGAAGCAGGAAGCTCAGGGGGTGGTTTGGTCTCCAGGAGGAAGCAATTGCCAATGGCTTAAGTGATGCTCTCTGGCCTGCCCCTCCCCCACCCTGATTGACCTGGGGACCTGGCAGTTGGTGAGGAGAGATGAAGAGCAGATGGACTTCCTCCTTGACATAACTTCCCAAAGGGACACCAGAAGTTGGGACACTGGTCACTTACTGGCTAATAGCTTTTTTTCCAGCACAGGGAGGGTGATGTTCTCCAGACCTAGCCGAGACAGCATAGAATCTGCTTGAACCTGGGTTCTTTGGAAACCTCCCCTTAGACCTGGGTTTCCCAGTTGTGCACTATCGACATTTGGAGTTGGGTAATTTTTTGTTGTGGGCACTGTCCTCTGCATTTTTGTGTCTGGAAACATCCCTGGCTTCTATGCCCTAGATATCAGTAGCACCCTCTCTGCTCCAGTAGAAAACCCAAAATGTCTGCAGACATCAGATATTCCTGGGTAGGTGAGTGGGCAAAACTGGGTTGGGACCATCAGTTGGGCCTGCCCAGGTTTGCCCTTCTCATGGATTTGGAGAAGCCAGCATGGGATAGACGGAGACTCATCTAGCAACCCTTGACAGGGTATCTGTTACTCCCTTTCCACCCCCTCTACCCTGAGTCAAGGAGCTTCCTTGCCCTCTGGCTTCTGATTGGCTTTGGCCAATAGGGAACACAGAGAGGAGATCTGAGGAATGGCAGAAAGTGAGGCCAAGGTATTTTTTCCCCCACTTCCTCCCACAGGCTTGCAGAAGACCTCCATTGCTATCAGGTGGCCACTTCAGGTTCTGGCCCCTGCTCCTCTCTTGGCCCCATCAGGACTAGGGGTGATAACAGCTCTATTTCTTCCCACCATTATCTGCCCTAGGGTGCTGTGTGCCTTGATCAATTCCCTAGGTTCTGCCTTTAACCTTTATAAATTCTAATGATTTTTGAATGTTGAAACTTGACCGATGCACATATAAGAAACATTTCTCAAACAAATTCTTATTTTTCTCATGTTAGTTCACTTGACCATTCATTTATTTAATACATTGTTTTTCAAGTTGCTATGATTTGGGTATGTCACCTTAAAGTTCATGTTTTGGACCCTTCATTCCTTGGTATTGGACTGAGTGGAAGGTATTTAGGGGATGGGGACAGAGCCCTAATGAATAGTTTAATGTCTTTTTTGCAGCAGTGGGTTACCTCTACTTGGGAGTTCAGCACCCATATGTGCCTACTTGCCCTTCTACATTCTGCCATGAGTTGAAACAGCACAAGGGCTTCACCAGAAGCTGAGCAGATGCGGGTACCCTTCTTAGACGTCTCAAAGAGCTCTGTTCTTTATAAATTACTCAGTCTTGGGTATTTTGTTATAGCAACAGAAAAAGGGCCAAGAAACACATCTGCCTATTCTGGACCAGTTGTCATGCCAGGTACTGGGGGCACAGAAATGGACCAAATGTCATCCCTGCTCAGGAGAGTTTACTGTCTTACTGGAAAATCAGACTTGTGCTTGGTGATAGTCGTAGATATGGCACTCAAGTGCTCGAAGAGAAGTCTGACAAAACCCCAGGGAGACCAGGGGGAGAGCATGTCCAGAGCTTTGCTTCCCAGGAAAAAAAGAGGTGCTGGATCTTTTCCAAAGATGTTGTGTCATCAGCTGGTCCTGAAGGCATCCCTTGATCATAGCAATGTACCCTAGAAAGTGGCACAAAGCCCACAGGCTTCCATCTCCAGGTCCTAGGGACTCTCCTGGGAGGAGTAGGCACTGCACCCCCAAGTCAAGGGTCCCAGAGCACACTCACCCTGAGACCCCACTCCCTCAGCTACTTGAAGTCCCTGACCAATGTCTTCAAGAAAGAGAACATTCCAGAGCAGAGAAGTCCTTCCCTGCAGCTGCTGCCAAACAGGCTTCTCACTGAAGTGCCTGCCAGCCAGCCATATTTCAAGGGTCACAATTTCCTCCCAGTGGTTTTCTGCAGAGCTAAAGTCTCCAGGACCCTGAAATAAATTAAAATATTGATTGATTCTTAATATTCTCTCAAATCTCTTAAAATCTCCAGGTCTTATATAAATCAATGTGCCAGTTACAGGGACTTATTCAATAATCTGCAAAGTATCCCAGTAATTACTTTTGGGTCCACCCCATGGCAGAGGCAGGCCACCTTTCCATCATTTTTAGGACCCTGGGTATAATAACGAATAGAGGGACTCTAGTTTCTTATTTTAACTACAAAGCCTGTTCCCCACGGTGCTTTGTGCAGCAGGAGACAGTTAGAATGAGTTAGAATGAGCTGTTGGGCCATCCTGGGTCAGGAACTCATGATCTCTGCCACCTCTGCTGTCTTGTTTGACTCCCTTGGCTCACCCTCTGCTTTTAGCTCCGGTGTCCTTAGCTTCCTGGCAATGACAGTTGAGACATTAATATAATAGCACCCCATTTTTCCAGATTAAAAGAAGAGCTTATCTTGTGAGAGAAAGACTATCTGAAAGCATTGTTACAGCTTAGATCTTAAATGTCCCTGCAAAGCTAATGCGTTGAAGGCTTGGTCCCCAGCTGGTGGCACTGTTAGAGGGTGGTGGAACCTGTAGGAGATGGGACCTAGTTGGAGGATGTAGGTCATTGAAGATGTGATCTGGAAGGATTGGGACCTCTACCCCTTCTCTCTCTCCACTCAGAGCTGCCAAGGACGGATAGCTTGGCTCCACCAGGTGCTCCCACCATGATTTCTGCCTAATCACAGTCCCAAAGCAATGGAGGCCAAGCGACTTGGACCAAAATCTTTGAAACCATCAACCAAAAATAAACCTTTCCTCTTTTAAGTTATTTATCTCTGGAATTTTGTCACAGTGATACAAAGATGACTAATACAGGTACCTCCCATGCTGCCCAAGACAGTTGCCTGTATTTGGGGAGTGGGAGTGGGTGGGGAGGAGGAGATTAGAGATGGGTCAAATGCCTTCCATTGGCTTTTATTTAAATGGCAGTAAATAAGGTGATATAAGCTCGTTAGGGGCTAAGGTAGTTCTTAAAAGAGGTAGCTTGTTCCCAAGAAAACCATATCTGGGCTTTACGTGAGGTCATTTTCCATCTTACCTCAGTTACTCCTAAGCCTTGTGTTCTGTTATAGCATCCTCCACTTCCTCCTGAACACCGGGCAGATGGTTGACCCAGGATCATCGAACACATTGTGCTCTTTCAGCAATCTTTGCCTTTGAGTATATTCTACTATCTTGGATGCTTTCCTCTTCTTTCCCCACCTGGTACACTTCTAATCATCCTTCAAAGTCTAGTTCAAATCTGAACTAGTACAGGGGGATCCACGCTTCCACTCTACGCTGTGGTTTTTTCTGTAGCTGAGGATCCAGATAAGCTTCAAAGGCATTTTCAGATACATCTTGGGTCTGGCTTCCCATCACCACAGGATACGGCTCTCATGGCAACCTAAAGGCCGGGTGTTATCTATCAGCCTTCCACTGCTGTTCCCCGTCACATCTGCGTGCTTCACTCCCTCACTCCTTGCAGGTCTCTGCTCTGTCACTTTAATCTTCTTGATTTTTCTTCCTAGCATTCAGTACTGCCTGATATTATACATCTGTTTATTTGCTGTCTATGTTTCAGCCTGAATTGAAGGTTCTGTGGGGACAAGGATGTTTGCCCATATTTTCCACTGCTGTAGCCCTGGAACCTAAGCAGTGTCTGAAACATAGTAGGACTCTGTCCCACTAGGTATAATGAAATAAATGAATAAATGGACAAGGCAGCTGATTTGTGAGAGTTGCTTTGTTGTCTGGCCTATCTGCTGTCCCTGGATGCTGTCCAAGCCCCTTAGAGGGCAAGGCTGTAGGCAGAGGCTGGCTGAGGGGCTGTTCTCACAGAGAAGACACAGCAGTCACACGGTTTAGATCTCTGGGTGAGCATGCGAAGCAGTGTCAGCGAGTGGGGTCTTATGCTTGCTTCTGCCAGGCCTGGAGTGAGCTTCAGACATGGGGTAGGGGGTGCCCTGTGGAGCTGGAGCAAGATCTGCAGGCCATGAGACCCACTGGGAAAGGGAGAGCTCATCTGGAGCCCAGAGGGATGGGCTTATGTGTGAGCCCATCCTAGATATCACTTGGGAACCCCGGAAACTTTCAAAGGGTACTTTAGAGTGCGTTGCAGTCTTATGTGTGCAGAAGAAAGTAAAGAAACTGAAAAATCAGAAGTATTAGGATCACAGCGGCCCTGTTTCTACAAGCTAGAGGGGAGAGGGTTCTTGTGTTTACAGGGTTGCCTGGGGTTGCAAAAAGTTTTCACACTGACACATAACATGTACCTGTTGAAGGTGACAAAAGGCTCTAGATCAACATCATGAAAAACTCTCTCCAGCCAACGTCCTCAGAACTTCTGGGAATTAGAATTAATACTTAAGTTTGTTTTTCTTAAACGCCTGAGCAGGGAATAAGAACTTTCATTGTGTCTTGGCACAGGCCCAAGCAGATGGGTCTACTGAATCTTTACCATAGGGTGACCTCAGATTGGTGTCATCCTCATCTGCCCAACTGTGGGTGGTAAGTGATCTTCCTTCTCATCCCAGACGGTGAGAAGTGAGGAAGACCCTACATGTTTTTGTATGTTTGCCCAACAGCCTTTCCTTTGCTGAACCACTCCTCCCCAACACAGTGTGACCCAGTTGGAGCTCTTACTCAGTCTCTCCATCCAACATTGACATTAACACCAACACCACGATTTAAAGAACCTCCTCTCCCCATTCTGTGATCAGTCCATGGGTGAAGCTTCTGTGAGAGTCTTCACTTCCTTGTGGGTGGTGAGCTCTGAGAATAAGGTCTCAAGTTGGCCAGTGGTCATTCCCCTACACCTGGAGACTGTCAGCTCGCAGAAAGTCTTCACCTAGATGAAAGCCAGGCTGAAGTAAAGGAGAGGCAGAGCCTCCTTGGAACCTGGTTCTGGCCAAGCCTAAGTCAATTTCATCCTGGGTTTCCTAGGTAATATGCAATAAATTGCTTTTTGGTATGGCAAATTTGAGGTAGACTTCTGTCACTTACAACCAAAATGCCCTGACAAACACAGGCCTATTCTCCTCGGCAAATTACAGGTCTGAGAACCCAGTACAGGTACAAGTATGGGAAGAAACTGGGTGGACTGGTGGAATCCTCTCTCTCCCACCCCACTCCACTCTACCCCGTGTGTGCATGCGCTCTCTCTCTCTCTCTCTCACACACACACACACACACACACACACACCCCTATGTGCAATGTCAGGCAGGAACAGCAGACGTGAGGGTGGGACTTTGCTCAATGATGATATCTTTCAAGTCTGGAATCATCTGCTCTCTCCTTTTTCCAGCTGCAGCCAACTCTACATTTATTTATTTATTTATTTATTTACTGTCTCGCAGCTCTAATTTCTCAAGAGATGGGACACGGAGAGCCATCATAATCTCATCCCTCATCCCTAGGTGGAAACTTGGGGTTCAGGACAAAATGTCTAATTTTTGGTTACTTGAGAGCCTCTGGGGGCGAGGCAGACACAGCTAGAGTGGGGAGTTTTTCGCAGGGACAGAAGGAGTTGTTGAAACAACATGGAGCTCAGAGCCAAGCAGAGCGCCAAGGTCCAGGAAGAGGGGCTTAGGTGACTCATCTAAAAAGACTAGAAGAGATGTCAAAACTGGGCGGCAGATGCCGAAATTTTGAGAACTGGGGAGACAAGAGCACACTTGGAAGAGTTGAGGAGGGTCCAGCACAGTCACCTGGAACTGGAGCAGTGTTCACTGCTGAATTTCATGGGACTGCAAATGTGTGATAAATGGGTGGGAAGTCTGAAGTTAAGGCCCAGGGAAGGGACAGTCAGATGGGATGGGTGACATCAATGAGAATCCACTGTGCTTCTTTCCCAGTCTTGCTTTACAGAATTGTGTTAGGGCAGTCTTTGTTCTTTTTGCTTGCTAGTGAGGGAAAATAAGTATTAGAGATTTTAGTTTTTGAAGAGAAGTCAGATTTGAACTTATGCATCATTATTTTTCTCTTGATTTTTTGTCCCCAGCAACCACATGCCTCTTTGAGGAGACATTCAACAGGGGTTTAAGAAAGTAGAGTCCCAGCTCCTTCCCCATCTCTTACCAGCTGTGTGACTTTAAGTGTGTCATTACCATCTCTAGGCAGTTTTGCTAAGTCATCTTTCAGCTCTGCTATTCTGAGATTCTGTAAGTCTGTTTCCTTTATTGATCAATCTCCAAACCACAAGGACCCCCATCCAGAATGTCACTCCAAATGTTCACTGGCACGCAGGTGTCTGCCCACAGACCCTGCTCCCCAGATGCTACAGGCAATTTGGGAACTATATTTTTAAAATCACCACAGATGGGAAGACTAAATTGAAACGAGACATGTTTGAAAATGCTGCTTTTAGCACTTTAGCCCCATCCCTTCATCCCTGGCTGCATTCAGCTTTTCGGATGGCCGCCCCAAATAGCCCACGATCTTCCTGATGGCTTGACAAAATCTCCTGCGTTTCCAGTCATGACTGGCTCCAGGGCCCCGCCTCCCCACCACCCCACAGTTCTCATTCTGTCCATTTCAGGACTATTGAAATCCCATATGATCAATGTTATGGCCTCTTTAACAGCTCTGTTATCTGCATAAACATGGACAGACTTGCTTTCTCATTGTGCCCCAGAGGTCTGCAACAGCTTCTGTTCTCTTCCCCACCGTAGCTGCTGTATCCTTACTCCAAGTTGTTGGCTCTGTGTGTTCATTTGCATAGTCATCTTTTTATCCACCCAGCAATGCTCTTCCTGACTCTGTATTGCTGGAGGTCATCTGTCTTCAGATGGAAGCCCCATTTTAAGGACAATTTTCTACTCTAACAACCCTGCTCCTGGCTTGTCAGATGACTTGCCTTCTGTGTGCAGTGCTTGTCCTTGGAGTTGGCCTTGTGCCAGGAGCATCAAATCCATGGGCAGAGCTTCAGGGAGACTGGTCAGGAGGCAGGCATGGGTGGGGATAGGAGGTGGTGGGGCATGTGAGGGACACAAGAGCCAGGGCAGATGAAGTCAAGGCTAGAGAAACTTGCTGGGAACTGAATGGAGAAATTTGGAGGTGAGGGTTTTGGTAGCTAGGTGGAATCCAGGAGGTGGGTGCCTGAAAATAAGACCAGCTAAGTCCAAAAGTTAATGGGGAGCCCAGGCAGTGTGGCAGCTGGGACCCTGAGAGAATTCTGGGGACTTTGCATGAAACTTCTGGATCTAGACTGTCTGCATTTAAATCCTGGCTTTGCCCCTTACAGCCGAGTATCTGGAAGCAAATGATTAAACTTCTCTGTGCCTTTGCCATCTGTAAATTGGAAAACTATAATAGTACCTCCTTTGTAAGGCTGTTTAAGTGTGTTGAAACAAGTTCTTAGAAGTGGTTGTTGGCCCATAGTGGCATGAGATTCAGCAATTTTCTTTTAAAAAAGCAACCATTAGATGGCTCTATGCATGGAGGGTTCTGCCCTGAGGGTGTGTTGCAGACTCTGAGCAGCTTCTGATGCTGCTGTGGGAAGGTATCGCCCACCCAGAGAAGGTTTGGCTTTTGTTAGCATAGTACTCTAGTCCCAGTTCTCATGAACTCCATGTTTATTGGTGGAATAATTGAATAACTCTTTTTATATGTAATTCCCAGTGGAAATGTATCAAATAAACATAGTTATTTCTGTAGTAACCAGAGTATAGGCTTCAGTATTAGTCAGTCCTGGGTTCAAATCCTCACTCTTCTATTCAATTGTCATATGACATTTACTAAGCTTTTAACCTTTCTAAGTCTTGCTTTCCTGGTCTGCACAATGGCAATACCAAACATCTATCTCACAGAATGAATTCAAGGTTCAAGATAAAGTATATAAAATACTTGACTCACTTTTCTTTCCAAAGTGTGGGTGTTGGTCCAACTGCAGTCCCATCTGGCTGCGGCACTTGGGGAGGATCCATTACCAAGCCTGCTCTGCTGTTGGGGTTCAGTTCCTCTTGGCTGTCAGACTGAGGGCTACCAGCTGGTTATTGGCTGGAGGATACCCTTGATTCCTGGCCACCTGAGTCTCTCTAGAGGAGCTTACAACATGGTACCTGGTTCTTCAGAGTCACCAAGATAGAAGCCATAGTTATTCTGAGACCTGATATGGGAAGTGATATTTTGATACTGTTTGTGCAGGCTACACTCAAGGGGGTGTGGATTAAACAAAGTCGTGAACACCCAGAGGGAGGACCACTGGGACTGTCTTGGAGGCTGCCTATCATATTCTGAAACCTCTCTCCGCCACAGCCCCACACTTCTCTCCTCTTCAAAGGCACCATTAGCCACAACCTCCAAGTCATTTTTCACTTTATACCATCCCCAACCTCAACCAGAGCCATGCTACTGAGCCAGAGTCTTTCAGTCTTTGAGTAGCACATTTATCTCGATAGAGGTCTTTAATACATAGTAATTTATATTCTTCATCTGAAGATTTCTTGTGTCCCCTTTTGTGCCCTCTAAGGTTTTCATTTCTTTAAACAGAGTAAGGGCAAATTTTTCCTCCATTCCTAAGAAATGCTGTATCCAAATTCTGTCAAATGCTGTGACTTCCTATGGGATATTTGAACTCAACCTTGGCTTCAGAAGACTTGTGACTCAAACTCTGTTGAGGAGTCATGTCATCTGATGTGACTCAGATGGCAGGGTATATTTTCCTTTATGGGGACAGATTCACTCTGCCATTCAATCCAGAGCTGAGACTTACCTCTTTAGGGTTTGCAGATTTCTTTTGGGACTCATGTGGGAACATAGAAGGAGGAGACACTGAGATGGGAAAGCTGAGAGCAAAGTGGGGTGAGTCCTGAAGTAAAGCAAGAACTGTGGGGTGGAACCAGATATAGAAAGCCTTTAATCAATTCAATGCGGGGCTCAGCGGGGATGCCAGAGCTAACTATTCATCATAGTCCTAAATCCAAGCTGGGGTTGGGGTTCAAGAGAGGTTAGAAGCAGCAGCAAAATCAGCAACTGGGATAATCCTGAAGGCTTAATCAAGTACTGATAGGTACTAGGATTAAGAGGTTGGCGAGGGCTCAGCAAGGTTTAGCAGTTTGCTCAAGGTCACATAGCCCTAAAGTGGCAGAGTGGACTTGACAGGCACATGGGACTTCAAACCTTTGGGTCTCTGCTCTACACCACATGGCTGCCTAGACTTTCCACCTGAGGGTTGACCTCCTCACCCCCAACTGTGATTCTAACTTCTTTCTGGCCTACTGAAATGGTTCCAGGCTGGCTGATGCCTAGGATAAGTGGAGTGGCAAGGATTGATGACTGACGGAGGAAAGGCCATGGAGAAGGAGCGTCATAGACCTCAGAGGTATCCTCTTCCCCTGGCTGGTGCTTCAGTCCATCTTCATAGGTGATACAAGAACCTAGAATCTTAGAAAGGTAGAGCCTAGAAGATTCCAGTCAAGGCCCTAATCAGCTTCTTCCAGATTGACGGTCAAAGCCGCAGATGCCCAACTTGACAGTGAAGATGACAGGCAGAACCCAGTTGGGGAGACAGCCTGTGCACTGCATTCTCACTCTGGTTTGGTCTTCCTAACTTCCTTCCTGGGAGTTTCCCAGTTTCTCCCTCTGACCAGATGGTTGACTGTAGTTTTGGCATGTGCCTGTAGAGGTCATAGTACCCCCTACCTCCAGGCACTGCCTGGAGATGAAGACATCTTGTTCAGGGGGCAGTTCATCCAATGTCAAGTCAATGCAGGGAATAAAGTGCTGGGGTCCCTCTCCAATTCAGGACACCTCTGCAGAGTGTCCTGAATTGAAGCCTCCCAGTAGGACTACAGAGACCTTTGTTGCCTACACAACATAGTTTAACTCCTCCCTCTATCCAATCGTGCACCCCCATACAACTTCCCCCATGTGGGTCCTGAGAGCACTTCTCGGTAAACACCCTGCACACTCATTTTCATTTCAGACTTGCTCCTGGAAGAATCTGACCAGAAACAGCTTCTAAATACTGTCTTGTGCCACTGACTTGGGTTCCATCCTATAGACAAGCCTGTTTTAAGTTTTGGGTCAACTCCAGTCCCTTGTATGACATTGAAATGTTGGGAGTGCCCAACTCCTTTTCCCTTCCAGGGTCCCACCTTGGTCTCGGGAATCAGATAAGTCCAACTCCTTCATTTTCTAGGCATGAAAACAGACCCTTTAAGGACTTACCCAAGGTTACAATGTAAGGTCATGGCCTCAAGGTCTCTTCTGTATCCTGTGTTATTTCTATTATGGTGCATGGCTTTTCACCCTGATAGTTTTGATCCAATCCAACAACCTTACTCTGATCCAATCCACCCCTGCCCCTGTTGTTCTTATTTCCGTGTTCCCAGCCTTCCAATTACCATAGTTATCTTTTGTGTTATTTTTACTTTCCAACTTCATGCTCTGGAAAATTCTGTCTACCATTCACTCTTCACTTACAGATAATAATAAATTTATTTGCAGTTTTGTTCATCAAAACCATGTGTAACTACCAGAGTTTCTGATCCATTAGAGATAATCATAATTAGCATAAATATTGAGATGATATAAATTGAAGCTCATAGCTTTATTTAGTTTGGTGTGGGGGTTGGCTATTGTGAAAAGTACATGTAGTTTCTATGAGGAGCTTAAAATCTTTGGAAACAGCACATAGACATCTATGATTGCTCCAACTGCATTGGTACAACAGGAACCTCATCCCCCAGGCTCTAGCACAAAGTCCCTTGAACCCTTGCTAAAAGTGCCTGAAAGCAATAGTTCCTCCAATCAGGCATGGAATCCACCATACTTGGGCTCTGTGTGCCGTGAGAGCTTCAAGGGCAGAGCCACATGCCTTTTAACTTAAGAGGGAGCTGGGCAGACAGCTTTCTGTACCATGGCTCAGTTTTATAGTCCAGCTATCTGCCACTAATGGAGCATCGCTTTGAGTCTTGAAGCAAATACACTTGGGGAAGAAGCAAGAGGGTACCATTAAACTGTGATTAGCAATTTATTCCTTAGTTACCACTCAAGCCCTTTGCAGAGTTTTCTGACAACTCCTTAAAGCCAGATGATTTGGGGTCCCAGCAAAGCCTCTTAGAGGTGGCGAGCATTCCAAGGCAGATTGGGAACAGTTTGCAGTTTTCAGATTACAGGCCCTGTGTCTGTAGACATGACATGTTCAGGCCTAGGAGGTCACATGGCTGATACCACCTCTTGGCATACCATCCCCAACCTGAAAATGCTAACATCACACAGCATAGAGCCACTGTCAGCTGGAGGGTCAGGGCCTGGGTGTAGAGCTGGGAACATTGGGATTTCCCAAATGTGCCCTGACTGCAGAGCACAGTTTTAGGTCTCTCAGTATCCCAGGGGTTTATTCCCCTTGCCACCAAGAAACTGTTGGAAATAATGTGCACCAAACAAGGGATATATATATATATATATATATATATATATATATACACACACACACACACATACATACACACACACTCAGGCATATGCATATGTGTGTGTGTGTATGTGTGTGTGTGTGTGCGTGTATATATTTGTGTGTGTGTATATATATATCCACATACAAAACACATATACATATATATACGTATATGAATTTTTAAGATATATGCATTTTAGCTACTTAATATTTAGTAAAGGCATCATAAATGACAAGTATGATCCTTTCAAATAAAATGTAAATTAAAACACTCTAAGAGTTTTAATTTAGTAATAGAAACTGGGCAGTCTGAATGAAGATTCAAGTAAAGAAACTGATGAAACTGTTTCAAAGGAAAAGTTATTGGAAATACGCAAAAATGAGTAAAACAAAATCTTTGCCTTTTAACAAGAACCACAGAGAAGCACCAATTTATATCTAGAGAGTCTTGTGTGGGATGCCTAATTGTTTTTTAAAAAGAGCATATTTTAAGAGAAAAACATAAATAATCCTAACATATTGCTAGTAATAAATAAAACAAAACATGTAATCCAAACTGAATCATCAAGGAATCTTCAAAATGAGCTTATAACATACATTTTCCAGCAGTTTTAAATGAGGTCAGGCGCCTGTGAGCCAGAGTCCTGGTTCCAGGGATTTATCAACACCCATCAAATTGAAAATCCTGTGCTTTTACACCTCTGATTGGTTTCTCCCTGTCCCAAAGGCAGTGATGCCAACATCTCTTGACTTCGTAAGCCATCCTGACTTCCAGAAGCTCCAGCACTGCCTCTCTTCTCAACCCTAGACCCTAAAATTACATTTAACAGACTCTCCATTTTTTAGACTTCTGGTGAAGAGTGAGTCTGTACCCTCCTTCAGGCCCATCCACAGGAGCAAGGGAAGAACAGGACATGCTGGAGGAATGGTTGTCTTTGACCTATGAAGGATGGTCTTCAGCTGTGGTATTAGGAAGTCATGGGACCGTGCTCAGTGGATCCAAAAGGAAGGAACCCCAAGCCTTTAGCTAGAGATTCTGACATGGCAAGCTCATTACCACTGCAGCATCAAAATTGGTATGATTTAGTAAGGGTCTTTCTTCTTTTAGAACATTATGCTTGTTTCCTAAACTTCCTCACGTTAGACCCTACTGGCTGCAGGAGGCAACCTCAAGTCACTCTCACAGAGAGCCCAAGTCCATTCTTTGGTCATGACTTATGGGAATAAATTACAGTTCTGGACCTCAGAGTGCATGTAGAGTTAGGAGGGTGGCATCCGCGGTTTTAGGATGTATGCGTTTCCTACTGCTGCTATAACAAGTTTCCACAAACTGAGCAGTTTAAAACACACAAAATTATTTTCTTATAGTTCTAGAAGTCAGAAATCTAAAATCAAAGTGTTTCATGATGCTGTTTTCCCTTTGGAGGTTTCTGAGGAGAATCTTCCCTTATTGTTTTAGTCAGCTTTTGCATTGCTATCACCAAAATACCTGACAAGAACAACTTAGAGAAGGAAAAGTTTATTTTGGCTCACAGTTTCAGAGGTTCGATCCACAGTCAGCTGACTCCACATCTCTGGGCCTGAGGTGAGGTAGAACATCATGGTGGAGGAAAGCAGCTCAGGATATAATAGACAGGAAGCAGAGAGAGGGAGTCTGCTCACCAAGGACAAAATATAAACACCAAAGGCACACTCCTTACTTCCTCATTCCACACCCTACCTGCCTACCGTTACCATCCAGTTAATCCATTTCAGTGTTACACCTTTCATAACCCAATCATCTCACCTCTGAAAATTCTTGCATTGCCTCACACATGAGCTTTTGGGTGACACCTCATATTTAAGTGGTAACACCTACCTATTTCAACTTCTAGAGGTCACCTGCATTACCGAGTCTGTGACTCTTTCCTTGCATCCCAACCTCTTGCTTCCATCATCACATTCTTGTTTCTGTTGTCACATGTCACATCTGTGTCTTTGACTCTGCCTCTCTCTGTAAAGAACCTAAGATAATGTTGGGTTCATCTAGATAACACAGGATATTCTCCCCATTTAAAGATCTTTAAGCATATCTGTGAAGTCCCTTTTGCCATATAAGGTAACATGTTCATAGGTTCTGGGGAATAGGATGTGGGCATCCAAGGGAGGGCCTTATTGAGGCTGATCTGATGGTAATCATCTATCAAATCCTATACTGTTTTTGCTTCAGTATGTGCTCTGCCCACGTTCCATGGAAGGGATAGTCCAAGTGTTGGAATAGACCTTCCTTTCTTTTTTTATTTCGGTACCAGGGATTGAATCTAGGGGTATTTAACCACTGGATTAACCATTTAGTCTCATTTTGAATGACTCATATTCCCAGCCCTTTTTTATTTTCTATTTTGAGACAGGACCTTGCTAAGTTGCTGAGGCTGGCTTTGAATTTGTGATTCTTCTGCCTTAGCCTCCAGAGCTGCTGGGATTGTAGGTGTACACCACCAAGCCAGGTGAGTAGACCCTCCTTGACAATAGTTGTGAATAGCAGATCTCATTTCTGGTTAGGGCCTATTGAGTAATGACACATTGGCTTGCTGTTTGCCGGCTAGTGACTCATTGACTTGCCAATGGTCAGTCAGGTTCTGAGAAGTCAGGTGAAATGCACACACACTGTAGCCATTGATGGTAGACTTTTTTTTTTTTTTTACTAGAAGTGATCTAGAGCCAGGATCGGGGCTGCCATGGGTGCCACGGACAGTACGTTTAAGCAGTGGAAGTTGATCAAGAGAATGAGGCAGAGATAGAATTGGGGAAGCCATGTGGCCTTTGAGAGACCTAGATGCTCACATCCAGCCTTGTGGGGCCTAGCTGTGCTTCTGTTACCACTGTTTTCAGGTGATAAGTCCTTGCTTCCCCGAATGCTGAAGTATAACACCAGAGAAGCATGCCGAGGCAGGCAAGTGTAGAGTGGAAACTGGAAGCTTTATTAAAGGATAGCAGAAAAGACTTCCTCCCGGAGGAAGAAGGAGACCCGAAAGGCAGAATCCGTGGAAGAGGGAGGTCTTCCCTTTTTTATATCTAAGGTCTTCTTTTAGTCCTCTCACATTCCTGTCCTTGTTTCCCTTTATCCTGCAGTGATAGAATGCAGGTGGGAAGGCCAAAAAGTGGGAGACCGATGGACTGGAGGAGTAATCTGGGCAGGAAGGGCCTGGGGTGGTTTGATTAGCACCTCCCTGTTTGCAGGGAGCTACTTCATTAGCTGTTCCTTAGGATAGATTCCAGGCCTTGGCGATCTTAATATTTCAATTTCCCCAGGTATTGTTCTGGTTTCCTGGACTTCATTCTCGATAATGGTCTCCAGGACAGGGGGTTGCTTGACAATTTCCCCAGAGTCAGTTAAATTCCTAAGACTTAAACTATTTCCTGTCCCTGCCCTTCCCTGTGGTCTCCGTTCATAAGTCTGGCCTTCTGCCTCAGTTTCTCTGTGCTGAACTCTGGTTCCTCACCCTCAATCTCCCTGCCCGACCCTGAGAGTAAAGCTACCTTGAGGAGCCTGCCAGGAAGTTGGCAGACGCAGGTCACATTTTTCAGGGTCTGTGGCAAGCCCAGGTATGGCTGTGGCACAGCCCATCTCCTAGGTTCTAGCACATGCCCCAGCCATATCTGGGCTTGCCATGACTCCTGAAAATTGTGACCTGTGCCTCCCAACCTCCTAGCAGGCTCCTCAAGGTTCTGCCCCATTCTGCCAGGTGGGGGCTCCTCTGCTCCCACAAGGAGGTGTGAGAATCCTCTGCCTCACTCTCTCGCCACTTCCTCCTTGCCTGAGGTAGGCTATTTCAGGAAGCATCGGAGAATCCCAGAGCTGTGGACAAATGAATCGGTTTTTGTTCAGCAGCATGCATTTTTGTGCAACAAACTATTAATGGGGTCTCTGCTGCCTCCAGTGCCTTTGCTGTCAGGGAAAAATTGAAGAAGACCCGAAACTGCTGAGGAGCCAGCTGGTGATTTAATTTTCTCTAATTTTTCTACCTCTGGGGAAATTGCCAAATTAATGAGAAGCCAGACCTCTCAACCACTCTCCACGATGCCATGTGAGTGGCTGCCTGAGGAATGCAGCACACAGCCACTGTGTCCTCCAGCACAGGGCCACCTGGGGTCCTGAGACAGTTGTGCCCATCCCACCTGCTGCTGGGCCACAGCATCCAGGGCACATGGCAGGAAATCCAGGTTCAGCTCCTGGTGAGAGCAAGTCTGCTCACGGGTTTCCCTGCCAGAGAAGAAGGCTGCTTCTTGGCATTATTTATTTCCTTCGCACTTGTGGCTATTTCTTCTATGGATCTAGTCTTGCTTTTCTTTCATTCCTGGGGGTGCTGGCCAAGACCTGAACGTGGAGACAAGACCTTAATGCACAACGTGTCAGTTTCCTAAGCTCTGAACACTAAGAGCCCTGCAGTGGGTGCTGCAGGCTGTCAGGCCTGGGTCTCAGCTCCAGCCTGGTTGGGGAGGAGACCCAGCAAACTACTTCTCCCTGGGTCTCAGCTGTCTGCTTTCAGGCCTGTGGGCTCTCCAGTTGTATTAATCTTTATTTGATTTATTTTGCAGAGCATTGTGTAGCCTTCAGCACTAAACAGTCTTGCAACTTTTATGGATTTTGCCAACCAGACTTTTTGGTGATGAAAAGGCTTTAGAGAGCAGCCACGTCGCTTCCCTCTGTTTTGAGGGATGTTAACAAAGATTCTAAACATCACCGCAAAAATGCCTCGTCACAGTCTTTTTCATCAGGCTGCCTCCTTGGATTTGGGAAAAGCTTTAGTCTCCCTTTTTCTGTCCCCTTTGCTTCCTCGTTCGTTCATCCCCCAATATCCTCAGGAGATGAGTTCCAGGACTCCGTGGGTGTCAGTCAGCTTTTTATTGCTGTGACCAAAACACCCGGCAATAATAACTTTAGAGGAGGGAAAGTTTATTTTGGGTCACAGTTCCAGAGGTTTAGTTCACGGTTTTCATGGTTGGCTGAGTCCATTGTTCTGGGCCTGATGTGGGGCAGAATATCATGGCAGAAGGATGTGCAGAGGAACACTGCTCCATTAATAGCAGCCAGGAATGAGAGGGAGGAGGAAGGAGGAGAGACAGAGGGAGAGAAGTAGGGAATGGGGCCACAGAGAAGATGTACCCTTCCAAGGAATGCCCCCATTCACCTCTAGGTCCCATCTACCTACAGTTACTCCCCAGTTCATTCAAACTAGGATGGACTGATTAGGTTATAGCTCTCACAATCCAATTATTTCACCTCTGAACATTCCTGCATTAACACCCTGTGAGTACCAAAATACAAGAATGATCAAATGGCATAATATTTGCATATAACCTACACATATCTTCCTGTGCACTTTCTAGATTACTTATGAGACCTAATACAAGGTTAACGCTATGTAAGTAGTTATAATAATGTTATTATTTGGGGAACACTAAGAAAATAGTCTATATGTGTTCAGTATAGGTGCAATTTTTTTTTTCCTGAATATTTTCAACCCACTGTTACATAAATCTGGGGAAATGGAACCAATGGATACAGAGAGCCAACTGCATTCCTTGTGTCTCCCACCTGGAGGCAGCACCAAAAGTATCAGAGGGGTTGTTATTCCACATCAACTTGACCATGTGGACCATGAATGATATGTCAGGACATTGGATTACTCAAGACATATTCAGAAAATCTTGGACTACTACTCTGGAAGGGAGTAGGCTGTAGGCCCAGAAAGGCTGCTGACTTCAACAGTTCTACCAGGTGACTTCTTCTGATTTCCCCAAGCAAAAATCTTGTACCCAACTCATAAATATATAATGTTAGTGCTTCCCAAAGTATAGTTAAGAAGAAAACCATTCTGATTTGAGGGATGTTAATGGACCCAATACAACATAAACTTTTCTTCTACTAAAATATATTGTCTTGTTTAACCATCAATGTCAGATTCCTTTACTCTAGAACCTAAGAACCTTTCAAATATTAGCATACCCTGAGAATCTTCTGAGATGAGGCTACAATCTGCTGCATTTCCCAAGTTTATTTGGTTTTGGAACATTTTGGTTTTTGAGACCAGATTAACATCTTCCTCGAATAGTGTTCGGTGGAACACATTTAGGAAAATGTTTTTCTATTATAAGATTTATCACACTATATTGCAATGATTTATTCACATGTCTGCTTTCCTTACCAGGCTGTGGTTTCCTAAAGGGCAAGAGATGTATCTGAGTCACCTCTTTATCTCTAGCACCTAGCACAGAGCTTCCTGGGGCTCATTCCCTCCGTAGTGCTAGCCGAGCTTACCAACTGCCTCCAGCTTTGTTCTCATCTTAGGCAAATTCCCAGCAACGTTTTACTCAAGTTGGCTCTCCTTCGCCCTCCAAGCATTTTTTTCTTCTCTTGGCTCTTGTGACATCATGTACACTCCTTTACAGTCCTCCTGTCGAATCCTTCTCCCTGGCCTCTTGTGTAAACACGGAAGTGTTGCGAGTTCTATCTTGGGACAGTTCCTAGGCCTTGAGCAGATCTGGGCATGAAGCACTTTCCTGTAAACTGACAATTATCACGTTTATGTTTCTAGACATGACTTTTCTCTTGAGCCCCAGACTCATAGCTAACTGTGAATTTGACATCTCTTCTTAGATATTCATGTTTAAGAAATCCAGAATAAAACTTTTGCTGTTATCCAGCAAACTCGATTTTCTGCTCCTTCCTATGTTAGTAACATTCACCAGCTGCTCATGTCCAAACCCTAAAACTCATCCTAATTCTTTTCCTTCCCTTTCAATCCATCAGTATGTCTTAGAATACTATGTGATTGTTTAGTCCTTAGATTATTGCTTGTTAAATACTCACTCTCCTCTTCCACCCTCTGTGGAGTTGATAGTGAACCTACTTTGGCTGCTAGGATATTAGTAGATGTGTCCAGAGCTAAAATCCTGAATGTTGGAAAAGTGTGGCTTGGCACTTGCCTCCTGTGTCGCTTATCAAACATATTTCCTTTTACTTCCAAACACCCTTGGTTGCTTCCTCTATGGACATGGCTCTGAGCTCCGAGTATCTTGTTCTTTTGCAGGAGGCAGGATGTTCAGCTTTGTCAGCCAAGGGCACTGGATGTGCCTGACTTCTAGGCACTCCTGCCCACCAGCCCTGGCTCCTGCTCCCTGAGGATGCTCCTATTTTCTGATGTCTGTGGACCTCTGCCTGAGCAGTTCAGAGAGCTTCCCCATCAGCATCTTTCTCTTGCACCACTCCAATACCTCCACTCTCATTGCCCTGCAGTAAACCCCAATCCCAACTGATTGTGATGCTTCAGGCATTATCATATCTGATGTTTCAATGTCAGGTTCTGCTTCAGACCAGCGTATCTATTCTAGTGTATCAATCCATCTATTTGGTTTTGGGACCTTAATACAATATCTTAATTATGGTATCTTTATAAAATAACGTACTCTCTAGGATGGCAAGTCCTTCCACTGCTCTTTGACGCATTTTCTTTTCAGTTGTTCTTTCTTATTAACTTCTCCAGATGAATTTTACAATGATTTTTTTTATTTCCCCAAAAACGCCAATGTTATACATTCATTTGGGAAAAAAATAGCATCTTTTTTTTTCTGTTGAGCTTTTTCATCTGATTGACATATCTATATTTAGTTATCTCCTTTTATATCTGTAATAGAATAAATGGGATGGTATCAATCTAAAACGTTTCTTCAAAGCCAAGGAAACAATCAAGAACATGAAGAGAGAGCCTACAGAATGGGAGAAAATCTT
Organism: Marmota marmota marmota; assembly: GCF_001458135.2. Lineage (NCBI taxonomy): Eukaryota > Metazoa > Chordata > Mammalia > Rodentia > Sciuridae > Marmota > Marmota marmota. The sequence continues at coordinate 24,233,811 of NW_026000174.1, forward strand.
TGCCACCTGCACCTTAGATAGAGCATTAATCTCCACGATATATCAAGAACTAAAAAAACTTAACACCAAAACCAAAACCAAAACCAAAACCAAAACAAAACAACTAAATAACCCAACCAATAAATGGGCAAAGGAAATGAATAGGCACTTCACAGAAGAAGAAATACAAATGGTCAGAGATGTATAAAAAAATATTCAAAATCTCTAGCAATTAGAGAAATTAAAGTTAAAACTATACTGAGATTTCATCTCACTCCAGTCAGAATAGTAATTATCAAGAATACAAGTAACAACAAATGGTGGCCAGGATGTAGGGAAAAGCATAGACTCATGCATTGCTGGTAGGACTGCAAATTAGTGCAACCACTCTGGAAAGCAGTATGGAGAGTCCTCAGAAAACCTGGAATGGAACCACCATTTGACCAGGATATTCCAGTCCTCGGTATATACTCGAAGTATTTAAAATACTTTGTACTACAGTGATGCAGACACATCAGTGTTTATAGCAGCTCAATTCACAATATCTAAGCTATAGAACCAACATAAGTGCCCATCAACAGATGAATGGATAAAGAATTGTGGTATATATAAACAATGGAATATCACTCAGCCCATAAAGAAGAATGAAATTATGGCATTTGCTGGTAAATGGATGGAACTGGAGACTCTCATGCTAAATGAAATAATCCAATCTCCCAAAACCAAAGTCTGAATGTTCTCTCTGATATGTGGATGCTAACACACAATAAGAGCAGGGAGGAAAAAACAGAAGTTCATTGGATTAGACAAAGGGGAATGAAAAGAAAGGATGGTGGATGGGAATAGGAATGACAGAATGAATTGAACATAATTTTCCTATGTTCAAATATGAATATATGAGTGAAACTCCATACATGTACAACCCAAGAATGGAATCCTAATTAGAGTAAGTTATACTCCATGTATGTATAATATGTCAAAATATACTCTACTGTTATATATATCTAAAAAGAACAAATATAATATATTTTTAAATAGAAAAATAAAATGTTTTGATTTTCATTATATAAACCCTGAACTTTCTTTTAAGATCATTTATAGGCATTTTTGGCCATTTGCTGTGATGTTCATGGTATTCTTTACTATTCTATATATTCTTTAAATGATTACTGTTACTTAGAAAAGCTTTGATATTTGCATATTTATTTGTAACAAATCATTTCATCAAAAAATTGTAATGCATTTTTAATGTACCTTCTTGAGTTTATTGGTTATGAAATCATATTGACTGTAAATAATGATGGTCTTTCTCCCCTTCTTAGTAAGTGCACCTCCTACTTACATTTTGGATCTCATAATGCCAACCAGAACAATGCTAAGTAATAATAGCATTCTGGAAGATTTTTATTACCCCATGCAAAAATGAACATTGACCATTTTCTCACTCTATATACCAAATTTAACTCAAAATGAATGATTAACTGAAATGTATGAATTAAAACTATAAAACTTTTAGAAGAAAGCACAAAAGAAAAAATCCTGTGTCTTTGGGTTTGGCAACAATTTCATAGGACACAAAAAGCATGAACCAGAAAAGCAAAAAAATGATAAAAAAGATCTTTATCAAAATAAAAACATTTGCTTTTAGAAAGACACTCAGAAGAAAATGAAGAGAGAAGTCACAGATTGAAAAGAAATATTTTCAAAACAAAAATATGACCAATAACATATCAAGAATATAGAATCCTTTCAACTCAATAAGATGAGCAACCAAATAAATAAATATGTGAACAACTTGGATAGATTCTTCACCAAAAAAGGATTTATTGGTGGCAAACAGTCTCATGAAAAGATGCTTAACATCATCAAACCAAAATACCAGTGTACATCTACTAAGAGCTAAAATGAAAAGACTCATCATCATGGTCCTGGAGAGATGCCAAAGGATTGCAACTCCCAGACAGTGTTGGTGGGAATACAAAAATAGTGTAGATTTGGTAGTGATGAACCCAGCCTGATTCCATTTTAGATTGGGAGCCATTTCATCACAAAGTCATGAAAAGTTAATTTCTATTTTACTATAAATTACTGAGATTTCTAAACTTGTTTGGAATATCTGCCCATGCTTTCAACTCACCATGTCTGATTTTCCCTGACCAGATAACAACCCTCTCTGAAATCTCAGCGGTGCCTCATAAATTCTGATGTTGGGATCTGAATTTATTCCCTACCTTGAAATGTTAAGCCATGTAGATCATTAACCTACTATCTATCTGCCTTTGTATTATGTTTGTCAAAACCCTGTTAGCAGTAAGTTCTTAAGACACCCCCTTTGCAACTTTTGTGCTATAAAACCTTTTTCCTATAGAGCTAGGGTACTAATCTCTAGCCTGGGATTTCTGGTGAGACAGTCCTGTCCAGCTCTTGTGTACACAATCCAAGCTTGCTTTAATTTGATTTCAAATTGGAGTTGGTGTTCTTTTCTTTGTGTCATTCAATAGTAGATCCTTAAAAATTGAATCATTTATTTAATGTGACTCAGCATGCCTACTCTTAGGTATTTACTCAAGAAAAATACAAATGTGATTTTATCCAAAACCCCATGTACAAATGTTTACAGCAGCTTTATTTGTAATACTAAAAAACTGAAAATAACTCAAATATCCATCAACCACTGAATGGTTACACAAATTTTGGTGCGTTTCATAGGACGGAATGCTACCCATGCAACAACATGGATGAATCTCAGAATCAGTGCACTAAGTGAAAGAAGCAGGGCAAAAAAGCCTTTTATATGATTTTACTTAAATGACAGTCTGGAGGAAGCCAAATGATAAGGACAGAAATTAGCTCAGTGAGTTTCAGGACAGGGCAGGACAGAGAGTTAAGTATAAAGGAGCTTGAAGGAACTTCTTAGGGTGATGGAAATACAGTATATATATTGAATATCATAGTACTTAAATGTCTGCATATATTTGCCAAAACTCATCAAATTAAAGGGTTTTTAAGGGGGCAGCATTTAGTAAATACAAATTGTACCTAAATAGACCCGACAAAAACCAGGAAAAAAAATATTTTTAGCATTAGAGACAATTTGGGTTTTGCTCCTTATTTCAATGGGAATTATTACTTAAGAATTATTTTGAACACAGGTTAAAAAATAAGTCATATTCTTTGTCATGTTAAGGGGATAGACTTTGGTATCTTTAAAATTTCTTAGCTGCCTGTGGAAGATACTGACTGGCTGATTTAAGCAGAAAATAAATTTATCAATAGGATTCTAGATATCTCAGAGAATCACCAGAAAGTCAAAAACAAAGGGAGCCGGGGCGGCTGGAGCCACAGCCCAGATCATGACACTGTGAGAGAAATGGCTGCCGCCATCTTTGAATGAGAGATGCCACAGCCTGAACCACTAATGCTCCACCCCTGCCACCTGGGTGCAGCACTTGTGCTTCTATTACTGTGGCCTTGGAGACTGGAGCCACCAGGAAACAATTCTCTGCTACCTGGCTTCTTTACTCCATCATCTGAACTTGAGCCAAGTGCCTCTCTGTTGCTACAAGGATGGGGCCAGTGCCCAGGACAGCGAGAATCTGGCATTTTCTCCTTTTTTACTGTGGAAGGTAGCACCACCTTTCCCACCAAAACTCAGGAAGTGGAGCAATTTCCCAAACACAAGGAGGACATTCAGAGGTGAAGTGCCCTTATCTTTAAAAACAAAAAACAACACAAAATAAAAAACAACCCACACCTGTCTACTTGGGCTATCTATTCCCAGTATTTTAGCGAATACCCCTGTAGGAATCAATGTTGAATCTTCTTAAATGATTTTCCTGCTCCTGTTGAGATAATCACATAGAGTCTCTTATTTGATCCATTGATGTGTTTCATAAACAGATTGACTAATATTAAAACAGCTTTGTGTTCTTTGGTAAGCCCAACTTGGTTGTGGTAAATTATTCTTTTAATATACTGTTGAATTCAATTTGCTGGCATTTTGTCTAGGATTTCCACATTTATATTCATGAGTGAGACTGGGTCTGGTTTTATTTTCTGCGGTTTCTTTGTCAGCATCGATGACATTCTGGGCTCTTCCTTCCAGGGATTTCATGCCCCCTGGTCAGGATTGATCCCTGAAATATTTTTCATAAACCACAGTCTTTACCACAGCCCACTGAATGTTAGGAAATTATTGGGCTAGACACAGACATGGTGAAGAATTCTAAGTGCCAGAGGCATCCCTTAAATTACTCTGGGACATTTACTGAGAGCCTATCATGTGCCAGCTGCTAAATTATGTAACCTGAAGCTTAAATAAGCTTCTCCTCTGTGGGGAGAATTCAGATGAACTGCGAGAATCATCTGGAAGTGGAGAATGTGAGAGGAGACGTGAAAGGCCTCTCATCCATCTGTGTTTTTTGATAGGAAAACCAAAACGCAGGAGGCAAGAAAACCCTGACAGAGCATAACTAAGGTTTCCCTGACTGTCTGCACCCACATCCCCAAACAAACAAACAAACACTTGTGAAAGGTTAAGATGCTTGTGAAAATCATTTTTCAGACCCTCATCAAGGGTGGAAAAGTCACAAGTATTTACACAAATTCCATTGATATGCTATAGCCATAGACCCCAGGTCCCCTTTTAGACCCTTGGGCCCAGAAAATTATATAGACCCCTGCCTACCCTGCATAGGTGAGTCAGTGGAGCATGAAATCAGCTTAAAGGTGAAGTCAAGGGTCCTGGATCTGGGCTGTCTGGACTTCATACTGCTTCAGACTATCGCATATTAGCTGAGTGAACTTGGAATCCAAAGTCTCTGTTCCTCATCTGTAAAATGGGATAATAAGAGTGCTTTAAGGGGCTGGGATGTGGCTCAAGCGGTGGCGCGCTTGCCTGGCATGTGTGCGGCCCGGGTTCGATCCTCAGCACCACATACAAAGATGCTGTGTCTGCCGATAACTAAAAAATAAATATTAAAATTATTTCTCTCTCTCTCTCCCTCTCTCACTCTCTCTCTCTCTCTCTCTCTTTTTTTTTTTTTTTTTTAAAAAAGAGTGCTTTAAGTTAAACCAGTTTTCAGCTCAAGGCAAGTTCCTTTATCATTGATCTCTATCGGGAACTTGCTTGGATCGTGCCAGAGCTTGGTAGTGAGGTGATAGAGAGAACTGAGACCCCCCAAATGACGTATTTTATGTAGTGCAAACATCTGTTCCAAATACATGACTTTTGGCTCATAGGAATGGCATCTGTAGAATGCCCTGTTAGTTTTCTCCTGAAGCCATATTTAAGAAGATTAAAAAGTCTTTGGGTAATTATTAAGAATCGCCTTGTCATCCTCTCCAGGGCCTTCGATTTTCAGGTTGATACTTCTGATGACTTTTCACCTGGGCTGGGCTCTGTGGAGCAGCTCAGAGCCCAGGGTATCTCTGGTGGCTGGTATCCAGTGCCACAGTCCCAGGCCAGCCACCTACAGATGTCTCCCATGCATCTGAGCCCCATTTTTGCTTTGGAGAGTCATCCCCTCGGCTCTGGGTGCTCACTCAGGCCATGCTTGGGAGCTGGGCTGTACTCTCTTTTGGTTACAGGAATAGAAATGGCCTAAACCTCACTTAAGTAAAGGGATCCAGGGTATTTCCAGACACCCAAATGTAGCAATTACAACTGGGATTTGCAGAGAATGAGTTACAAAGTGACTGCTCTATCTCTATCAGGGGCCATGCACCCTGTTCCATTCTCCTGTCTATAGATGAGTGCCTTCTCCAAGGCTTGGAGCTCAACTGCCCAATCAGTCACTGTGTGGCTCTGCCTGACATCAATGCCAGCCTGGCCCCGGATTCTCCCGACACCATAGAGCTGTCTGTCTCTGTGCCTAACACCCAGCTTGAGGGGGAGTCTGTCTACCAGGTGTGTGTGTTGACAGGGACCTCATGTTTCCTAGAACTGATGTCACACAGGTAGAGATAGCCTATTACTCAGCTTGCAGGAAATAAGTCATTTGTCTCAATGCTACAAATAAGTAAAATGAATCATGGAGTCCTAGTGAGGTGCAAGGTCACAGGAAGAATTATGGCAATCTTGGGACTTGAATTCAGTCCTCCCAACTCGTAATACGAGATGTTCTCATGGCATCCCTGTGGTCCCCTCTGGCTCAGTCACAGAGGAGTGTTCACAGTGGGTGGACATGTTCCATAACAAAGCTGTGGAAATCTAAGCGACAAGACACTGTAGCCAGGCCAGGTTTGCCAAGAGCAGTCTGAGTGTGGAGGGCTGCTGAAGCCCACAGGCCAGGTGGGGAAGCCCCAGATGCAGCTGTGCAGCATGGGGCAGGGGCATTCCTGGGTGTGCTAGTGCCTCTCTCAGGGCTCACGAGAACCAGCCACTAGGCGGTCTCCCCAGGACATGTCTCAGATGTCTTCTCTTGCCTCCCAATTTTTTACTGCCATATGTGGTGACAGAAAGCATGTGCCATATCCTCTACCCACACTCTCTTGACTCTGCCAGAAAGGGGAATGTTTATTTTGAGAAGCTGGGCTAGGATCTGGGGATAGGATAGTCAGCAGACAGGCAGCTTCTGCCCTTATAGGGCTGATGTCCAGAGCAGAGGGCAGGCCAATCCACACTGCAGCCTGCTGCAAAAGGCAAGTTCAGGAGGCTACGGAGCACGGAACACGTGGGAGGCACTTGCCCTGGTGGGAGAGGGGCCCCAAGGAGGAGCTGGGCTGAGACCTGAGGAAGGGTGACAGCCATAGCTGACGTTTCTGAGCACAAAGAGGGTGCCTGGTGTCAAGTGCTCTCTGTGATGGTCCCCTTTACTCCCATAGCCACGGGGACTATAATTGTCTCCATTTTCACAAGGAGCTTTTGGACATTGACTAAGACCACACAGTTTAAGAAGAAGTGCTACAGCTGAGAGTTCGTGCCTGTCAGCCTGACAAGTCTGCTCAGGGAGCCACTAAACCACACAACACCATTGCATGGGGGACAGTGGGGACAACAACTGGGGGGAGGGAGAAGGCAGTGAGAAAGGGGCAGCATGGGGGCCTCGTCAGGGCTGGTGGACCACGTCAAACACTGGCTGTTTATTCTGAACACGGTAGGTGGGAAGGCACTGAAGGAATTTAGGGACAGGAAGCACATGATCAGAATTGTATTTTTAAAAGATCCTTCTGCTTATGGGGTGGTGAACAGATTGGAAGGGGGCAGGAGTGGATGCGAGGAGACAAATATAGAGGCCACTGCAGGGGCCCTGAGGAGGAGGGATGGTAGCAGTATGGAGTGTGGGGTGGGCAGTGACGGAGGATCTCCTGGGAGGGACACTGAGAGGTAATGGACAGTGTTTGGTGATACGGGGGCTGCAGGCACGCCTTTGATGCTGGCTTATGTGACTAGATGGAGCCATTCATGGATAAAGAAATTGCTGGAAGGTCATACTCATTTTCTGCATTTGTCTACACTTTTCTTGGTGACTCTCAAATTCAAAGGATAATTTTACTTTGAGGATGTTTTTCAAGTGTAGCTACGCGTGAGGGGGTGGCATGATGGCTCTGGGAAATGACAGAATGCCAACCACCAACTGGATTTTCTGCTACTCGCAGATCCTGCACTGTCACTAGGCAGAAGAGTCAGAGGAGGCAGCCAGAGCCCACACCCAGGAGAGCAAAGGGAATGAGGCTCTTCCGCAGCCTCTCTGGAGGGGAGGTGGCAGCCTTGGCTCTCTAAGCTCACTCTGTAGGAAATTCTTACTGCTTCTTAGGATTTCACATATCTGAACAGGTTCTCCTGAGGGAGGATGAATATGGGGCAGAGAGCAGCCACTGAGCAACAGCTCTCAAGAAAGGGGGATTATAGCTGGGAACCCCTGAAATCCCAGAGACTCAGGAGGCTGAGGCAAGAGGATTGCAAGTTTGAACCCAGCCTCAGCAACTTAGTGAGGCACTAAGCAACTTAGTGAGACTGTCTCAAAATGAAAAAAAAATAAAATAAAAAGGGGTGGGGATGTAGCTCAGTGGTTAAGCACCCCTGGGTACAATCCCCAGTACCAAAAAAAGAAACAAAGAACAGAAAATTCCCACCCCATATACCAAGTCTTGTGGTCCCACCTGCAAGTTGACCAGCAGATGCTTTGTGGTCTCCTCACAGGTGAGGGCATGGTGTGAAGCAGTTGTTCTGGTTGCTGTGGTGCCCACCTGGATCCTTGCTTTGGGACCCAGGTGCTCATTCCTCCAGCTGCCAGGAGGGGTGGCTGGGACAGTTCCAAGCTGAATGCTCTTATGCAAACTGCCCTTTCACCCCTCTGCTTGCTCCTCCTGGAGGCAGACTCCAGACAACCCTGAAGGCTGCTCTGGCTCCAGAGCTCCATGCAGTATCAGATCCCGCGGGTCTGTCTCAGTCCGGTTTTTCCCTCTGCCCAGTTCCCTTCCTCATTCCCAAGAATACACCCGGTCAGCGTCCCCCACGCACAGCCTGCCTTCCGAGAGCCAGCTTGGCTTGTCAATGCCCCTCCCACCTGTTCCCACTTAGGGTGGCCCACAGGAAGATTCTCTTGAGACTTTAGAGATCAGATGGGAGACAGCGGCCACCTGGTAGCACTCACATGGTGTAACCTGCAGAGTCGCTCACAGATGGGCCAGGTGCGTAAGTGTGTAGCTCAGTGACAAGGGCCCTGGCCTGCCCAGGATTTCCTTCACCAGACAGAGATAAGAGGAGAGGCGAGTTTCAGGCTGTCCTATGGAGACCCAGTTTGTGGCCCTGGGGTTCCAGCCAGTTCATGATCTTCTCTTCCTGATGCTTGATGCTTGCCCTAGAGACTCCAAGCTCAGGCATCAGACACAGAGATAGCCTGAGACCTTTTAGCCAGCTCCCACAATGCATGGGCAAATCTCTCAAAATTTCTCTCTCTCTCTCTCTCTCTCTCTCTCTCTCACACACACACACACACACACACACAGTACTTCTTAGTCTCAGGTTCAACACTGGCTAATTCTGACTTACCTTCCAATGAGAGGAAAGCTAAGGCTCCTACACAGACTAGGGCAGAAGCAAATTGGGGTCAGGATTAGCTAGAACAATAGAAGCTTAGCTGACAGTAGCAGCTATTTGAAAGAAATAAAAATGTAAGTAGTAAGTACGTCCACTTTGGTGACAGGATGTGGGAGACCAGGTTCTCCTTCTCAGAATGGAATGTGAAGTAGGTGGAAAGGTCCAGAGCAGTACCCACAGACAAGGTTAGAGGAGACCTCGCCCTGGCCACTCCTGGTTTGAGGCTGTACCGGTTCCTGATACGGAGGGTCTGGTGGTTAAATCCTTGCCTCTCACGTGCCACAGCCACGCTGCCCTGTTGCTGGGTGGGTACATTCGTCACACGGCATGGTTCATTTCATAGTAGCCTTACCTCTCCTCAGCCCTCCTCGCAGGGGCCATCCCGATCCTGAGTTCACAGCCCTGCTCACGGGTGCAGTCCCAGGTGAGTCCTCCTCAATGATTCCAGGGCTGACCCAGACCTCCTCAAGGGGCTGTGGCCTGGCCAGGGGCTCCTGCTCTCTAGTCACTCTCTCCTCCCTTCTTTTAAGGAGCAGGTGCTCTGTTTTCCCCCTTTGAATATGGCTAAATGTGGGTTCCCAGGTGGGACGGGATTTTCCCAGTCTGGAAGGGTAAGGGAGAAGGGAGGCACACAAAGGGGAACAGAAATGGAAAGTTTCCAACGAGGAAGAAGAATGAAAAAGGTAATAGCAGCAAAGGGACAGGGACAAGGAAGGTTCATCAGCCACTATTTGAAAACACCAGGGACCCAGAGAAGGGTTCCAGCAGCCAATGGTTTTCTTACAAGTGAGACAGCAGCTTGACTTTCGACTTTCGCTTCTGCCTTGTGTCCTTTTGCCCTGGGGGACCTCACCCAGGGACCCCTGCCTCCTTCTACCCAAACCTCCTCTTCCTTTTTCTGCCTCAGGATGATGGAGCTGGCTCTCTTGGAAGGGCTGTGGTGCTTGGGGGTTAAGGGGAAATGCTTCTGACAGGGCCAAGGAAATCTTTCTTTTCCTGCTTAAAACTCTCTACTGTTAGTGAATCTGCAGACTCTGCTAAGCTGGAAGATGCCTCCCACTCCTGAAGTAGATGCGCATCTGAGTCCCTGGAATCTGTGTTACCTTAGATCACAAAGAAAAGGGGTCTTTGCAGATGTGATTAAGTTGAAGATCCTTCTCCAGATGGGCCCTGAGCTCCATCACCTCTTTTCCTAGAAGGCAGAAGGAGTCAGAGGGGGACTTGCCACACACAGAGAAGGCCGTGGGAACAGAGCAGACTGAAAGATGCTTGGTGTTGAAGACTGGAGAGATGAGGCCACAGGCCAGGGTGTGCAGGCAGCCGTGAAAAGCTGGAAGGGGCAAGGAACAGACCTTCCCCTAGAGCTTCCAGGGGAGCGCGAGGCCCTGCCCACACCCCAATTCAGCATGGCGATACTGACCTCAGACTTCTGCATTCCAAAATCAAGAGAAACAGGAATTTCTTTTACTTTAAGACACCAAGTCTGTGGCTTATTGAAATCTACAGTCCTTCTGTTTGCTTATGGGGTAAAATATCTCCTGTCAACACTGGGAGGGTGGGGCCTCCCAAGAAATGGCACAGGATGGAGGTCAAGGTGGGGCACAGAGCATGAGAGGTTTCCTGCAGGCGGGCTGGTAGGAGGGAATGAATTCAGACATAGAAAAGCACCATCAGGCATGACTAGGCAGTGTCAGGCTGTAAATCAAGACACACTTTCATACCCTAGTTTGGCTTTTTGTGGGGGATGTTGGGAATTTAGCTCAGGGGTGCTTTACTACTAAACCACATCCCCAGCCCTAAAATTTTGAGACAGAGTCTCACTAAGTTGCTTCAGGTTTCACTAAGTTGCTGAGACTGGCCTTGAACTTGGTGATTCTCCTGCCTTAGCCTCCTGAGCTGCTGGGATTACAGGTGGATGCCACTGTGCCTGGCCTCTGGCTTGACTTCTGATGTGTTATTAGATTTCATTAAATGTTTGAAATCTCCTTCTCTATAAAACAGGAAAAATGATAATACCTTATCAAGCTATTGGAAGAATTTAATGAGATGGGGCAAGTTAAAAATAGTACACAGCATTCTAGCACATTTAAATGCTAAGTGGGTGAAATACAGGCAGGCACGGTTCTAGCAACCCCAGCTTCCAGGTGAACAGATCCCTGTGTTCCAACTGCTTAAACGACACCAGTTTTGCCAGGGCTGCAGTTCTAGATTGTGCCTACATGTGTCAGAAATGATGCTCAGGGAACAGAAAGTGGGATCTGGCTTAAAGAAGGGAGCAGGAACCAGGTAGATTCTGGACACCAGTCACAGGGAGCCCCAAGATACCAGGCAGCAGGACTAGCTGTGTCATTTTCAGGGCTCAGTAGAAAATGAAAATGTGGGCCCCTTGTTCAAAAATTATTAAGAATTTCAAGAGGATAAGAGCAGAAAACTTAATTAAGCAGGGACTTTTTTAAGCTTGGACCCTTCTGAATGAGGGCCCTGAGAGAGCCCAGATTGCAGATCCTTGAAACCAGCCTGCCAGATTTGGGATGGTGAGGAAATGAGGATAACACCTGGCTTATTATCTGGGCCAGCCCAGGCTGCCAGGGGCAGAGTCCTGCTGAACCCTAAGATGGAGCTGTTTGACTCTGAGGTACAGGAACCCCAGGTGGCCTAGTACTAGTAGTGATGGAAGTAACAACTCCAGGGATAGCATTGCCTTCCCTCATAACTTGTATATATTGAGCACAAACCTTGTGCTAGAAACAAAGCTAAGGCCTTGTCTCTTTCCTGGTTTGCTCCTGTTGTTCTTGGCCTGGTTTGAAAAGAATTAGTAACAACACTGATAACACTTGTGCCAGGCTCTATTACCAGAGATTGTGCTATGCATTAACTCCTTTAAAAATAGAGACTATTTCCCATTAATTTTCATGCATTATCTTGCATAGTCCTTAGACCATTTCCTGTAGGAGTCTCTACTGCCCCCACCCACTCCCCATTTAAATTTTATGGTTATGGAACTAAAATGGAGAAAGGGTTTGTAACTTGCTCATATCTGTGTGTCTCCAAAGTCTGTGCTCTCGATATCTCAAGCATTGGTCCTTGTTGTGCATTTACTGGGATGGATGAGCCTAGGCTAACAGTAAACCATCCACAACATGTTTTGCACACCCCGATTCCTCACATCCACCCTGGGAAGCACCTCTGGTATGCAGTTGACGGATGCTGACATTTTGGGAAGCAGCTTATTGTCGAGATTCTTTTCCATCCGTGTGGATCAAGTATAACCTTCAAAGAGAATGACACCAATTTTCTTCCCAAGTGTGATATAATAGGAACTGTTCCCATTGGGATCAGAAGGTCTTAATTTTGGCCCCAGATTTCCCATTAGTCAGCTGTGTGATTTTGAGAATATCATCAACACTCTCTGTGGTATGTCTCCCCCATCTCAAGAAAAAGTTGGACTGAATTTAATTATTTTAAAGAGTATCTTAGCCAGGCAACATATGGGGCACTAGAGATACAAAAACAAGGAGGCCAAAAAAAGTGCTCTACTCTGGTGAAGGGGCGGATCATCCACTAGCTCTGTTTAGCTCTATTTTTCTAGAATTATCCACATTGTCCTGATACTTACCAACACTATTGTGCTGAAAATGCAGAAATTCATTGATTGTTAGTCCTTGCTCTCTCACCAGGTACCTCATTCTGTATAAGGACAAATTCCAACAGATAACTATTCAAGTTCTGAAACACTGGTTTAGTGTGACATGTGACCCAAAAAGGTCCTCTTACTGGTCTAAATCCAGGTTTGTGGTATTGACTTCTAAAGTTCAGATTCAGTGAGATTAGACATGACCCTCAATTACTCTGGGTTGGTAAAGACAGAGACATCCTGAGGTCACCTTTGACATTCTCCCAGCTCACCTGTACCTTTTTCTAGGAGGCCTCTGGCTGATATTTCACATCGGCAGGCCTGGAGGCTTATGTCTCAGTAATTCAACAACCACAGCAGCTGGTTCTTTTCCCTGAAGATTTAATACTTGTCATTTATCTGTGTCAAAACTGCAAAGGAGCAAGTTTCCAAAGACAGATTTATTATGTGTGCTGAGTGTCTCAGGTGCAGCAGCGCATACAGATGGGCTGAATTCCATATTTTCCCTTGGCTTTTGTTCTATAAAAATAGCCACTTTTACTTTGCATTCAGACAAGTGAGAAATATACAGTCTTGAGCTGTGAGTCACCATGGGGCACTCTCAGAAAGTCACATTACTATGAGGCTGGGTCCTAGACATTGGTTTCAGAGTCCGCTGCAGGCTTGCAGTGTTGGTTTAGCCGAGGAGCAGTTGTAACTGGAGCTGCGACATAATTTGTTAGGCTCAGTGCAAAATGAAAATGTGAGGCCTCAAGGTTAAAAAGCAGGAAAAAAGTGCAGTTACAGACAAAGCTTTTTCCTCTCTTCTGTGGTCTCTTTCTCAACTTGTCACGGTGTTTTTCATTTGTTATTTAATGTCATCCTAAGAAAAATTAAGGTTTTCAATTATTACCATGGATTTTACAGTTCATTTTTATATCATGCAATGCAAATATAAATGCAAATATAAGAGCATTTGACTTGCATGTGGAATCACTGAAATTTGCCATTCATGGTTTGCAGCTTCTCTCTGGAGGTGGCTTGAGCTGTCCAGAAGAGGCAGGCCCAAGCCAGGCTAGGAAAGGGAAGAAGGAAGAAAGGATTCCCCAGAAATGGAGCTGGCTCAGGGAGGTCTCAGAGTGGAGGGACACTTGTAGGCAAGGGTGTGTCTCCTCCCTGCACCTGAAGATGCACATACTCCTCCTAACTCAGGGCTACCACATTTCTTTTCCTGACAGTCTGAAGACTGATAAGGCTGCTAAGGTTATATCAGGATATAACCCCATCATAAATTGAGGAGCACCTGTACATAAAAAGAGGATAATAAAAACAAGCTATGTTAAAGAAATGAAACTGTAATTTTTCATAGACGTCATGGTTGGGAAATCCAAAAAATTTCACAAATTTTGGTAGGCTGAAAAAAAGTGTCCCTAACCAAGCCACATAGATACTAGGTCCTAATCACTAGAACCTATGAATGTTACTTTCTTGGAAAAAGGGTCCTTGCAGTGTGATTAAGTTAGAGACCTTGTGATAGAGAGGTTGTCCATTACCTGGGGAACCCTAACTGGCATTACAATTGTCCTTGTAAGAGGGAGGCTGAGGTTGATCACACACCCACAGAAGGGGAGATAGAGGCTGAGATTGGAAATGGAGTGGTGTGGCCACCAGAGAGGCTGGCATCACCAGAACCTGGAAGGGGTGAGGGAGAGATCCCTTCTTATAGCCTCTGAAAGGAGTGTGGACCCGAGGACAACTTGCTTTTAGCCAGCAAAAATGGCCTCTAGAATTATGAGAGAATAAACTTCTGTTGTTTTAAGTCATTAAGTTTGTGGTAATTTGTTACAGCAGCTTTAGAGAATTAATAAACTATTAGAATTAATAAGTATAATTAGTAAAGTTGCCAGATACAAGGTCAATATACAAAAATCCATGGTATTTCTATCAGCCACTAACAAGTAAAAAATTAAAATAAAATATTCCAGTTATAACAGCATCAATAAACATAGAATTCCTAGGACTGAATCTAATGAAAGATATTATTGAGAGAAATTAAAGATGATTTAAACAAATGAAAGGATATATCATGTTCATGGATTGGAAATTCAATATTGCAAGATACATTTTCTCCCCAAACCAATCTACAGACTTTGTATAATCCCAATAAAAATCCTGGCATCTTTTTTTTTTTGGAAAAATTAAGCTGATTCAAAAATTAATATGTGAATTCAAAGGGCCAAGAATAGCCTAGGAAATCTTGAAGAAGAATGGACAACTTACATGACCAGATGATAAGTCCTCTTATATATGTTTAGTAATTTAGATGGTATGAAACTGTCACAAAGATAGAAAAACTTACCAATAGTACAAAATAAATTCCAGAAATAAACTCAATAAGTACCTGGTTTGCAGTTAAAGCAGTACATGGAAAAAGGATAGTTTGTTTAGTGAATGCTGATTAATCAATTGTACAGAAAATATGGTAACTTTACTCTTTCACATTGAACAAAAGATCAAATACAGATGAAAAGCAGTTGTAAGTGTAAAAGACGAACATAATAATTTTGTAGAAGAACATATAGGATAACATCTTCATAATTTTTGAGTAGGCCAAGACTTATTTAAAAGGATAAAAAAATTGCTAGTTGGAAAAAGAAACATACAATGATAAATTATATTTAAGAACTTTGTTTTTTAAAAAAAACACCAGGAAGAGGATAAAAATGTAAAGCATAGAATGGGAAAAGATTTTTGATGCCTACATCCAACAAAGAACTTATGTACAGAACATACAAAGAATTCTCACAAATCAATTAGAAAAGGATAATCCCCCCTCCACCTCCCCCATGGGCAAAAGTCTTGAATAGACACCTCACAAAGAGAACATTCAAGTGACTAAATAAATAAGTAAAATAAGGCCAACCATATAAAAAGTTACTACTATCTTCACTTATCATCACAAAAATGCAAATTAAAGCTAGAGTACCACTATGTACTCACTACAATGGCTTAAAAAAAAGACATAAATTTCAAATGGAGAGAGTGAGAATGTGGAACAAAATGAATTCTCACTGCAGGCAGAAGTGCGAATCGGTACAATTGTTTTGGTAAACTGTTCATCAGTATCAAATAAAGCTCAAATGTATGCACACCTCATTACTTGGTTATTTCATTTCTAATTGCACACACAATAGAAAGTGTTCATGCAGTCACCAAATAGTATGTACTAGAAACATCAGAGCAGAACTATTTGTAATAGTAATTTGTTTTAGGAAAAGGATATTATCCAAATATTCAAAAACAGTAAACTAAATAAATTTTGACATGTTGATACAATAAACTACTACACAGAAATGAGAATAAATCACTTACATTCATGCAATAATATGGATAAACCTCAGAAAACATAAGGCAGACCTCAAAGAATGCCTATTTATTATTCCTTATGTGTAGAGTACAGACACAGATGAAGCAAATCTATACTGTTGATACCGCCAGTTACCGGTGACGAGTTCTGCTTCGTCACATGTTGAGGTATAACATTAGAGAAGCACGCTGAGGCAAGCATATAAAGCAGGGTTTATTTAAAAAGGGGTTACAGAGACTTCTCCCAGGAGGGAGAAGGGGGCCATAGCTGGTATGCTGGTATCCCCAGGAGTGAGGCTTCTGCCGTCTTTGTATGTCCTAGGCTTCCTTTGTTCTCCTGCTCTCTTCTTCCTGCATAGGTGACTAGGCCCAGGAGATGCTCAGTGGGATGGTTAAAAGGTGAGAAGCAGATGAAAGGGGGAAGGGCCCATGGAGCAGCCAGGACACATAAATTAACAACTTTCTAACTCCCTGTAGGAAGGAGCAATTCCTGGAACAGGCTCCCTTAGCAACAGGTTGGAGCAGGGGCAGATTCTTTTTTTTTTTTTTTTAAATAAATTAATTTATTTTAATTAGGTACATATAACAGCAGAATGAGTTTTGATTCATTGTACACAATTGCAGCACAACTTTTCATTTCTCTGGTTGTACAAGATGTAGCGTTGCACCATATGTGTAGTCATACATGTACCTAGGGTAATGATGTCCATTTCACTTGATAAGGGTGGAGGAACGGCCCTGAAGAAATTAACATTTCAATTCCTCCATTTCCTGGATCTGACTCTTGCCTATCTGCCTGTCTAATTTTGACTTCTCTGTGGGATATTAAGTTAAGATCCACCCTTGTGTAGGCAAAGTGTCTGGAAGGGACCACAAAGAGGAACCTCAGAGTGTTGTTGGGTTTTATTGTTTTTTAGTTGTGGATGGACAGAATGCCTTTATTTTATTTGTTTATTTTTATGTGGTGCTAAGGATCTAACCCAGGGCCTCACATGTGCTAGGCAATCGCTCTGCCACTGAGCTATAGTCCTAGCCCCCATTTCTTGATCTCAGTGTTGGTTGCATGAGTGTGTTTACTTTGTGAATATTCACTGAGTTTAACATTTGTACTATATGCGTTAGAAAACCATATTATGCTTCAATAAAACATTAATACAAATTTATACTCTATATTGTTATGACAGGGATTAAGGAAAGTAATCTGTTAACACAAGTCCTGGCACAATAGTCAGTATTCAAAAATCGACAGCTATTTTTATTATCACTACATAGCAACAGTTATTATTTCCTGATGATCATCTGCTACGATGAATACCACCAGCTTCATTTTGAGTTGCTCATGTGGGTCTGATAAATGAGGCCCTGTCCAATTCTGACTCTGCAGTAGTGGTGTTGAAATTTGTCAAGATCTGTGCAGCAGCATTGAGCACCATCCGATTTGTGAACTGAACCCTGGTGAACAGTCATGTCTGTTGATATGGAATTACTGCTCTCTGCTTTCAACCTCTCTCTGGAACAGTCTGGCAACTGAGTTCAAGAGCTGTGGACAGGCTATAACTAAGGTTTTTCAAGAATCATCTCTGACACGGATTCCACATACAGGTGTGCTATCAAGGTGAGGATCACAAATGGCCTCTGATGGGATTTTTGCTAGGCCAGGGAGTTTGAAGAGCATTAGAGATGCCAACATGTCCACTGTACCCTCTTCCTCAGCACAGACTATTCTATTTGCCCTCTCTTGGAGGATTCTTACTGACTCCACATTATTATCATGATCCTAAGGCCAAGTTCTCAGCATAATTCATGTTGAGCATCCCAGTCCATTTGTTTGTTTATACTCTTTATTCCAGAAAGGCTCAAAGTATCTTATGCAAGTATTGCTGTTGGAACCGTGTTTAGAGGTATGAGCCAGCCATGACCTCCCTCCTCTAACTGCCCCTCTCAGTTCTGGTGGTGGATGTGGAACTCAGGTTTGTACTTCGTTAACCTTTTCCCAAACCCCTTGGAGATAGACCTGATGGAGCTGATGGACACTAGCTGGGCCACTTGTGATGCTTCTCCTGAGAATTTGAGATTGGCATTTGAAGACAGCAGCCAGCCACTTTCCACTGACTGGTTGAACTAAGACCATGTCAACTTACCCATTTTCATAGAGCTGGTCTACAGAGGCTGACAGGATGACATAGACACAAAGAGGAAAGCAGAAGGGGAACTTGGGGACGAGAAGGGAGAGAGATTGAAAAACTAGATGCTTTGGTTTCTGATAGTTCTGTCTTGGTTCTTGTTCCTTTCTTGGTCTAACCAAATTTTCTCCCATGTCATGAGATAACCTCATATGTTACAATGTCACATCTCATTATGTCATGTCCCCCCTTCCTGTTTAAGCTAGTTCAAACAGGTCATCCACAAACAGCCTCCATCTAAAATATAACACATCGCAACAAGATTTAAAATGTGTTGCTAGGTGGGAAATGAGACCTGAAGGTTAGTGTGGTGTCAAGAGAGAGAGAAGACACCAAGGGAAGCCACAAAGTCCTGTGCATTTACTGCTTAGCATTAGCATATTTGGCTTTAAGTTTCCCAGTAGTCAATGCCAAGAGGATGACTCACCAGGTATCAATGACTGTCACCATTGACTGCATTTTAGAACACCAAGAAAAATACTCCTAGGCCCCAACCCCAGAGACCGTGATTTAATTGGTCTAAGCCAGAGTCTGTGTGTTGCAAAAGCTTCCCATTGGGCTGGACACCCTCAGAGTGACATGATCCACAATATGTAGAAATATAAATATAAATAAATAAACCAAAGAAAACACAGCTCCTCACCACAAGCACAGGCTGTTCTGAGACTGCAGAGGGGAATTCCTGCAGTGGGTTCTTATTTGCAGGACAAATGCAATACAGCCAGCAAAGTTCTCCACAGTAGCCTTATAGTAAATACTCAATTGTCCCTGAACAGGAGCTGAAGGAAAATCCCAAAGCACCTTCAGGGGAAAAATCGTTTCTCAGCATGGCCCCGCTGGCCTCAGCTTCATTAATGGGTTTGAAAGCATCAGCGGTTTCCATCTGATTATCAGTGGTGGCTCTGAATCCCCTGAAGTTCTAGAAATACTAGAAGAGAGAAAGTGCAGGGCTGACGGACGATCTTCCTGACAGTTTTCTCACCATACAGGAGTCTTGTCTCTTGGGCTGTGTCCTTTTCATCACCTACTGCACAGTGCAGCTTGCGACCAGCCTTAGTGGTGGCCTAGTTCCCCAGGACTGCTCTTTCCATAGGAAAATTAAGGGGCCAGCAAGGACATGAGTGTGAATAGAAGGTAAAGAGGCAGATTGAGGGAGTCCTCAGTGGGCCAAGATTCTTCTTAGGAAGCATTTGGATACACCCCAGTGCACAGACAAAAGGGCAATTGAGCCCCAAATGTTCTCCATCTGAGCAACAACAGCAATAATTTTTGCTTGGAAAAAATTTAAAGCAGGTGGACCAAATACCCATCTTGTTCATAAAACATCTCAGTAAACACCCATGGAACATTTAACCTTGAGAAATATAGTTTCCAGGTGCCCTCTCTAAGCTACATTTGTTTGCAAAATATATGACTATGTGCCTGAATTAGTTAACTGGTTCCTTAGTATTATTGACCATAAGTTAGTTTAATTTTGGAGGCTGTCTACCAAAAATGATGACTTTGTTT
Source organism: Marmota marmota marmota (assembly GCF_001458135.2). Taxonomy (NCBI): domain Eukaryota; kingdom Metazoa; phylum Chordata; class Mammalia; order Rodentia; family Sciuridae; genus Marmota; species Marmota marmota. The sequence continues at coordinate 24,253,504 of NW_026000174.1, forward strand.
TTAGAAGCATTTGGCCTGTAGTCCTTCTTCACAACATTAATCAGGCAGCAGGTAAGTTATCTAGTAAGATCAGCCTTGGCTCCTTGGTCATGACACTAATTAAGGTATCTATGCACGAGCAAATACCCTTGTTTTAGTCAGTTTTTTTTTTTCCATTTCGGTGAACAAATATCCTACAAGAACAACTTAGAGGAGGAAAAGTTTATTTGGGGCTCACAGTTCCAGAGGTCTCAGTCCACAGTCAACTCTACTGCTCTGGGACAGAGGTGTGGTAGCACATGATGGGAGCAGGGCCCAGTGTGGAAAGCTCCTCCCTTCATGGAGGTCAGGAAGCAGAGAGGGGGTGGGAAAGGGCCACAGGCACCATGTACCTTTCTAGGGCACGTCTTGGCCATGTTCCACCTGCCTACAGTTACCACCCAGTCAGTCCATTCAAACTAGGATGGACAGGTTTCAGCTCTCATAATGTAATCATTTCACCTCAGAATATTCTTGCATTAATAGGAACTTTGGGGGGAACACCTTGTATCCAAACCATAATACTCCTCTTTCTTGTTTTTATAATAAGGGTGACATCCTGATTGATAGCTGAATCACCCAAAGGTAGTAGCAAGATTTGAGGTATAAATTAAAAAGAATAAATATCCATTATACCTCTTTGGAAGATGCCATCTAAATTATCCCAAAATTATTTTTACTGGGTAGCTCCTAAATCAGGGGTCAGCAAACCATAGCCATTGGCCAAATTTTGCCCAAAGCCTATTTTCATATGTCCTGAAGGCTCAGATTTTTTATTTATTTTTTTACATTTTAACAGGTTTGAAAAAGTATAAAAAGAATGTCTTGTGACCACTGATTCAAATTTCAGTGTCATAAATAAATTTCTACTAGAATTGAATACAACCACCTTTGTTTTTGTATTGGCTGTTGCTATTTTCACACACCATAGCAGAACTCAGTAGTTGCAACACAGACTATATGATCTGCAAAGCCAGTATTTACTATGGGCTCATCACAGAAAGATCTTTCAAACCCCTGTTCCAGACACAGTAACACCCACCTTAAGCTCATGGAATCCCGATTTTCAGATCAAAGGCCAAAATACTGTTTGGCATCAGCAATGATCAGGAAGGTAACTCAGTGGTAGAACACTTGCCTCACATGTGGGAGGCCTTGGGTTCAACCCCCAGTACCACAGGGAAAAAATCATCACCAATGATCTTGTATTATTCCTAACAGATATTTAAGAAATACAATAGTCAGTAGGGGAATAACCATGCCTAAAACATACCTGCCCCCACAGAGAATCCAGGCCTGAGACACTCAGATCCCCCTTTTGATTAAAACAACAACAACAATAACAACAACAAAAAACCACAAAGGGACAATTGATGCACATTTAGATGAAAGGTCAAAAAAGTAACATAGAATAAAGAAAATGGTCTTAAAAGTAGGAGTTACCAGTTTTTGAGTCACTGATTTAATTATTTCAACAAATACGTACTGATGCATTACTCTGTGCTTAAGGACTTCATGCCCAAAGGGTTTGTTAAAGACGCAGGGCCCTGAATCAGACAGTTGAGGTCACTCTTCAATAGTTCTGACACAGGACACTGTGTTCTGGTGTTTTATTTAGCTTGGGGACTTTGTTTTAATCAACCAGTTAAAATAAGATTATTACAAGGCCCCCGTAAGAAAGTGGCCTGAGATCTACAAAGTTCCAATAATTGCCCTTGCTTTGTAAAGCTGTGACTTTCAAGTGTCCTGTACCTCCATCACCAAACACATACCTCCTATAATTATTTTGAGACTTCTTCCATTGATAGTTTTTTTTTTTCTTCCTGGCATGGATCAATTACACTTGTAGAAGCTTACAATGAGATCAGGAGATGTCAGTGAGGTTTCTCTCTTCCTTAAGGTTTTTGTTTAACCAAAAGGAGGTGACTACACACCTTACACTCTAGGATACAGCAGGGATAGTAATTATTTAAGTGATCAGCATTCTGCTTGGTAGGAAGCAAGAGGGAAAATATGTCTCTGGAGGCAATTAAACCAAAGTTTAATAGCCCCCAGGTAGACACGGGTCCAGGAGCGTCTAATTGGCTTGTAGATGATGAATTTAAAAACAAGGAGTCTCGCCTACAATCTTGGAGGATATGAGATGGTAGGAAGCAATTTAATTTCCTTAGTCATGTGAGTCATCTGTACAGAACATCAGAATTCCAGGGAGGGCTAGCCTGTGGGTCTTCTGGATTTTCAGGGGGTAGGGTAAAGTAAAGATCATTAAGTAGGAAGGGGTAGCCTCTAGAAGGAACAGAATGTAGCTTTTAGGACAAATATAAGAAAGAAAGACCCAACCTCCTCCCCTTATGGGGCCAGATGTTCTTCCACTGTCCCATCTATGGCAACACTCTGGCTGGCTGTTGTAAAAAGGAATGGAAATTTGTCATAATCTTCATAGAAGAAAGGGAGAAAATCCATGAGATCACTTCAATCTTGAAAGATAGTACAGGCAGTTAGAAGGAGATTAAAACAACAATAAAAGAGTAGTGAACATTTATAAAGAATATAAATCATAATAAAGGCAAAAGGTTAGGAACTTAAAAATAACAATAGCATAAAATGAATGAGACTTAAAATAAAATGTAGAAGGCTATGTACCCAGAAAATTAAAGGTTAAAAATATAAAAGTAAATGAGATGAAAGATTGAGATAAAAGGATAAAACCATAAGATAAAAAGTAAAAAAAAAAAGTACAAATAGATGATATTTAAGGTTTAGGAACTAAAATAAAAGTTAAAACTACAAAAGTAAAAATCTCACAAGAATAATGAGGTTAGAAAAATATCTTAAAATAATGCTTACATGTTAACAATGGGTGTGAGACAAATAATAAGGAGGAGGAGGAGAAGGAGGAGGAGGAGGAGGAGGAAAAAGAAGAAGAAGAAGAAGGCAGGAACCTAGAAGAAATTAAAAAAAAAAAAGTCTTGGGGTAGCTCCAGCTTCTCCTGGTGGGTCAGTCCCTCCAGAGTGGGAACCTTAAGGGGAAAGGTGGTGTCTTTACTTCTTAGACTCAGCATCCACCCAGAAATTAGCCCAGCAAAAAAACCATGATAGCTCTTGGCTCTCACCGGTAGTTTAAGGATGTGTAATCTACATAAACAGATCCATAGGATTGACCCAAGTTTTCTTTGGGCAATTTCCAATAAGAGCATTGAGCACTTACTGTGTTCCAGAGAATGGTCTAGATGTCTTCACATCTGAAATTTCATAGAATGTTCTTAGGAATCATTTCAAGTAGGTATCAACATCTCCATGATCAAGTAAATATAATTAATTCAAAGTAATATGAGTGCTTAGAATTAGTGAAGCTTAGAATTAAACCCACATCCTGTCTTCATTCTACAGCTTTCTTCGTCCTAAAGCCTCCAATGTCGATGGCCAGACTGGGGAATGGCCCTGGTCAGTTGGTTTTAAAAGGTAAGTGTTGACTCCTATTATTGGGGATGAAAAAACCAACTTGTTTATTTCATATCCCACCATTCTTCACCTTTCTTCTCTCATTTGTACATCATCAGGTGTATAATATTTCTTTTATGACTTTTTTTTTTGTTTCTAATCCTGCTTTTATTTAGGGTCACTGCTTGCTGATGGTCTTACTCCCAGGCTTCCCCCAATAACTTCTTGTTTGACTGGAACTCATTCTCTATTATTTTCCTCAAGAAGGGTTGATGAGAACAAAATTTCCAGAGTTCTTGCATATTTGCATGGTTTGTTACACAGTTTACTCTTTCTTTCTTTCTTTTTCTTTTTCTTTTTTCATTTGCTCCATTTTCTCATGCTTATCTTCTGAATCATCTGCAGTGACTTTTCTTGTGTGCTTTTTCTACTATATTCTTTGTTTCTGAAAAGGAAAGTTGTCTCCTATTTCATTCCTGAATTCTTCCAGTTCTCGTTTCAGTTCTACTTGAATTTTTGAATTCTGGTATTTTGTCTTTTTCATCGCTGCATGCAGTAAATCTTAGAAGTTTATGATGGCCTATTTGATGTATGTGCAAAAAGTGTTCTTCATTTGCAGGAAAATTTTCTAGTCCCTGAAAGTGTTTGGATGGATCCCGTGACTATTCAGCATTGTTGTCAATTGCCTTAGATGGAATTCTAGACCAATAATGTTCAGGAAGTTGCTTTGTGCATGTGTTAGGGAGGGCCGTGAGCTGAGTCTGAGAAAGAGGACAGATCTCCGGGCTTTGCCAACTCAGTGCTCCTTCTTCTGTTACTAAAGCAGTGGGCCATTTCCTTCCAATATGGCACTCCTGGTCACCATCCCTGCTCTGCCTCTCCCATTTAACTTGGCTCAGAAGTGTTTCCAGAACCAACCTTGTTTTCTTCTATTTGTTTCTTTATTGGTCACTGCCACAATGGAAACAGCCCCTGCTTTCAAATGTGGTTCTGTTTGGGCTTGCTAAGATATGCCATTCCTGGACTCTGTTGAGGACACTTTGGGCACCTTCTCTGTTGCTTCTTAGCCTTGCTCACAGCTGCTCCCATTTAGGGTCATTACACTCTCCTGGGAATGCATTATTTTTGTTAATGACTTTTGAGATCTGCTAGCCAAACCCTTGTTCTCCACTTTTCCCCTCTCTCCTTTTAGGTTTCTCATAGGACTCTGATGGTCTTGTTGTGCTATGGGGATTGCTTAAATGTAACTTGGAGATTGTGAATTTTCTGTTTCCTAGTTTCATGTAAAATGGTGCTTATATATTTTCTTTCTTTTGTTTTTCATTCACTGCATTTTTCTTTATGGTTTTTAATGGAAGTTCCCCAAAGAATTAAACTAAATGGTGTTTTTTTTTTTTAAATTTCCCTAGAGATTTTACAGAGAAGAGATGACTATTTTAAAGAAAACAAGAGAAGAATAAACAAAATACAGCATAGTGGTTATCTCTGGCTGCAGAAAAGTGTGGAAGGCAGGAAAATCATTTGGAGAAGGAGAGTTTTAATGGTATTGGTAACATTTTTTAAATTGGTAGTAGGTTCACAGGTATTTACATTATTATTTACCATATATAATCATGTATGATTGAAATGTTGCATAACAAAAATCAATTAAAACATTAAACATTCATGAAAATTATATTTTAATGACTTGAGATATAATTATTGTTGATTTGACTGTGGTCAATAATATTATCATAGTGGATTATATTTAAGAACAACAAAAAAGCAACCAGCCTCACTACTTCATGCAAAAACTGATGACAGGACCTTTAAGGAGTCTAGGAGGTGTGTGTGTATGTGTGTGTGTGTGTGTGTGTGTGTGTGAGAGAGAGAGAGAGAGAGAGAGAGAGAGAGAGAGAGTGCGCGCATGCATGCTACAGTGTCTTTAACGGCACTTCAAGGTTTTTTTTTAATTTTTAATTTTGATAAAAACTTACAAAGAGTTGAAAGAACAAAGAATCCCATATATACTTTGTTTAGATTACAAAAATATTAACCTTCTCCATAGGTGGATGCCATAGCCTGTCCCAAAATGCTTCATGAAGTTTCATGCTGTATTTTAAAGCAAAAGGGACTTTTGGACATTAAACATACATTAAACATTCTCATATTGGATTATTCTGTTTGGCTGGAACCAGGATACCTGCAGTGGAGACCAGAGATCTAGGTAATAATTACAGTGTTTTCCCCCCATACATCCTGTCTAATGAAGCCACTGGCACTCAAGGTTCCATTCTGCTTCCCCACCCTGCTCCCCAGAGGCAGATCAGAGAGCACACAACAACAAGAAAAGCACAAACACTCTGCTTTTCCATACTAGTGTGGAAAGTTATGTTGTTAAGGGGGAAAAAAACAACCACCATTTGAGCCAATATATATGGCATGTCCCATTTTTACAAATAAAGTTCAAATGTCTCTAATCCTGTAGCTATCATCTATCTGTGAACACCTTTTGTCTGTAGGCAGAAAATACCAGGAAGGATGGACAGTGATAATCATGGTGTTTGAAGGATAGAGGGAAAGAGTTTTATTTCCTGCTTGAATAACTTAAAAATAAGTGGTGGGTTCATAAATGATTTTTATTTTATTGTTTTAAATGTTTTTCAAATAAAAAATAAAATGCATTTCTTCTTGTGACAGCCAGCACTCCCAGCTGAGGCCCTTGTCTTGAGATGAGCCCCTGCTCCCTCCTCTTGGGAGGCCGGACTCCCTTAGCTTTTGTGTCCTACTTTCACTGGGAATTATTATCTTTGTCCCCACTCCCATTTCTCCAGGACAGCCCTTGAAGTTCTCAGGCCAACATGAAAGTTAGCCCCCACTTCCAACCCCAGGTTTTTATTTTCTAAAGAAAAACTGACCGAGGAGATACATTAAACATAAGGAGATAAAAACAGCCTGTGAAAACACCTCTCCCTCTCCCTCTCCCTCTCCGGGAAGCCCTGATTTGGACGCCAAGCTGGATTTGTGACCTTGGGTCCTGCCTTGGGGTTGCAAATCCCAGGACCCGTGGAGTTCCAGCTAGGTCAGTGTCCATGATGCCACCTGGAGAAGAGAGCTCAGGATGCTTAGCTCATGTGCCACCAGCAGGAGCCCCAGGTTGTCCCAAAGCCAAGAGACTCCATTCCCCCTGGGCACTGATCATGACTCACAGGGACAGGAACTTTGAATCTGGAAGATGATGACATGTGCAGGCTCAAACTAGGAATCCAAACAGCAGGGCATGTGACTATGGCGGAGGGTTTCTTACCAATTCCTAGACATTTACCATTCTTTCAAAAAAGTTTTCCTCAAACTTGCCACTTTTTTCAGAAAAAGAAGGAATAGTTTTTTGTTTTTTTTTTTCATTTATAGCAAAACTCCAGGGACATCTTCTTGTCAGATGAGGCTCTATTGCTCCTACAAATAGAGTTCATTATTTTGTCAAAGTGAATTAAAATAGAATGTCACTTACTGAATGTCACATTTCTGGATGTGACATTGTATATAAAGGGTCCCACATTTTTATTTTTTTTAAAGAGTGAAATCTGAGAATCTTGGTTAGAAACCCACTTGAAGAAGAAGAAATATAGGCATTAAAAATCCCATTTGGGTTTCATAAAATTCCTTTCAAATGTGACAGTCTGGTAGAAATCAAGTAGCTTTCACTTCCTAAAATACAATTTTGATTAAAAATTTATAAAGCTATTTGGAGGAAAGATGCTACATAAATTGAGAATAAGTCTTATGGGTCCCTTAGAGAAAAACTGGAAGATTTCCACATCTAAGTGGTAAACAGAATTCGCTCCCTGCAAACAAATAAGCCTTTTTACTACTTGGAGTGAATCCCTTTCCTCATTCCAGTGATTTATGCCTGAGGCGGCTAAGGATGAGTGGAGACCCTTGAGGGTGACATAGTCACCAGGGCCAGACTTGGTTGGACCCAGAAGGACTGGTTGGGCCCCTGCAGGCCAAACACAAGTGTACTCCAGGGTCTCCATCTTCCTCACCTCAGATCATTTCCTGGAAGATTGAAAACCATCACCTCATCTTCTGGTGGCAGATAGAAATGGGTGAATAAATTGAAGAATATTTTGCCTTGTCTTCTGGCCCAATAAATCCTTCTCAGAGCATGGGACTCATGTCTATAGGAGAGAAGAATGAAGAAGAAATTACGGAAACCTTGGGCTTGTTTCCACATGGTTGGACTTGGTGCCCTCCCCTGTCCTTACCCCCCAACTGCCCCTTTTGTTAAGATCTTACTCAGGTTCTTCTTCTGTCAAGATCTTGCCTCACTTCCAAACAGGGTAATCAATTCCAGACCCCAAATCCCCAAATGCATTGTATAGATCTGTACTGTGGGATCCAAAACATTGTAATAATATTATGGATCTAAATGGCTACCTAATCCACTAGACTGTGAATTCCTTAAGAGTAGAATTTTGTCTTCTTCAATTCTACATCCTTAATACATAGTATGACATCTAGTACACAGTAGTTGTGCAGGAAACACTTGTCAAATGAATGATTAGTTAGATGAATACCTGAATGGGTCAATGGGAAAGTGAATGTATATAAATACTAGTAATTCAATGAATTCATGAAGGAAAAATGAAGGTACATGAATTAATCACCAAGTATCTATCTGCTACAGATATGTATATAACAATACTTATGAAGAAGGTACACAAGAAAGGTGATTAATAAAAGCCAACTCCTTATTGGAATTGCTGCTCCGTGATGTGAGGTTCTTAGACGTACCATCCAAGACAAGATGGCAGAAGGACACTAATTCCATGGAATTTTACCAACAGCCCCATCTCTTGCAATGCTAGGATTCCTGGCCTATTTCCCAAGATGAGAGAAGCCAATGTCCCCGAATGTGGGTCTGGAGTGGACTCCAAGAAGCCTCAGGTCCAGAATCTGGGGGGATGACAATGCCCAATAAGAGTTAAGGTTATTGAACATCTGCAGCTCCCAGGGGCAGCAAGGAGCTTCTCTGATGAGCAATTAAATAATCAGTGGAGAGCGTCACCTGGATTAGGATTGAAAACAAGGGCATGGGGGACATCTCAGCTTCAACGGATTTTTTGGGCAAAGTTGTTCTGCATCCTCTGAAGGTCAATAGGCTTGCTTTGGTAAGTGAGGATTTAGTGTCAATGGTGTGTCCTCAGCACCCCCTGATGACACTACTGCCCTCTACCATGTCTCTTAGAAAGTGGCAGGGGTGAGAGTGGGATGAGGTCCCAGGATTCAGTTTCTGCAGAGAGAACCCAGCCACCAAACTCACATTGGCCTGGAAAAGAAACTCAAGCCTTTGGATTCCTTTTTCAGAAGAAGATTGTCAAAGCCAAGAATGATTGCTAAGTGGCAGTTGTGTCCTAGTATAAGAGGAACGACTCTAGAGTCCTTCAGATCTGACTCAAGCTCAGTAAATGTGGATAGGTCACACTGGCCAGGGAGAGTGGAAGACAGTGATTGAGAGAGAGAGAGAGAGAGAGAGAGAGAGAGAGAGAGATGTTAAATTTTGTACCTGAGAGGTCTCACTTGCTTGACTCTAGTCCTGGTGTTGGACATAGAATCTTAGCTTCCTCTTCTAAAAAATGGGAGGATGACAATGCCCAATAAGAGTTAAGGTCATAGAACATGGTTATGTTTATGTGGCCCATATTAACTGATTTAAGGTAGGTACCGTGATGATCCCTATTTTACAAATGGCCAAGCAGAGGCACTGGCTCTTCAGTGGTGACTTGCCCATGATCTCACATCTAGTAACTGTGCCCCATGCCCAGCTCATTGCCACAGTGCTGTACCAGCTACAGGGCGAGGTGGGTGGGGGAAGAACCATTCAGAGTGACATAGGTGAGAAAGCAGTGCTGAAGAGAAGGGCTCTAGCTTGGAAACTGAGGTGGTGCTCACTCACCTTCACTCACTCCTCCATGCCTCCTGGTGTACTGCTGGGATGGTCCAAGATGACTTGTACCCTGAAGGCCCTGAAGGCCCGGGCAAGGGCAGCAATGGACGAGGCACACTCTCGCTACAGCAGATTCTGGACCTGAGGCTTCTTGGAGTCCACTCCAGACCCACATTCGGGGACATTGGCTTCTCTCCCAGAGCCACCATCCCAACATGGTTAAATCCAGCTCACGTGAAGATGTCACAGATTCATTCATATGCATATTAGATAATACGCCTAAGTGATGCCCATTAATTAAGCAGAGCAATTTGTTTATAATTAACTGGAGAAATTTATGGCTTTAGAAAACAATTATGAGAGCTGATATAAACACATTGGGTAGCAATAGCACTGCCAAGTTTAATCGCTTTCAAGAAGAATCATTGATATTAATGCCACAGCCATCTCTAGTCATGTTTGACAGCCGCTTATAAATTCTTCAGTCTGTGAGCCAACACCTTAGGCTATTTGGAGTTGGAAACTTCAGCCCTCGGAAAGTGCTTATGATACAGTGCTAAGTGAGAAAAGGCTGTCTTAAAAACTGTATCAGCTGCCTTCCCAATTTGGTGAAGAATGATTCCTTTGTAAATATATTTCCTCCCAGTGTGAGATATATATAAATATAAATATATTGAAAGAAGTATAAAAAATGAAAGAAATACATATGGAGTACATATAAAAGAAATACATAAATAAATCATAGTGGGTTTTCCCTGGGAGATGAGACTATTATTTTGATTTTTTTCATAAGACATTTTGTATTTTCCAAAGTTTTATAGAAAGAATATATTCATTTTATACCAAGAAAAATATTAAGGGTTCTTTAAAGGGTGGAAATAGAACAACAGAGGAAAAAAAGAGATTTTTTTTCCTTTTCCGAATAACTGATTTTTGAAAAGATACACATAACCTTCTATAATCATTGCACATGCTATTTTGTTGGCATTTTAAAGAATATTTTTACTTTTATATGAGAAAATGACAAAGATAACTCACTGTTTTCACAAACATGATCCTCTTTGTTGGAATATTCCTGCCCTGTTCTACAACTGGGGAAGAAAAGCAACATTTCTCCAACTTAAAAAAAAAATAGCCGCTCATAGAAATACTGCAAGAGGCTGCTGGCAGTCTGCAGGAGCCTGCGGGTTCAAAATGAAACACACCAGCCAGTCATTCTGAACAAGGATGGATTCTCAAAGGACTCATTGAATGAACCTTTGTTGACCAGCATGTGTACTTAGAAGAGGGGTGGGAATCCATCCTCGCCAAATGATTCATCTTCCCCGAGTGTCACTGTGAAGAAAAGGGACATTTGGCTAAAAGCTGTGAGCGCCTTTTCAGAAAATGTGCTCCCCGAGGGTTAGAGGTCATCTGACCCCCAATGCTTTCTCTCCAGCCAAAGAGAGGTAATGAGGCCTGTGGGGTCATTGCTAGCCAAAGACTGTGCTCATTACAAACAGATCGGCTCCCCTTTCTGCTAACATTTAATGAACACACCAACTCTGTGTCCGGCAGTGGCCTCTTTAATGCTTTCATATTTATAATTACAGCCTTTGCTTAATAAAAAATTTTAAATCTGTGGTCTGTTCCTCCCTAAAGGAAAATCATTAGCATCCTCATTTTTCTAGGTGCTCCCTGAAAAGATGACAAGATTCTCTGGTCCAGTCAGTTAGGGAAACGCAGGCTGCTCTTTTCCTTTGGAGAGTCCTCTTGGCATCAGCTTATCAAGCCTTGGGGGAGCCCCTGCCCCATGCCCCAGTGAAGACTTGCTTATCCTGGTTTTATATGGTGTTCCTCAAATTTATGTGAACACAGGAGGCTTTGGGTTTTGTGACATCTCTTCATGTCTGAGGCTAGAGTTCCTCAAAGGACTTCCTGAGAAAAGTCAAAGAACTCAGTTAGTTGAAGATGGAGAAAAGATGAGTTAGGGGAGTACCAAGGTGGGCTGAGCCACACTCACCAGGTGGCTAAGAGAATATGCCTGCAAGAAGCTACAATTTTAGTCTTAAAATAGTCTCCTCCACCACGTGCTCCTGCCATGACATAGTGTGCTATCACAGGCCCAAGCAATCATGCACTGAAACCTCTGAAACCTGGAACTCAAATAAACCTTTCCTCTTTTTAAGTTTGTTGTTTCAGGGATTTTGTCACAGTGATGGAGTACTGACTAACACACTCGCTTTCAGGTGCAGGGTGGAACAAACCTTGAGCAAACATTTGTTACATGAGTTAGATCAGAGGAAACTGTAACAGCCAGACCACTGAAGCGATGAGCTCAATTGCAAACTCACAATCCAGGCTGTGTTGTGTTTTTACGACACCTGCAAAGAGACATTCCAACATCAAATGAAATAAAATGCCACCTGTAAAACTTTATTCATTTAATAGTGAGTTTATTTGCTCGCTTGGATGGGAAGCATAGAGTTGTGATAATCCAATCCATCCCTTCATTTTAGAGGTAACACAGGTGCCCACTTAAACCACATGATTTGTCCAAGGTCACAGATGATCAAGAAAGTCCAGGACTCAAGTCTTACAACTCTAAGCTTGGGTGCTTCTCAGATTCTGATCTCTCATCCATGTTCATTCCCCTCAAAACTGCCATTCTGAAGTGAGATAACGGGGTGGGACCAGCAAGGTCTTCCAAATGAGACAGATTCTGGATGTAAACCCTGGCTCTATCAGTGAGCATCTGAGTGGCACTACAAGTGGCCCAAACTCCTTGTGCCTCAGTTTTCCTACCTGTTAAATGAAAATCATAAACTCACCTCACAGAGCTACTGAGCAGATAGGGTGAGCTAGTGCATAAAAAATCACTGCTGCAAACTCAGTAGGTGTGGGATGTGTTCTATTCCCTTTCTTTTCCATTCCCATTTTGAAGAGCTCTTGATTACATTTTCTCTTTGGGATGGAAATTCAAGTTTTCTCTACTCTGTAGCTATTTGTCACTCTGGAATAGTCCTTTATATCTGAGCAATGAGACTCTTTCGCTATCAGTGGAAGAAAAATGGAATCAATAGGGGAATTGCCTTTTGATGATGTTGAATTCTAAAGGTGTGAAATTGAGAAAAAAAAAGAGTGTGATTTATCACACCTCAGCATCTGTCTTCCTATGGGGCTTGTAGATATGGAAACCAAGTCTCCTCAGACAGAGGGACTGTGGGCCACGTTCTCACTGCTGCCTGGTCATGGGCTCTAGCCCAGTGGGACAGCCTTGCGGAGGGGCCCTGATGCTGTCACGACAGGTCCTTGATGTAGACACTGGCACATTTCCCTACAAGAGTCATCAATTTCAGGTTTGCAGAGGCTTTGCCTTCCCTGATTGCCAGGCAGGACTTGGAGTGTTTTGTCAGCAGCTGGCCCCAAGCAGTCCTCACCCAGCTCTTTGGCTGCAGCACAAGAAGCTTTTATTTATTCTGGCTCTTTTGAGACAGATGTCTTGCTTTCCACATCTAAAGAGATCTTCTCCTCTCCATCTATTCCTCTTGTTGTACCTCTCCAGACCTTTGCTCCAGGATTCATCTCTCATTTGGTCCATTCTCCCAGCCTCTTATCTCACCCCACTTCTGTTTTCTGCAGCCAGAATTGTTTTTGCAAACTGCTGATCTACCTCTGGTGGCTTCCTGTGATTCTCAGGAAAAAAAAAGTTCAGAGACCTTAGTCTGACAATTGAGATCCTCCAAATTTAGCTGGTCTACCTTTATTTAACCTTCCATTATATTTCCTTAATTTGTGTCAGTTATAGAGTACGTGTCTTTTTTTTTCTTTATTTTTGGGTTTTTTGGGGGAGAGTACCAGGGATTGAACCCAGGGGCACTTGACCACTGAGCCACATCCTCAGCTCTATTTTATATTTTATTTAGAGACAGGGTCTCACTGAGTTGTTTAGTGCCTCACTTTTGTTGAGGCTGGCTTTGAACTCGAGATCCTCCTGCTTCAGCCTCACAAGCTGCTGGGATTACAAATGTGCACCACTGTGCCCAGCTGTATTGTTGGACAAGAAAATTTCAATATAGTCTTTCTTTTAAAATTTATTATTATTTGAATTGATATAATATGATATACATGTCTTCTAGTTCTATCCATGTTGTAGCAAATGAGAACATTTAATTCTTTATATAGTTGAATAATATTCCACTGTGATTCTGTATCACCTTTTCTTTATCCATTTATCCACTGATGGACGTTTTAGCTGATTCCACATCATGGTTACTGTGAACAGAGCTGTAGTTAACATGGAGATGCAGGTATCTGTTTGATATCCTGACTTGATTTCATATATATATATATATATATATATATATATATATATATATATGAAAGATATAGATATATACCTTCTTGAGATTGCTGGGTCATACAGTAGTTCTAGGTCAAGTTCTTTGAGGAACCTCCCAATTGTTCTCCATGAAGATTTTACTGATTCCCTTCTCACCAGTGATGACAGTTCCCTTATCTCTGCATCCTCCCCAGCATTTGTTGCGTTTAATATGTTGATCATAGCCATTCTAACTGGGATGGGATGTCATTCATTCTGCTTTTGATTTGCTTTTCCTGATGAGTAGTGATGCTGAACATTTTTTCATACTTCTTGGCCATTGTGTATCTTTTGAGAAATATACTTATATAGGTTGCTTGATTTTCATTTTTTTTCTTGGCATTTTTGCTGCTGAGATTTTTTTTTTTAGTTTCATAAATATCTGGATATTAATCTTTTGTTGGACGAATATGTTGCAATTATTTTCTTCCATTCTGCAGGATATCTCCCCATTTTGTTGATTGTTTTCTTATTGTGTAAAAGCTTCTTAGTTGAATACAGTCATATTTGTCTGTTTTTGCTTTTGTGTCCTATGCTTTGGGGGTTTTAATTTAAAATATTTACTTGCTGCCAGGCACAGTGGTGCAAGCCTATAATCCCAGAGGCTTGGGAGGCTGAGGCAGGAGGATTATGAGTTCAGAGCCAGCCCTAGCAACTTAGCAAGGCCCTGAGAAACTCAGCGAGATCCTGTCTCAAAATAAAAAATAAAAAGGGCTGGGGATGTGGATCGGTGGTAAGCACCCCTGGGTTCAATCCCTGGTGCCAAAATAAATAAATAAATAGATAGATAAATAAGTAAATAAATTCATTTTCTATGGTGATTCTTTCCATATTTCCTGATTTCTTCTGATGGTTCAGGTTTTAAATCTCGGTCTTTGATCTATTTTGAGTTGATTTGTATATATGGTGAGAGACAGGGTCTAGTTTCATTCTTCTGCATATGGATATCCAGTCTTCCCAAAGCCATTAATTGAAAAGACTATCATATGGTGATTTTTACATTTTTTCTCTGCTCATGCCCTGTTAGTTTAAGGCTGTAAGTCAGACAGTGTCCATTTCCTTTGGGTGGCATTTTATTTCTTTTCTTATTTTCAAAACTCAGCTCAAATGTCAGCCTTTTGATGCCACTTTTCCAAACTCCCTTGAACTCTGTCCTCTCCCTTGGGTTGTGTCACAATACTACCTTGATACTCTTCATAACCACTTGTAAATTTTTCCATGTCTCCCATCAGATTATGACTCATTGAATGCTGGGGCCTGAGTTCATTCACCTTAGCATCCCCAGTGCCCAGTTTGGTGTCTGGTACATAGTAATTGCTCAATAAAAGAATGGATTAATGGTTGGATGGATAGACGAGCAGGTGGATGGAAAGAAAGAGGGAAGGAAGAAAGAAAGGCAAGGAGGAGAGGGAAGAAAGTCTAGCGAGTGACTGACCATATAGATGTGGTAGGGTTAAAAGCCAAAGACCAGTTAAGGACTGCAGTTTTGCCAGAGGTGGGGAGGTTATAGTTGATTCTATGATGAAACAAAAGGAAGCTGAAATTTAAGATAATCCATGAAAAAACTCATTTCTTCCCCTGGAGGAATTGGAGTATGGAGAAGTCATAGAAATCACAGAGGGGGAAGGCAAAGAAGTCAGGTTCTTCCCACCAAGACTCAGGATGAAAAGGAAGGAAGGAATCCAACTGGAAGAAAACAGAGAGGGTGAATATAATTCTAAAGTTTGGAGAAGGATTTTGCTACTCATCTCTGAATTGCCCAAAGGTTAACACAGGGACTGGCACACAGTAGGTGTTCAATAAGTGCTTACTGAAAGGAGTGAGGAGGCATGTGCAAGAAACTTATCGAACCCAATACAGCAGTAATCTCCCCCAAGAATGATAGCTCTCCCTCTTCAAGCACCATTAAGAGAGAATTCTGTGATTTCAACGGATGCAAGTTACACGCATGGGCTCAGATGACACTGGCTAATAATTTATTTTGTTTTAATGTCTTTCTCAAACACTGGATGTTTTCAGGTGGGGAGCTCTGGGCTGAGTAGAAGGTCTTTCCCTTCCCATGAATGGAAGCTTTGGTCAAAAGAAGCCACCTATTTCCCTGAGAGTAGGACCAGGAGAATTAGACACGGCACTGTAATGGTGTTTCCCTTCTCTACGTGGATTATTTGATACTGAAGTTCTGAGACGGAGTCCAGCCCCAAGTCTAAAAAATTAAAACAACAAAATGGAATTTGGGACAAGGAAACTTCTTTAGAAAAGGTTTCCTTGCTGCTCAGAGAGGGTCATGCTTGTGCTTGACAGATTTGGTTGCTAAAGGATTTAGTCTCACTTTTATTCCTGGTCTGTGATGAGAAAAGTTCCAACAAAAATCCAATTTCCCATCCTTCATAGATGGGAGGACAGGGACTTTGAAAGACCCCTGGCCTCTTCACTGTAGGATCCATCAGGTCAACAAAACACTTATGAAGAACTTACTATTTGCCAACCTGAGTTAAACACTGGGGGCCCAGAGTTGGAAAAAAACAGAGCTCTTGCCTTCAAGGGGTCCCGTGGGGCGAAAGATATGCCAGCAGTCAGTGGTGGAGCCATACTGAAAGACACACAAAAGAAAGAGAAGGAATGTTCCAGGCAGATGGCTAGATATTGGGCAAGACCAGTAGGAGAGACCAGTAGTGTGTATGAGAACCATCCAGAGGTGTGGAAGGAAGAAGATCGTGGATGGCTCATCAGGCACAGAGAGCTGCAGGTAGCTTTCCCTGGGTGTTGTTTAAAAGCCTGCCGTGGGTGGAGAGTGGCAGGAGAGAAGCCCTTCTTCCCAGGCTTTCTTTCCAGGGTTTCTCTGCAGGCCTGCTGGGAAGCAAGGGCTGGAGATTGTTTGTGAGGACCTGGGCCCACAGAGAGCTGGTGGGGGAGGGCAACACCCTGGTCATTAGCACTACATTCACTGGCCCCACCTGTTTAAGGGTTAAGATGTTCCTTCTGGGTGCCAAAGCAAAGAGGCGGGAAGTCCCCTGAGCCTGGGCCATGGGAGTTAGCCCTCATCCTTCCTCAGGGTCACTCAGAGAGGTCCACTATGGCTTAATCCTGCCCTGGTGCTGGCTTCTAGCCCCTGCCCTTCTGTGTGAGGTCACAGGCTCCTCGATGGAATTTCAGGTGTGTTCATCAGACTCCGAGGGGCCTGCTCTTCAGTGTCAGCCCACTTCTGGAAGGGATTGTTGCTGGGGAAGGAAATGCCTCCAGTCAGGAATTAGCTTCTGCAGAGATTTTAATATTTACCTCTGACCCACCACCACTGCTAATCAGAAAGATGCAGGCACCCACATATCCCAGGCACCCACATATCCCAGATGGGAGGTGATGCCCTGAACTTGACTATTGGCCTGGCCAGGAGGGAATTCTGGGGGCTGGAGAAGGTATCAGGGAAGAAAAAGGGTGGTTAAAGGCATCATTCAGCGTCCTGCTCTGATGATCACCAGCTGTGTGAACACCTTAGCTTTGGTGTCCTGACCTGTCTGGGAAATGCCAGAGGCAGGAAAGAAGTTGCTGTCCTTAGCTTTTTTTGGTATTGTGTGTATTATTTGTTTGTTTTTTTTTTAGAACAGGTACACTTAAAGAAACTGGGGTAGAGCCTTGGATTATTTTCTGTCTAGATTCTCTCTTCTCACCCTCAGTGTGCACACACGCAGGCACACTCAGACAGTCAGAAGCTGCCATGACTGGGCTCCCTTAGGGAGTGGGGCTTCACAGTGCAATATTGGTAGGGACAAGAAGTAGATTCATGGGCTCCCTGTGCATGGTAGGAGGGGACACTAGGCTGTGCATTTTTCTATATAACCTTATTTAGCTCTCATAGAATCCCATGCAGGGCAGGGATTCAGAGAGGCTAAGCTACTTGTCCAATGTCACTTAGCTAGTAAGCGGTAGAGCCAGGACTTGAACCCTGTGAGGTCAGGCTCTCAATTCAGATTCTTTCTCACCCACCATGCTTTCTCTGACCAAGGACATCTGCAGCTGCGCATCTTGTCTGACACCCTGCAGTCTGGGCTCCAGCCAAGCTCACCCCCATCCGCTGACTTGTTTATAGCTCCCCGACACAGATTTCCAATGTCTCATCACCTCTCTTGGAGCCACTTCTTTGATTCCTGTCACCCTTAGTTTTCAACTCAGCTGGGTTTCCAGAGTTTCCCCGTTAGCAGAATCCCTCTCCCTATCATTTCTGATTAACTGGTGACGTAGACTCTGTCTTCGTCATATATTCACTTTCTACTTTCCAGCATCTAGTTCTCCCACTCAGAACAACAGTTCTCCCCATCTTCAGCCAGAGGAAGCTGGTCCTTCACACCTGGCTCTTCACCACTGGGTTAGCTCCTGTGTTGGAGAGTAAGGTCCCTTTGGGCTGAGCTGGTCGACATGACCAGGGACCGTCCCCTCATTCCCATCTCTGAGCTCATGGCTGTGCATTTGCTGGTTTTCCATACCTGTTTCTGTGTGTATTTTTTTTCCCCATATTTGTCTCTTACTTTTGGTGGGGAGTCATGGTGCTGGGGACGGTCTCCAGGGCCTTGTGCCTGCTAAGCATGTGCTCTACCCCTGAGCGGTATCTTCAGCCTCCTTTTCTCTGACTTTGGACCAGAGAACTTGACACTTCTCTTGGAAGTCCCTGCTACAGACTTCCTCATCCCTCAAGTGGAAGAAGCCTGAGGTGTGTTCCACATTATGAAGTGTACCCCTTGAGCAGGGGACACCCCATTCCTCTCAGTTCTTTGGGGCAACAGCCTGCTCATTCATTCACCCTGAACTAACTCTCTTCTTTCTTGGTGATACCTCCTCACTCCCCTTGAACTATTTCTGTACAAACTACTTGCACTCAAGTCCTTCTTAGCATCTGCTTCTAGGAGCAAGCAATCTAAGACATGGTCCTAAAGCTGATGTTCTCAATGGCCCTGGCTTCCAGTCCACACCTTCTTAATAGAGTCACAGTCGTCCAACTCCCACAGCGGTTTCACGACTCAGCGTCTGTGCCAAATCTCCAGCCAGTGTGGGAGTTAAAAAATATTGTTTAACACAGTCATCATTAATGGAAGCAGGTTATGGAGCTAATAATACTGATAATTTCAATGGGCCGAATTAAATTAAGCTTCCCATCTCGTATCTTAATTAAAGGGATAAAAATTGTTTCCACATTTTAATTAGCAAGTATGTCTGGAAAAGACTTAAATTAATACGAAAGTCATCACCGGAGGAGAGCAGCCTTCTGCCAAGATTCACGAGGCCAGAGAGAGCACAGAAAGAGGCATGGGGTTTCCGTCAGGAATAAGAGAGGCTAAAACATAGAAACTTTGGCTCCTAGAACTTTCTGAGCAGATGGAGGCAGTTGTGTGGTATGGAGCTGTGAGGCACGGCTGTTTTCTTCTCTGCACGGGTCCACTTTCTATGTGTGATTCTTTTTTAAGGCATTTGAACACTGGACCTAGAAAATGTGAGAAGAATGAGGATGATGGGGACAGAGAATATCCTGCTAACGATGGCTCTTCCTTGGCTCAGCTTCTCAGACACGAGTTTCTGGGGCTTCTGGAAGCCTTGTTGGCAGAACATGAAATAGAAGGGACTCTGCTTTGGGGGATAGAGGCTGATCCACCAAATGCATCCAGTAAATGTTCTGCTTAGCTCTAAGGCAAGAGCCAGGTGTCAGGGGCTGGTTTTCCTCTATTTGGAGAGAAAATCAGTGTGGGCCATACTTGTTTCCATTCAGTGTGTGAGTCCCGCTGCAGCCATGTTGGCAAACCCTTCGATTTTGTTAGTTTGACTTAAAAAAAATATTCAAATAATGCCATTATCCCTTGGTATCCCTGGGAGATTATTTACAGACCCCCCTTGGATACTAAAATTCACACATGCGCAAGTCTCTTATATAAAATGTGTAGTATTTGCATATAACCTATCCACATCCTTCTGTATACTTTAAATCTTCTCTGACTTACTTATAATACCCAATGCAATGTAAATGCTATGCAAATTGTTGTTATACTGCATTTTTAGGGGGAATAATGATTAGAAAAAGAAAACTGTACATGTTCAGTACAGAGAAAATCGTTTTTTAAAAATATTTTCTTTGATAAACATTGGCTAAATCTGCAGATATGGAACTGTGGGATACTGGACAGACGGTTGTACATAAATATTTTAAAAATCAATTTGAAAACACATACACGTAAAGAAGAAAAAAATGAAACCATGTCAAAAATGTAATCCCATCACCCCAAGATAACCACTGGGAACTTTGGTGTGATTTCTTTCAGGTTTGCGTAGCCTGTCTCCCCCGGCCACCCTGCTGGCCCTGTCCTGGCTAGTGTATCCAAGGACCCCAGGCAATGAGCCTGGCATGGCAGATAGTGCTCATCTTCTCCTGCTGCTTCTGCTTCTAAACTCTCTCTCTTTTAAATTTTTTTATAGTTATACACGACAGTAGAATGCATTTTGAAACATGATACATAAATGGTATATAACTTCTCATTCTTCTTGTTGTACATGATGTAGATTTACACAAGTCATGTAATCATTTATGCACAATTCATTCTACTATCCTTCCTACTCTCATAACCCTTCCTCTCTCTTTATTCCTCTCCGTCTATTCCAAAGTACCTCTATTCTTCCCTGGAGACCCCCCCATCCCTGCTTATTGTGAATTAGCATTCACATATCAGATAAAATATTTGGCCTTAGGTTCTTTGGGATTGGCTTATTTAGCTTGGCATGATATTCCCCAGTTCCATCCATTTACTGGCAAATGCCATAATTTCATTTTTCTTTATGGCTGAGTAATAGTCCATTATGTATATATACCACAATTTCTTTATCCATTCATCTGTTGAAGGGCATCTAGATTGGTTCAGCTATTATGAGTTCAGCTGCTATAAACACTGATGTGGCTGCATCACTGTAGTATGCTGATTTTAAGTCCTTTGGGTATAAACCGAGGAGTGGGATAACTGGGTCAAATAGTGATTTCACTTCAAGTTTTCTGAGGAATCTCCATACTGCTTTCCATAATGGCTGCACCAATTTGCAGTCCCACTAGTACTGTATGAATATACCTTTTTGCCCCACAGCCTTGTCAACCTTTATTGTTGCTGGCTTATTTATTTATTAAGCCAATCTTGATAATTCCCATACTGACTGGAGAGAGATGGAATCTCAGAGCAGTTTTGATTTGCATTTTCTAATTGCTAGTGGTGTTGAACACTTTTCCATGTTTGTTGATCAAATGTATTTCTTCTTTTATGAACTGTCTGCAAAGTTCCTTAGCCCATTTATTGATTAGGGTATTTTTATTTCTTTTTGGGTGTTAAGTTTTTGAATTCTTTATGTATCCTGCTATATCTGAATTGCAGGTGGCAAAGATTTTTCTCCCATTCTGTAGACTTTCTCTTCCCATTATTGATTGTCTCCTTTGCTGTGAAGATGTGCTTCTAAACTCTTGCTCTGATTTCATTGATAATCCCCTCATATTGTCTTCCCAGCCCTCCTGTTAGTTTGTCCAGCTTTTTCTAGCTCACTCCCTTTCAACTATGAGCAAGCATCTCCTCCTCATCTCCCAGAGGATAGTTCACACATATCTATTGCAGAATGACCTGTGGGAGACCAACCCCTGAGCCTTTTAGTAACGAGAACAGAAACCCGGCAATGACCTTTTTTAGGGCCCAGTGGGATTTCGTGGAAATGAAAGCACATGGAAAAAAGCATGATTAGGCACCATTTATTTCTGCCTGCAGACTTCTTACTGGCCTTCTCCGCTAGGCCCAAAGTCCTGCCACCAACTTGCATGACCTTGCTATCTCCTCCTGTCTCTTCTCTTCAAGTTGTGCCTTGTTCCCCAAAACTTCTTTCCCTTGGGCAGCCACTTCAGAGTTCCCCGTTACTTTGTTATGCTAAGTAAGTTACCCCCACCCCCTTTTTTCTCAATCTCTCACATACAGAGTAGCCTAGAGTTTCCCTGTCCCAGGGATTCTCAAAATCATGTGGTCATCTACTATAGAGATGAATTTAATGTCCCTCTTGAAGGCAGAGGTTATGAAGTCTTATTTTATTTTTCTCCTCATGAAATAAAGTCTTTAGCGAATATTCTTTAGCTAAATGGGTATGCATGGGGGTCCACACAAACCCTCAGCCATGTCCTTGGATTCGGTTCTTGAAAGTGAAAGTCAGATGAGGAAACCTGAGCAGTTTCAAGGCTTTCGACTCATTCCGTCCAATTGCCATGGAGAGAGGAGGTGTCACCACACACTCCTTCCAGCAGGACCTGTGAAGTCCATTTCCCCTCACCCTTGCTATCTTTGGATAATATAATTTAGAAGGGGAAAGAATTGGCAGTTTGATGGGTACAAGTCACATTTACATGCTGATGGAATTTCAAAAGCTGTGTCTGAGCCCTGGGTCTACAGAACCTGGGGAAGAGGAGCCCTCGTGGAAACCCCACGTGTCACCTGTCTGACATCAAGCTTTCAAGATGGAATCTTAAGTTCTCCACAGTCATTTATCAAATACTTTCTTGATGCCACTTTCCAATTTGCACCAGACCCTTTCAACATATTAATGAGATTCTGTTACTAATGTATATATTTTTGCAGCTCTCACCAATTTTGCATTTGAAACTCTAATGAGCTGGTGGGGTAAGCCAGCTCCCTGGGGAGAAAGCATTCAGTTGCTTCTGTAGTCTGTGATGACATCCTCAGAGGGTCACGTAAAAGTCAGAATCAAGGGTGGCAGCTCCTCTCCGTCATCTGCCACTTCAGTTGCTGGATGCTGTATCCAGCCCTGTTCTTGGAGCCTATTTCCTCTTACTCTGGGCAAAGTCTCCGTTTACTTGTTTTTTTTTTTTTTTTTTTCCCATTCAAAGTCAAGGATCTGTGTTGGAGGGGTTTGGCTCCTTGCTTTGCTTAGAAGTTTACTCGGTGGTGGGCTCTAGGGCCCAGAACTCAGGAGTTTCTGCAGAGGTGACTTAGGCTGAGGAGGACCAGAAGGTCAAACCAAGTCTCATTTTTTGGCGGGGGAGACTTTTCTCACTCTCTAACCACCAATGTAGTCTTTAACTACCTTATTCCAGTCCTACCATAGATACCTCTAGTGCCTCTACCCAAGGCAGGCCTCAAACTCTGAGCCCACAGCGGGTTGGCTCTACAGAAAGCTTCTGGAAGAATCACTGCTACCATTCTGTCACCTCAGTCCCTCCCCTTCCCCAGCCCGAGCTTGCAGGTGGATCTGATGCCCCATTGGACCTGAGGCCTTGTGTGGAGGTTTGGGGATGAAGGGAGCATCCTAGCCACTCTTACTGAAGAGCAGTGCAGGTGGCATCTGCGTCTAGCTGAGTGGGGCCTCCCTGGTTGGCACTAGTGCTGTCTTGGCCTTGGAACTTTTGAATTGGCTGCTCCTCAACTCCAGTCATATGCTGTCCATCTGCCTTCCCTTGAAGGGGCGCCACAACCCCAGAATGCCAGCAGCAGAGCAGGAGCCTGAACTGAACTTTGCTGGCTCGCCTCTGGCCTACCTCTCTCCAAACCCCTGTAGGAATTTTTGTCTTCACATCAGAGTTTTTTTTTTTTTTCTTTTTAAACAAATGAGGTCACATTTAAAAGTCCTTGTGATTAGGACAAAGATATGACTTTTGGGAAGTCGTATTTCAACCAACTGGATGTACATTGCTATCTAGTTTGCCTGGGAGCTGGACCTTGCCCCGCGGGCTCTGGGCCCCTTGCTGGTTCTCTGCTACAGCTTGTGAGCCTTGTAACCCCATTTAATTACAAGCTCTGTTCACATTTGATCTCCCTGGCACCCCTTCCTCCTGTCCCCACTTGTTATCCAAATTCTTCATTCCACCCAGAACATCAGAATTAATGGAGTTTATTTCTCCCCTATCAGATACAGAATAATGGATTGGGGGACTTTGGCGAAGTCAGGACACTGGCAGTGGCTCAGGGAAATGGCATAGACTTTGGCATGGGACAAACCTTGGTTCTTGGCTTTAATACACACTCCCTGCATTAGGGGTGCACCCAACATTTCTGATCCTCAGATTCCTAAACTGCAAGTTGGGGTTGGACTACGATGCTCTTCTCAAAGAGGGTTGTGGGAGACAGACAAGAGCCTGTGTGAGCAAGGGCCTGTGGCATGAAGGATGACATGGGGTTTTCTCACCTCTTGCTCACGTTTTCCCTCTCCCTGCCCACCTTCCAGCATAAGGGTCTTTGTTAGAACAGGAAAAAAGAGGCAAAGTTTCTAAAGTGTAGTGATATTGCCATGTGACAATATGGCAGAGTTATGATTAAAAGGCAGAAAGTTCCTTCTTCCTGTCCCTCAGCTAGGAACAAGGATGGCACTGGAGGTCCAGCTGCAGGACCCTGGCGATTCAGCAGCAGAGTGAAAAGACCAAGGAGACTGCAGGATAGAGAACAGGGAGTGAAGTGGTTGAAGTGGTGCCTCGATGCTCCTCTGAGATGTGGATTCTGCATTGAGTGTCCACTCTGTTACAGAGTTCTCATCATCGAGCACCTGCAAAAATCTTCAGAGCTGACTGGCAGAACTAAAACACTGCAGACAGGAAGTGCTCTTGTTTCTTCTTCTGGAGACAGAGCTCTCCAGCCTAGCTTCCCTTCCTGCATCTCAAAGCACTGCTAAGTCAGAGTTATGATGAAAAGGGCCTTGAGTGCCAATCTTCAAGCCACGGTTGTAATGACGGCTGCAGGAAGGATGGCTAATGCAGTCAGATGCAGAGCCGAGCTGACAGTTGGGTGCAGGGTGAAGAACAATCAGTGCTTAGTCTAAGCTGGATTCTACCTTTGATTCTGAGCATCACGCAGGGCGGACTTACAGTCATCTCTATTCCAAAGCAAAAATCAGAACCAATGAGTCTTGCTATTTGCTGACAGTGACTATGGATTTCTGTGATGTGTGGGGTTAGTGTAAGCTAGTCACACTTGACAATGAATATGCAAATAGATGCTAATCCAGTCCTCACTCTTCTTCCTACCTCATGGTGGGTGTGAAGCCACACCTGGGAGAGTGAGTATACCCCTTTCATGAGTACCTGCTAGTTTCCTTCTCCAGTTTTCCAAGATTTCTCAGGACTAAATCAGTTAGACCTGAGACCATAGGGAGAGGGGGCTCAGCTTTTCTCCCCCAGTGAGATAGCACCCATTTGCACACACAGCCCTCTGATTAATGACTGAGTTCACCCTGGGCCTCTTTGTGGATGGTTGGAAAGAGCATGCAGCCCTAACCCTGCTTAATTAAGCGACATGATATACCATACTCCCTGGTAACTGAAAAGGCCTTGAAGTCGGCCTCTCGGCATGTTTACACAACGTGCTGTGTTTGGGTCTGAAATGGGATCAGTCTGTCTAGAGGACGCCTCTATGTCTGTATGTCTCATGCTAGACACACTTTTTCTTGGCACAGGCCAGTTAATGAGAGACCTTGGAGGGGCAGGGCCTTCCCCAGGACTGTCCTCAGAGAAGAGCTGTGGTTCTGCTACTCAGAGGGGTTGACCAACTGCTGCCAGCCAAGGAATTCAAGAGGTACAGGCAATCGTAGTGTTAGTTGGAAGTGATATTTGAACTATTTAGCAGCGGGAATAGACAGGCTCTGACCAATCAGAACAAGCAACAGTCATAACAGGTAGAACTGAATATTGGGAAAAGGGAGAGTTTACAAAAGGAGAGTTTACATTGTTTCCTCATTTGGTCATAGCCACAGCACCATGAGATGGGTTTGGGAACATTCCTAATTTTAGACACGCAGAAACTCCCAGGTCATTTCTTTCCTGAGGCTACGTGGTTAGTGGCAAGCTGGAAACCCAGATCTTCTATGTTCTTTCTACCATACCACGCTGCCTACACCTGCACAGGTGCTGTGAAGGCTCAACCAAGCCCAGGAAGATCAAGAGCAAGCTGAGGCTGGCCTGCCCACTGGGCAGCTCAGAGCAGGGTGAGAATGAGAGCTGGAGGAAGGGGTGGCAATGCTCTGGGACTTGTAGTCAAGATAGAGCTGGTGGGGGCCTTGCTGTGCCCACTGCTCACAAAATGCTATAGTCCTGTATAGCTATAGTGAATGTCCACATAGTTTTCAGGTGGTCATCTGAAAACCTGCCATCTCTGACAACCCTGAGTCCTGTAGGAGGCTCAGAGGAAGAGAGGGCTGTGCCAAGGCAGCACAGGAGGGACATTCTAGAAGGTCAAGTATTACGGTTTGGAGATGAGGTGTCCCCCCACCCCCCAAAAAGCTCATGTTCGATCATGCACTAATGTTCAGTGGTGAAATTATTAGGTTATGAGAACTGCAACCTAACCCATGGAGTAGTCTATGTGATGGGTTAATAATTTGAATGGAATACTGGATGGTAACTGTAGGCAAGTGGGGCACGGCTGGAGGAAGTAGGTCACCGGGACAGGCCTTTGAAGATTAGATTTTGTCCCTGGCTCCTCCTTTGCTGTCTGCTTCCAGCTGCTATGAGCTGAGCCACAGTCCTCCGCCATGTTCTTCCACCATGATGCTCTGCCTCATCTCAGCCCCAGAGAGATGAGAGTTGGCATGGATTGTACATCTGAAACAATAGCTCAAATAAACTCCTCCTCCTCTAAGTTGTTCTTGTCGGGTATTTTGGTCACAGTGATGAAAAGCTAACACAATAAAGACATGGGTGTTTATTTAGAAGGTGATCCCAGGAAACAGAATGTGAAAGTGAGGAAAGTTAGACATGGAAGGAGACAAACCAATGAAGTGAATATTAATGAATGACAACCCATCATGGGAAAAATGATGGTAAGCCATTAAAACCTTGTGGATGTTGCTTCAGCATTGTGCCACTGGTGGGCTGTGTGGCTGGGGCACATATTCCCTCCCTGCTATCTCCCAACCCTTGGGCTTTACCCTTCCTGACTCCTGTGTCTGCCACTCTGAGCCAGCTCCCAGGGTGCCAGCAAGGCAGAGAGATGCTGGAGGTGAGAACACAGATTTATCTTCATGGCCACAGGCAGACTCAGGTGGGCTGGGCAGGGAATGAGGCACTCAGAGCATGGCTACACCTACAGATCCTGGTGGACACAGAGCCCAGGAGCCTGCTTCCTCTATTGTGGGATCTTTTCCTCCATGTGAGGGAGGGAGGCCTAGTCCATGCCCAGGACTGTGCTTGATCTTCTGGGAAACCTAAGAAATGTGTTCTTTCACGCTTCGGCTACAAAATGTCATTGTCTGGGCTTCTCTTTCCCTGTCCTCTATTTGGGAACCTCCAGAGCTTCCTCTGTGGATGGGATCTGTGCTTTGGTCCTGGTGAGAAATGTCTTCCAAAACAGGTAATCTCCCTTCTTCAAGGACCCCTCATCCTCACCAACCTGTAGCTGGACACGGGCCCCACAGGGGCCCTGCTGCCCTGCAGGGGATGTAGTGGGGACATCTGACAGACAAGAAGGTTTTAATTTTGAAAGCCACTGATCTACCGCATGTCAACAAATAGTACCTGTTGGTCTGAGCGTGGGTTTGCAGCTCCTCTTGTCTCATCCTAGCACTGACTGTAGGTGTGCAGGCCCCCACCCCAAGGCAAGAGGGACTCTTCCTCTAGCTCCGGGGTGAGAAGGGCACTGCCTCTGAGGCTGCCTCAGGGCTATGGAGAGGGAAAGAGGCAAGGAATTACCTGGGAGTGGCTAAGAGAAAGTCTTTTCACCTCCATGATGGGGGTTGGTTTTCCAGCACATTTAAGTGGTGACTGGGAGAGAGACTGGACCATTGGGCGGCTTCCTTTCTGTAAGAAGTGCGGAGCCAGGAATTCATGGTGGGGTGCCTGGGGCCTGGCTCTGTCTAGATAGATGAACCTTTCTCTTCTTTCATCACACCACCTATAAAAGAAGCAGCGAGGTCTCTGCCCTGCTCCATCTCATGTGGCTGCTGACCTAAACTATGGAAGGATAGTACCGAGAAAACTGGAAGGAACAATGGGGATGCATTTTATGTTTGAATCATGTGGGTGAGGTGGTCAAGAAGCCTGGCAAGGCTGGGCAGCGATTCGCCTTCAGCCCTGGGGAGACTTGGCAAAGTTGACCTGTCTGAATAAAGATAGACTGTGTCTGCAGCAGGGATGGGGCTTGGTGCACAAACCAGGCTTCAGAGAGGAGCGCTGCTGGGCTGTTCCAGGCCTTCTCTAGAGACAGGTCTTCTACTCTGGGGTGAGGACAGTCCTTGAACCTTCATGGAAATGATCCTCCCTCCTTACAATATTTGTCTTGGCTTTTTCTGACACAAAGACCAATCCTCTGAAGAAAAGTTTGGCCTCCTTAATGCTACCCAGAGGTGTCCTGGTATGATGAGTGGTGGTTGGATTTGCTGCCTGGCACCTATCCTTACTTTGTGGGGCCCATGTCCAATTGCTCTCTTTCCCCCAGCTTGGCCCTCATGCTTTGGAGGCACCACCTTTTGGCTTGGTGGTGGGTGAAGCAAGTGATTTAGACCTCAGGCAGCCAGGATAGGACAGGACAGACCAGGACAGTCCTCTGCTGGTCATGGGGATTTATTTGGGAATGGTGAGATGTAATGAGGTGCTTACCAAGGCTTCCGGGAACTCTTTCACTCTTGCCAGCTGAACTTGAAGCTGAAAGGGTGGGATCCCAGAGGGCAGGAAGCCATCTTATCACCATGTGGAGCCTAAGTTGACAAGACAGAATCCAGAAAAGGAAAAAAAATTATCCCCAATCCAGATGTACCTGAAGCCAGACTTTCTCTCTAGATCTTTGAGCTTTGAAAGTCAGTAAATTCCTTTTGTACTTAAATTATTTTGAATTAGAATTTCTGTCTCCTGCAATTGAGTCTAAACTGAAACCCTTGGACAGGAGAGCAGCATACCAATCACATTAGTTAGGTTGGCATAGTCACTCTGCCCGGATGTCTTTTTAGCTTAGATCATATGAGTTTTCCCCTAAAAGACTTTGGGGGTACACTGAAAAAGTTCACTTTGGGAGGTGGAATGGTTGAGAACTTGGCCAAGGTGTAACCCATCAGTGAAATATTCAGTCCAACTGACCATCTCTGGAACTGATTGACATTTCTGTGGTCACTGTGAATAACCCTTTTTCCTTGTATCCTTCAGATCACCAACACATTCCAACAGAAATCGTTCCTTCATGACAAGCCTGAGCAAGATAACAGGCGCTAGCTAGGTCACATGTCATCATTCATTTCTTTATCCAGTAAGACATTTTAAAATTTATTCACCATATAAATGATCAAGAAAATGGTAGCAATAAGACTTTTAGAGTTGAATCAGATCAGAGTACTATTCAAAATATTGCATTTAACTAGCTAGTGTGGTCACACTGTAGAAGCTGCAGTTTCTGAAAGAGTCCTTGTGAAGGTGTCTCTAGGGGATGTTGGCCTATGGTGAGGGTCTCAGCCTACATAGACCTGCTGAGGAACCAGTGTCAGATGCCACCAGGGACACTGTCACCCACCAGGTCTTTGACCAGGAGACACATGAGCAGAGGGGTTGACTGGTGGGGGGCTAAAAGTCTTTGGCAGAGTACAGAGTATTTCAATATTTTAACAATTGATGTATATTTATTGGTGAGTGCTGTTACAGAGGCCTAAGTGAAGACCAGGCCTTGAAGGAGTTTGCATTACTGAGTCCAGGAATTTTTATCTTCTCTTGATGGTGATGGGGAACTCACTGGGTGTATGAAGGACACTGACATGACCGTTGATGTGGAAAATGTTTCTAGTGATAGTGTGGAAAACCCAGAAGGCAGTTTGGCAATAGTGGTCCAGGAAGAGATGGGAGGTCCATGTTGGAGCAGTCTTTCCCCATTAGGGGCCACTGAGCCCAGAAGCATTGAAGGATTTGGCTTTGAGATGACATTTGTGGTTTAGTTGATTTTCTTTCAAACTCAATCCTTTCTTTGCCAGTGTAGGGTAAGAACTGGATGTTTTATGCAGTTCATTTTCTATTGTATTTAGGATGTTCCTGAACACTCCCAGGACACCTGCCCTTGCAAGATATCGCCCTCCATTCCTTAACTTGGCTGCTCCACTGGGATTCTGAAAAGCTTCAATCCATTGATATACATCAGTGGGGGCTGCTGCGCCGTTTAAGCTTTGACTATCTCTACTTGAAAGGCTTGAGATAAAGTTTTCCACTGCTGGAGAGGGGGTGCTTAAGTGGCTTAGGCCCTCGCCCATTCATACTTTGCCTGTAACCCTGAGAGAGTCCTTGAATGTTAATTTCACGACACAAAATGAGTGCATAATTAACCTGAGAGAAATGTGTCCATCAAACACGGAGTTCCTATTGTGCACCTGGCACAAAGAATGGATGACAAAAATGACCTCAGGGAGCTCCAGAAGTTTCCTCTGCTCCTCTCACACCAGCATATCAAGACACACCCAGTCCATAGATGGAGGTGATGTAATAAACACAACACAGCATTGGTCTTGCAAATTAGGCAAGGAGTGCTTGCACCTGGGCAGAGCTGGTGGCCAGGGTGATTCAGGGGCTCTGAGAAGTGCCTTCTCCCTGGGTACACTTCCTCCATTTCCCTGTGGTAATTCTTAGGGTCCTGAGAGGCCACAAGTCAAAGTGAACACCAGTGCACAAAGTGAACACAGGACATTTGTTTCAGAGTGTCAGAGAATGATGCTCCTGTGAAGATCGTCTTCATGGGCCCACAAAGTCTTCTATGGAATCTGGAAGTAGTGGCTATATGAGGGCACCAATCAGCCACTCAGCCCAGACCACATTGTGGCCTTGGGGATGGTTTTGCAATTAAGTATGCAATATGGTTCTTTGCTGATAATCCCTTTGCTGCTGCGAGGCAGATTCAAAGCTGCTTCTCACCATATAAATATATATAAATTCAAAACTGGGCTCTTAAAGGAGACAACTCTTTTTGTCCTAAACAGTTAAAAATTACCTTTCTAAAGGACAGCTTTTGAACAACACTGAGACTGGGTTAGGTAGGTCATAGAGAATCTGGGGATAGTGTGTCTTAGGTGTGGATATGGAAAGGTAAACTAGTAGGGAAGAGCTGTTGCAGGTAAAGGGGAAATCAAGGGAAACCACGGGTGGCATAAGGAGAAAACAAACTCAGCAAAAATCCCATTTCTCCTGAGGGCTGGCCTTGCCATTGGGAACGGAGAAGTTGAACAACTTCTCTGAGGATGCCCAGGGTTGCCGAGAGACCTGGAATCCTGAATCAGGGTGAATGCTTGTAATAATGACCATGTAGGGTATGTTTACTGCTGTCTTTGAATGTATTTACTCATCTAATCCTCACAACAATCCCATGAGATAAGTGTTATTATTTTTATTACCATTGAGGAAATGGAGGGAGGGAGGAAGGGAGGTGGGAGGAGAGAGAGAGAGAGAGAGAGAGAGAGAGAGAGAGAGAAATTTGCCCAAATCACAGAGCTGGTGAGTAGGGTGGCTGGGATTCAAAGTCAGGGAATCAGCTTGAGTGTCTGTGCTGACAAATGGGCATTAGGCAGGGGTCCAGGAACGAGGCCTACCCTGCAGTAGCAAGATGACCAGGGGTAAGTTATTTGGGTCCTTGATTTTTTTTTTTCTTCACCTATTCACTGTGGTGGAGAAAAATGTACAGTGTGAGGGAAAAGAGCTTTGATGTCTGGAGGGCTCTGACATGTTTACTATGGTCGTTTAGTTTGCTCAAGGTGAGGGAAGGAGAGGAGGCTGAGGGCTTGGCTTTTCCTCGGAGCAGCAGCTGGTCCCTTGGAGACTATGGGATCCTAGGAGAACCACTGGCTGAGAGGAGAGGAAGGAAGCTGGAGAGAAGGACACTGGGAAGGAGATATGAGCCTGGCATCCGGCCCAGCTCAGGGGTACAGCCCCAGAGACAGAGTTACCATGCTCGCTCTGTGCAAGGCCCCTCCGTGCGGGCTCCTGGGCCTTTGCGCTCTGCTCTGGATTCCAGCACAGCAGCTCCTACTGCTGGCGGCTCTCTGGGCCTGCTCCCCACTCCCAGAGGATTTCAGATGCTGCATCAGGGCCTGTCCTCTGTCCCTCTTCCCTTCTCCCTCAATCTTGCTCAGGTTTCATTTCCAAGGCCAGAGAAAGCTCAGTCTCCTGCACTGTGTGTTCTGCTTTCTTCCTTTGCCAGACACATCTGTGACTGTGACCATCAGTCCTCTGCCCTGAGCTCACCAGGCACAGGGACCTTGCTTACTCCCTCCAGGAGGCAGGGCGTTTCCTCAGCAGGCTACAAAAAGGTGTGTTGAGTTGAAGTGAGGAGCACCTTTGAGAGTGGGCAGAGCCTTCCCCCCAGCTCTCCTGTGACCAGCGGTAAGTCAAAAATCTCAATAGGCCACGTCCTTGCCTGATGAGAAGAGGATTGGGCCAGCTCACTTGGAGGGTGCTACTGGGGAGGACCACTGGGCAGGTACAGGTTGGCCTGCACATCTGTGAGACTGCACACCTTCTCTGTGGGTCAGAATCCATGCCCTGGATTCTGTCCCTAATACCCATTGACTCAGGGGTGCTCTGGGAAGTTGCTTAGGACACTGAGTGGGTAGAATTAAAATCAACTATTTTCATCTGGCACCAAGAATATGGTTGGCAATAAATTGCATCTCCAATAAGTGTATAATCACTTCTCATCAGATTAGTCCTCGCCAGGAGCTGTTCTGAAATCCTTTCTGTGGTTGATCCAGCTCTGACTCCCAAAGAAAAAAATTAAAAACAAATTAGATGCAAGGAAGATGAATCTGATGAAGGGCAAAGATACCTAGAGGCTTCTCCTCCTGTAGAGAGGCTTGGGAGTGAGGAGTAGATCCTGGGCAATCCCAAGAACTGCCAAAGAAGTCTGAGGTGGTAGGAGTTAACTATTTCACTCAGTCTCATTCTTGGGTTGCTTAAAACTGAGACTCAGACCCAATTTCTCCACCCATGCCAACCACACAGACAGCCAAATGGCACCACACCTGTCCTGTGAGCTCAGGGAAGTCCTGGCTCTGTCCTTTCACTTCCAACTGCAGCTTACATGAGAGGGGCACTGGAGACAGATGAAACAAATTCCAGATGCAAGATGCATTGCTTCTTATTAACGTCAGACCACCACAACCCTCCAGAACCAGAATCTTCTTCCCTGGATTCTTCCGTTCTATTCACACAAACATACTAATGCTTCTGAAGTGTTTTTAGTCAGTTTGCATCTCCTGGATATCTTTCATATCACCAATGCAAGCTGGCTAGGATCTGAGTATTTGTGTCCCCTCTCACCCTGCCCAATTAATGTGTTGAAATCCTAAACCTCAGGGTGAGAGTGTTAGGAGGTGAGGCCTCTGGGAGATGATGAAGTCATGGTGGCAGTGTCCTCAGGAACAGGATTGGTGCCCTTATAAGAAAGCCCCCAGAGAACTTATTTCCTCTTCTGCCATTTGAGGATAGAAAGAAGATGTTGTCTATGAACCAAGAACTATGTCCTCTCTATACATTGAATCTGCCTGGTGCTTTGATTTTGGACTTCCTAAAGAACTGTGAGAAATAAATTTCAGTTATTTGTCAGTTCCCTAGATTGTGGTATTTTGTTACAGCAGCAGCTCATTCTGAAACTGTTCACTTCTGATATCTACCTCATTGGTCAAGAGAAGCTATTATCGCCAGTAAAACCCACACCTGACATGCCGTATGCTAATTTGCAGAGCCTCAATTATTGACTGAAATACAAACAGAAGTGCTTACATCTCTTGCTTCTCCCAAGGTTCCTCTGTAGTTCATGTTTGCTGATGACCCCTCAACTGCAGAATATGGATTAGGGCAACTGCCCCTAAAGTTGAGTTCCTCTCTCTGATGAAGTATTTGAAAGTCAGGTAGGGTCATCGTAAGAAGTCATCACAGATGGGAGGCTTTGTCCCCTGCAAAACTGTGACTTGGGAGAAAAAAGTCATTTACTAAACAGTACCTCTAAATAGGCCAGCGATTCAAGACACTTGCTGAATTCAGATCCTGGACGTACATTCTGACCCTTATCATTGGCTGACCTCTGACCTGGCCTCTGATAGAGCCACCAAATTCTCCAGGGCTTGGACCACCCAGGAGCTTAGTAGGATAGAGCATGATCATAACTATTCAGGCCTCAGGGTGAGCCTTCCAGCTAGCCTCGATTTCCCCTCATAAATTAGGTGGTTTGAATTTTATGGCAGTTGCTTCTCTGGGATAGATATGGATTTTCACCTCCTTACAATACAAACCACTAATTCAGGCCTCTGGGAGTTATTTCAGAGGGAGGGCTTTCACTTCCTATAAACATACTGCCTGGAATTTTGGCACATTTGGGGCCTCAGAGTCAGTTTAGCATTTTAAAGAAGCTAAAGAATATGTAAAGCATCCTAATAAAAATATAGTTAGAGCCCAAGCGGGAGGAATAATCATTACATTAATGCATCGGCTTGTATTCCCAGAGGCATTTTTTGCTTATGTAAAATCCTTCCCACCCTGGTTACTGGTCTTAGGAAATGGCAATGTATTTACTTTTTTTTTCCCCCTAAGAACATTGAAATTTAAGAGACAGATCTTTGAAGTTCCACCATGTTTTTATTTATAAAGCAAGACACGATATGGACAATCCTGCATTTCATAATTCAACATGTGGAAGTCTCATCCCAGCTCTCCCAATGGCTAGTTGCTTGGCTTTGCACTCTAGATTTTATCTCCCTTGGGCCTCAGTTTCTGCATTTGCAAAACTAGGCTAATAAAACTTATTTCATTGGGCATCATGGACTGATTAAACTGATCAGTGTTTGCAAAGTACTTGTCTCGGAGCAATGCTCATCAAGGGTAGTGACTAACAGTCCAAGGTCAACCAGACAGGAGGCCGTGCATGGAATGAGCATTAGAAAGGCTTTCATCTGGGTGCCAGTAGCAATTCTATTCTGCAGAATAATTATCGGTGAGCTTTAATGGACCTATGGCTTGACTGAGGATGGTGGTGGGTCAGCATATAGTTAACATTTATCACTTGGGCCCCCAACTCTGGACACTGCTCACACAGATTCAAAGTTGGAGACATTGAGAAGGAGCCATAAGAAGCTACTAAAGTAGCTCTCTGGGTGGATCGGTTGTTGACTTTATTTCCCATGGTCCTTCCCAAACTTATACGTGCATCTGAATCACTTGAGGATCTTCTCAAGCAGACTCAGTTCCTGGAGCGGAGATTTTTCTGCATTTCTAATAAACTCCCAGGTGACATCACTGTTGCTGGTCCGTGGACCATACCTTGAATAGCAAAGTTCTAGAGCACAATGTCTCAGACCAGGCTGCCCATTAGAAAAAATAAATAAATAGGCCCAAGGTTTATCTCCAATCAATTAACTATAGCCTCAGAGAGTGGGGCTGGGGTTGGGGCTGGACATCAGTCAAAACAGCTTGGGAGTCTTTCTCACTTCAGTTATTGACCAAGGGCTTGCTGATGGCCTGATTCTGCCCATGCCTCTATGTCCAGCCAGAAGCACTTTGCTTTGGCTCTGAAATGCTGTGCCATGGAGGGAATGGGGGAAGCAATGACTGTACATGGTAATGGTCCCTCCAGCTCCTCCTTGAAGCTGTCCCAACTCCTGCCCTTGATTGGCGGCCCCCTCCTCATGTCCTGGCACTCAGGCCACTTCACAGCCTGCAGTGATAGCCAACAAAGGAGTGGGGTTGGAGAATGATTTCACAATCCCACTGCTGTGGGGCTGCTGCTCTCAAATGGAGACTGCTTGGGCTTCCTGGCTCTGGCCACACATGGGGCTCCCCGGATAACAGAAGTCCCCCTGGGCTGTCTGTGCTTACCTCAGCTGGGACTGGCAGTAGCTCTGACTTCTGAGTCCCAGCCTAGGGCTGAGTCAGGGCAAGATGGAGCAGGTCAGCCCAAGGACAGGAAGGGTCAAACCCAGATGGATTCAGAAGCTGGCCAAATGATTAGTGATGGCTGGACAATAGATAAATATGTGGGGGGAGGGGCAGGACTAAGGGTACCTGGGACAAAGTAGCAGTGTAAATCCTACATGTAAGGGACAGAAAGAAATTTTGTCAGAATCAAAATGGAGTCACTTGTGTCAACGTCACCAAAGGTAAATAAAGCCAGGAGGTTGTGAAGGAAGAGTTTTTAATACATGAGTGCCTGATAATGACTATCTCAAAATGCTGCCAGAATTATAAGTTTGTCCTGAGTCAATATGAGGATGATCTAACAGACCTGCAATTGGAAAAATCCAGACTGTTAAATGCATACAGATGGCAACAGTTTTATGGACCAAGGACCACACAGAGCTGGGTATGCAGTGGTAACCCAGACAAAGAACATTAAAACCAGAAGCCTTACTCCAGCTCCTCCCAGACAGAAGGTGAAGCTTATAGCTTTGACAAGGGCCCTCCAGTTAGGTAAAGACAAGCAAATGGTCATTTTCATTGATCCCGGATACATTTCTTGATCCCATAGTAGTCCACGTGCATGGGGCCATTCGTAGGAGAGAAGAATCCCTACATAATTTATCTAATTTGAAAGCTTTTGGCTTTGACTTTCTTCTGTGTTTTTGTCTTACTGATTCTAATGGTACTTTTACTTTCAGACTTAAGTACTGGCTCCTTTTAAAGGAAATCCTTAATCTGTTTTGATTGCCTAGACAAAGTATCGAACACCTAACACATCCTGTTTTCATGTAAACCCCAATAAAATCATAAAAAAGAAAAACAGGCTCTTAAAAAAGATGGCCTGATTCTTAAGACCAGAGTCCAGCCATCCCTGCTCAGGACGTCATAAACAAAGTTAAAAGGGTTTCGCACTTTTGGTTTCTGACTGTTTGGGCTCCATGGACCCTTCACTTTTTGGATCATACATCGTCAACTCATTTACAGGGGGAAAGATTGGAAGCTATAAAGTCACTAATGGTAGTCACTCAGGGATTTAGACAGCTAGGCCTACAAATTCAGTTTGAAGAAGTTACAGAAGATGGGCTTTCACCATCCAGTGCCCCTAAAAAAACGAGGAATAAAAATAAAGGGGAATTTATTTGACTGTATTTTCCTGCTTTCTTGTCCAACTGCTAATTCTGCTTATCCCCAAGAAGTGGGTTTTACAGATCAGGAGTTCCTGGGCCCAGAGCAGCTAAAACTGGTTGGGGTCTGAGATGGCCACCTGAATGACCTTTAATTGGCCCTCCAGATTCTTCAAGTTTGAGGAATGAACAAAGACAAGGGGAGGGAGGATTCTTACCAGGCAAAACCCTAAATAAACCCTCTAACTTAACTTGCTCTGAGTTGACTTAAAGGTCACTAATTCTGGAGTCCACTCAGCTGGGCAATACATCATTTGACTCCCACTGGCTCGGTAGACATCACCTCTGATGTGGGGATTATGACAACGGTTGCCTAGGTTACTCTTCAGGGACCTGAAGGCCACCTTAGCTGAAAACACTCACTCTTCCCTTGGGCCTCAGATGTCTGAAAGGGACAGGATGGGGTGACAAGGCTTGGCACCTCTGTCTCCAGAGTCTGTCTCCTGTTCTGCCTTAACCTTTGGGTCTGAGTCTACTCAGTTCTGTATGTGGATGTTCTGATCTTTTGAGAAATGGTTTGCCCCAGACTATAATATAAGGTGAACTTGACCTAGACTTCCCCACTTTGAGGGTGAACCCGACTAGCAGCCGCCATGACTGGAAATACCAGACCATGAAAGGAGTGAAAAGGGGAGGCACCCGTGTTCCTGGAAGACCTCTGCCTATTCCTAGAAAGGAAAAAAAAAGCTCCTTTTTTTTTTTTTTTTTTTTTTAACTCTTTAGACCACGAATTTTAAAGCCTTTC
>NW_026000174.1:24291099-24380507 GCF_001458135.2 Marmota marmota marmota
TTTTTTTTTTTTTTTTTTTTTTTTTTTACTCTTTAGCCACTGAATAAAGCCTTTCTTTCTCCCCATCACTCATCTCTCAGGCATTGATTTTTCTAAAGGACGAACTTTCGAATCTGGGTTCGATAACAGCAGGACCCCAGTCACAGGCCCTGGCACCCAGGGTATGACTCTTGGGACCTAGAAAAGGGGAGGGTGAGGGGAGGACTGCTGGACTCTAGTGTCCTCTCTGAAACCATGTCCACGGAATGAAGGCAGCAATGCCTGGGGCAGGAGTGTGTCCCTGGTCCTTCTGACCTTCTGTCACCTCCTCTCGGGATGGTGGTGAGGGCCACGTGCTGAGGCCCCCTTCTTTTCTCTTCCAGGGATCTTTGAAGGACAGTAATTTCTTATCTGGGGTCATCACAAGCCACACCCAACTTCATAGCAGGATTTCTGCAAGTGTTTAACTTCCAGAACTTGGGTGGTGGGGGAGGGGGTTACTAAGAAGGAGTGAAGAACAAAGGGCAGGAAGTTGGAAAGTATTTCAATAAGGAATGCTAAAGAATAGAGACCTAGCTGTAGGTCATATAGGTATATAGGCAGCTATCAGTTAAAACAATCTATGATGTATTTCAAAATGACTAGAAAAGAACAATATTCCCAGCCCATAGAAAATGATTACTGTTTGAATAGCTAGAAGTGTTTATTTCCCTGATTTATTATGACACATCATATACCTATAACAAATCACCACAATATGTCTCACAGAAATATACAAATAATATGTTTCCATTAAAAAAAAAGAATAGGAAAAAAGACAAAAAGAATGAGCCATGACCTCTGTATGAGGAAGATTTCTACAGAGAAATGTCACCAGTGTTCTCTGGCAAACCTCAGTTTTACTCCTAAGGCCTTCAACTGCCTCGGTGAGGCCTTCCTGCATTATTGAGTGTAATCCTCTTTTTCCTGGGGGACAAATGATAGTAGATGTGAACCACATCCTCAAGATTCTTTCACAGGGACACCGAATTGAGTGTTTGGTTCAATCACTGCAGGGCGCAGCCTCACTGAGTTGACATAGAATGAATCATCGCAGCCTTGATGCGTCCACTCCTGTGGTTTCAGGATGTCAGGCCTCAGAAGGGCTGTGTGTTTGCCTGGGCATCTGTCCGCAGGGATGTTCCCTGGGTGGTCAGTCTCTCCCCTGAGCTGGCTCAGGCCCTCGTCACCTCCTGCCTGGGTCACTGCCATGGTCTCTGCACTGTTGCTTTCCGTCTTTCCTTTCACCATGCTTGTTTTGCTCTGGTCCACTAGAGCCAGAGGGATCTTCCTAAAAGGCAAATCCTCTCAGCCCTCTCTGTCCCTGTTTAAAGTACTGTGGTGGCCTGTGTCTTAGCACAACTTATTTCTAGTTGAGTCCCTGCCTGCAGGAACTACGGACATTGCCAGAAAAATCCAAACTGTGTCATATCTCTGGACCTTTGCTCAAGCACAGAATGCCTTCTTTGCTCATTTCCTGTGTCCTGTTTGTCCTCTCTCCTTCCCTGCTGCCGGTCACCTACCGCCCACCCTACACACATCCCCACACACATTCAACACATAGGAAAGCCTGGTGTATCTGGACTCTGCCTGTGAAGTCTTTTCTTGCTCCCTTCTTTCATTTTTTTTTTTTTTCTCATCCACTCACCCTCTTACTTATCCACTTCTGGGTCGGTACAAACTTCTGGCACAATGCCTGGTACATGTATTGTACTTCCTGACAGTTTCCTTCTAATTCCCCACAGTCCATGTGAAACTGAGAAGTTGGGGGCCCCACTGAGGTTGCTGAGCAGCTCCCGAGTTCTCTCCATTGCTGGGCTGAGCCGGGGTGAGGGAATAAAGCCAACAGTTTGCATTTGTGGAGGGCATACTCTAGGACAAGCTTCATATGGCTTATTTCCCTGAATCCTCGTAACTCCGAGAGGCAAGTATTATTGTCCCCGCCTCATGGGGGGTGGGAGGGGAACTTCCAGGCACTTGGGTGCTACTTCTTTTTGGTCCCTGAATATTCTTTCCATGAGATAGAGCCTGGGCTTGACCTTGATGACAGATAGAGCCTGGGCTTGACCTTGGGCAGCCTGACTTCAAAGCCCATCCTAACCATGCTATCCTGTCTCTTGAAGACACAGTTTGGTTGAACAACTTGACAGACAGCACTTTGTTTAAATTAAACTGATTTACACTGCAATTTGATTAAAAAGGAATATTTTTACTTTTATCATTTTTAGGTAAGATTGATGCATGACGAGTTCTTTTTATCTAACTTATTTTTATCGAGGCATAATTCACATATCATAAATTCGTCTTTTTAAAATGTACAATTTTATACAGCAATCTTCAGTAAACATATTCGAGTTGTGCAATTGCCTTCAATATTTAATTCCAGAATATTTTCATCACTCTGAAAAGAAACCGTGTACATATTAGCAGTTTACTCCCTTGGCGCCCCACCCCCCCCTCTACTCCCTGGCAATCACCCATCCACTTTCTGCTTGTAGATTTGCTTCTTCTGGACATATCATACAACAGGTGAGGTTTTAAAATTTTTCTTCTTTCATTGAGTATTATGTTTCAAGATTCATCCAACTAGTAGCATGTATTGGTACATCACTGTTTTATGGCTGAATAATATTCCGGGGTACTATAGGCTAACTAATGCTCACCAAAGATATTCACATCTTTTTCTCTGGAATCTGGGAATGTGAGATCATGTGGCAAAAGGGACTTTTCAGACCTGATTGAGGATCTTGAGATAGAAAGATTATCCCAGGTTATCCTGGTAGATATTAAACATACTTATAAATGTCCATATACAAAGGAGACACAGGGAGATTTGACTACAGATGAGAAGGCAGAGAGAAAGTGAGTTGTTTAAAGATAGAAGAAGGGGCCACAAGCAAGGAATTCAGGCACCACTAAAAGCTGAAAAGGCAGGGCAACAGAATGTTTCATCAGAGACTCCAGAAAAAACCGGGCTTGCAACACCTTGACTCTATAACCAGTGAAACCAGCTAAGGACTTCCAACCCCCAGAACCATAAGCAAATAAGTCCATGTTAAGTCCCTCAGCTTCTGCTAATTTACTACAGCAACAATGGGGAACTAATAATACAGGCACATGTTTTCCATTCATCAATTGATGAACACCGAGTCTACATTTTGTCTGGTATTAACAATGCTCCTATGAACATTCACACACAAGGTTTTCTGTGGATATGTTTTCATTTTCAGGTATGGAATTGCGGGATAATAGAGTGACGCTAACTTGATGAAGTTTGTTTTGTTTTGCAGACTTTCACACATCTGGAGAGGCTGACTCGGAGGGCAAGCTACAGGTTCGACAGGATGATGAGATTTCCATGCAGGAGCTCTGAGGATGGCAGGCAGCCTAAGATGCCAAAAACATTTCTAAAACTTAGGCCGCTATTTCATGCATATGCAGCACTTTCACAGCGTCAAAGGCAATGGAGCTATAATTATTTTTGTGTGTGTGTGCATTTGTTTGAAAATAGGAGCAGGTGTGCTGTTTCTAGCAGGTAAAGCTGGTGCTGAAACAGTGTAGATATGACTAATTTGGTAAAAACAAACTGATAAGAATTTCAAAGAGCAATCATAACAGGAATAACTGAAAAAAGCAGCGTTCATTGAATAAATTCAGACAGGACTGAATTTATATGTTCATTGAATAAATTCAGGTACCACCTCAGTAATTTATGTGGGCTGAGAGCCAGGCCACAGGAGGGACACTTTTGTATTGCTTTTGGGGAGCTTTTAGCAGTGACATGGCAATGGCAGACTGTTTACTCAAGTCACAGAGCTGCCATTTGGTAGAGTCAGAATTGAAACCAGATCTGTCTGTTTTATATTATTATTATTATTATTATTATTAATTATTATTATTAATTATTGAACCCAAGGATGTTTTGCCACTGAGCTACATCCCCAGTACTTTTTATTTTTGATTTTGAGAGAGGGCCTCACTAAGTTGCTGGGCTGACCTTGAACTTGCAATCCTCCTGCCTCAGCTTCCTGAGTTGCTGGGTTACAGGTGTGCGCCACTGTGCCTGGAAAAAATTACTTTTATTTCAGTGGGAAAGGAGAACATTTTCTTCCTGCTATTTGTTTGGGTTTGTATGTACACACATCTGAGAGGTCTCCAGCAGTCACTGGAGCTACAATTTCTTAGGTCCACTTTACATTGTGAAGTCTTTTGGAAGAAAATGAAGTAGAGATGGAAGTCTTCTATGTCCACACATAAACCGAGGAGAGTGGAGGATTGAGCCATCTCTGACAACAGGGATACATTCTGAGAAATGCATTATTAGGCAAATTTGTAGTTTGTGCAAACATCATTGAGTCTACTTACACAGACTGTGTAGTGCAGGTCATTTGATTGATATGATCCTGGATGCAGTCAAAACACTTGGCAAATACAAGATGTACACAAGGCTACTTACTGCCTGTGTAATATGGCATACTGTTTACAGAATACTGTATATAAACGAGAAGTGTGTTCTAAAATAACAATAAGAAATATAGTAAAAACAAACCAGTAAAAGAGTCATTTCCTGTCATCATCAAGCATTATGTACTATACAGAATTGTTCATGCTATACTTCTGTGTGGTTGGGATTTGTTTGTGCCACTACCGGCACACACAGGGTTAATGTGTTGCACTATGATGTCACGATTGCTGTGACATCACCAGGCAATGGGGGATTTTTTATGCCCATTGTAATCTCATGGGCCCACTGTCATATATGCCGTTTATCATCAACTGAAACATTTTGTGGTATCCTTACCTGCACAGTGGACTATAGTTTCCTGTCCACTGTGCAGATAAGGGGAAAAATATTTGGAAATATTAAATCCCTAAAGCCACACAACTGGTCCATGTTAACACCAGGATCAGAACCTAGGCTTACTGTTTTAAAAGCTCTCGTTATTTTCACCATGCAGTCATGCCAGATTGGGAGCTGGAATCTGAGACTTGGAAAGAATTAAAATTCTTCTTTCTGAGAATCATCATGAGTAAATCAAGAGAACAGAGAGGACCAAGCAAACTCCTCCATGACCTATGCTGCCTTTGAGTGGTGTGTGCACGGGAAGCAAGATCTAGACATTCCAGGCTGGGCTGGACCCTGGAGGCTCACGTTGGCCCAGCAGGGAAGCTCAGGCCCCAAGAAGGAGCATGATCTGGGGGCCCCTATAGGACAGGAGAGCAGGGGACTGAGACCCCATCCTGCTCCACCACTTGCTACTGGGAAAACTGAAGCAAGTGGTTTCTGGGCGCTTCAGACTCCCATTTAAAATGGGGATGAGAAAGGCCCCCACGGAAACAAAAAACAAGACAGGAAGAGTGAGCCAGTGGCAGGCTGTGGCCTTCCCAGGACAACGGCTCTAACGGGTGAAGAAGCAGAATGGCACCTCTTTGCCTGGGACCTCTTGGAGGCTGTTCTGAAGCATCTGGGACACGGGACACTCTAGCATCCTCCTTCCTAAGTCACCACTGAGGAGCTGGGTCCTCATGGGTCAGGGTCACTGACAGCAGGGTATTGGGTGGTGAAATCATTTGGGCAAAGAGCTTTGCAGAGTTCAGAAATTCAACTCAACAATTCCCCAGGCTGCGGCCTTCTGAGACCCCAGTGATGGAGATACTGCAGTCCCGCTAGTGGCTGCTTCCTTGTTGCTAAGCAACCAAATATTTGATATTAAGTTCCTATTGATGAAGCTAATTGCAAAGGTTAATTGTCCTCTGAGATGAAAAACGCTCCAGGAATGTATTGAGAAGTTGGTCTTTGTGAACTTCTGCAAGAACATGATTTCATGAAAAAGCCTAATTTTTTTGCAACAATGATGATATCAGCACTTTATTCTTCCTGCTTTGTTCATCCCTTAGAGCAGGAGTTTTCAAACTTAGGAAAAGAAATCTTTGCAGACGAGTAGATGTGGCACCTCCATATATGAGGCATCCATAATTGTCCCTCCCATTTTATAGATGGGTAAACCAAGGCACAGAGAGATCAGTTGATGTCCTAGTAAGGATGTACCTAGGATTCAAAGTAGACAGTGACCAGAGCTAGAGATCTTTGACCACTACACCCATCATACACACTCAGATTGTGTATTTGGCCCTTGTCAGGCCAGGAAAGAAAGTTGCCACTCCGCAGACCTGTTCGTGTAGGTAGTGGGCTCTGGGCTTCATGGCTTACCCTCTAGCAGCAAAGCATCAGCCCAAGTGAGCTGGGTCTGGTAGGGGATGGGTGATGCCCCCACACCCCTGTTACCCTGACACCCCAAGGGTCATTCCAACCCTGCTACCTCAAGGATTCAAGAGCATGGCATGTGGTGGTGTCTTCCAATCCCATGTGCCTTGCTACAAAGGGTGGAACAAACACACAGCTGAACCAGAAGTCACTGTGCCATAGGACTGAGTACCAGGAAAGATGTTGGGCTTTCTAAATTGTGTTTTCTCACCAACAGATGAGCATTTTTACTTTATTTTACACTTGAGGAAACAAACTTACTAAGCTTTATCATCCCCAATCTCTGACTACAAATTATGCCCCCAAAACAGTAAAAAAGTCTATGCAGTCTTGTAACACTGTACACCATATCCATATCCTCACTTGTTATTATTGACCCAGGTCTTCAGAGTTAAATTTTCATGCTGTGTCCACAATAGGGGCAAAAGGGCCAACCCCATTAAGAAACGAAACTGTGAGTACAGTGGGATAATGCTGCCTGCACCTGCATCTTGACTGATGGCCTCCTAGGGATAGGACGCTCCGACTTGCCATCATGCTTTTAGCTGCTAATTGCATTTCTTAACTACGTTGCTTCAGACCACGTTACACAAAGCAGGCTTCCTGGAAGTCTGACCCAGCTTGTCAGAGCAGTAGGACAGAGAGCATCTTCTTGGAAACCTCCGTTGATTCCAGGGGGACCTCAGGACAGCAACACAACACTCACAAGTCCAGATCCCTCACTGTTCAGGGGCTTCCAAGTTGAGTTGACACTTGGTGGTGTGAGGGTCAGTCATTTT
This sequence comes from Marmota marmota marmota, assembly GCF_001458135.2. Lineage (NCBI taxonomy): Eukaryota > Metazoa > Chordata > Mammalia > Rodentia > Sciuridae > Marmota > Marmota marmota. The sequence continues at coordinate 24,298,162 of NW_026000174.1, forward strand.
GGGTGAGAGCTCTTCTCTGTCTCCATCCTGTATGGGTCAGAAATGTAAACCCTGCAGAGAGTGCCTGAATTTTGGCTCAGGGTCAGGTAGAAGGTGCAGACACCAGGGTAGCAAGGATTGGTGTCCTCCTGGATCATAATGATAATATTAACTATAGATAGATAGATAGATGTGTGTGTGTATATATACACACACACATATATATATACATATACATATATATTAAATATAAATATATATAAATAAATAAATAAATATATATATATATTGATTGATTGTGTGTTACTGATATATAAATAGATACCATTGATTTGGTTTCTATGGGTCAAATACTTCTCCAGTATGTCATCTTTTTCCAGTATTTGTAGCTACTATTGCAACAGCCAGTTCTGTATGGGTATCTTAATCCATATTTTGCTGCTATAACAGAATACCCGAGACTGGACACTTTATAAAGAACATCCATTTTTATCTCATAGTTCTGGAGGTTCAGAAGTCCAATATCAGGTTGCTGGCACCTGGAGAGTAGACAGCTGAACCTTCCCATTTATGACAGCACCAATCCTACCTTCTTAAAGATCCCACATCTTAATATTGTTGCAATGGTAATTAAATTTCAACATGAGTCTTGGAGAGGAAAAAATATTCAAGCTACAGCAGTGGGCTCTGACCACTTTCACAAAGGCAAACTTGAGAGCTTCTTGCCTCAGAGAGCTATGTGCAGACTCCCCTCCTACCCTGGGACTTTCCTGTGGATGTCACTGTAGAACATCCCTCTGCACCCACAAGAGTGGAACACAGAAATGCAAGTTTGTATCCTAGAAAATAAAATTTTGACTAATAGAAATAAAAGCCATTGAAGCCATTCTTTCTTCTCTCTCTTCTCTGATACGTAGTTGTAAGACAGCTGTGTGACCCAAGGCCCTCAGGAATGCCAAGAGGGTTCAGCATGATGGGATTGCTCCTATTATAACCAGCTCAGGCTGGAGGATTTCTTGTGGGTGGGGCTGGTACCCAGAAAAAGGTCTCTCTAGATAAGAGGGGTCCACCCAAGTGTTGATAGCATCAGTTTCAATAGTGGAGATGAGCTGAAGTGGGTTCAGATGGAATCAGAGAGAGATTAGACTGCTTCAATACCAACAAGGTTCTGACTTCCATTCTCTGCTTTCTGAAGATGGTGTCTATTGACTATCATCAATATCGAGTAGTTCATGACAGGACATGACCTAGGAATGCCACCTTCCTCTTCTGCAATACTTTTGCTGTTCCCAGAATTGAGCTGTCAAGGGATTTCTGGACCAACAGCTAATGGAAAATCAAGTCTGAGAGGTATTTTTTGGATAATAATCTGTCAGCATATTATAATTTGGATCTGCAATTTCCCCCTAAAATTGACCAAGCTCAGGGATTGAAGGCTTGGTCTCCAGATGGTGGCATTATTGGGAGGTGGTGGAAACTTAGAGGATGGACCTTATTGCAAGACGTGAGTCACTGGGGGCATGACTTCGAAGAGTAAATTTTGTCCCTGGATCCTTTCTTCTGCTTCCTGGCCATTATGAGGTGAGCAGTTTTGTTCTGCCCCACTCTACCCACTCTGCCATGATGCCATAAGCCCACAGCATAGGGTCAGGCAACTATGGACTGAAGCTCTAAAACCATGAGTCAAAATAAATCTTGACTCCTTCAAGTTATTTATCTCAGGTATTTTGTCACAGCAATGGAAAGCTGACTGACAAACAGTACTTGAGCCAAAACTCACATATGATCTGAGAAATACCAGGTGAGATAAAATCAGAACAGAACCTTAAGTTTGAAATGTTCATCTTCACTGTAACCCTCACCCTGTGTGGACCTTCTCACTCATGTTCAGCAGGTGCTACATGCTAACGAGTAGAGGACAGACAAGGAATGGTCTAATCTAGGTTTCTCCTGTGTGTGCTGATTGCAGGGTCTTCTGCAGATTTTAATGAGCAACAGGTCTACCTGATAGTCACAAAGGGGATGTGGTCGAGACAACACAATTTCCCTTGCAGTTAGCACGTAGTCTCCGAGTGGGTTCTAGCCAAAGGCATAAGGGCAGATGGAATGTGTGCCACTTTCAGTCCTGGCCATAAAACTCCATGCACATTGCCTACTTACTCTTCTTCTTTCTCCTCCACCACCTAGCTGCAAGCAAAGGACTTCAGTTTGGTGGAGCCCATGATGAAAGGCACTTCCTCCCTGGCACTGGGTAGAAGGAGAGGAACCAGGAGAGCACCTGACACAGGCCAGGCTGTTAAGCATGGAGGGCTGGGATTGTGTGTTACTGGAGCTTGGTCCTTTAGTACTAATGAATCAGAGGGATGATGACCTCTTGGCCTTCTCATCCCACAAATGGCTACAACAGAAGCTGTTAGGTCTCCTGCCTCAGCAGTCTTTTCGCAACTGGGTTGTGAGGGCATAGGAAGGTTTCACGGAAACCCGTGTGTGTATAACTTCCCTTGAGCACTTTTCTGCCCACACAAGGGAAGGACTTAGAGTCCTTTGCCATTTGCAAAAATCCAGGCCTTTTGGTTGCATTTGGTGCTCTTTCAAATCTGTCAGGTTTTGTCCCCATCTTTGATTCTCCCACAAAAATAATGGGGGCACCACTCTTCCTTTAGGCTGTGCAAATGGGAGTGCTTTAGGTTTTCTTTAGCCTGACAGTGGTGTTGCTTCTGGTTGGCTTCAGGACCCTTCTACAGGGTACTGTGCTGAGTCCCTCACAGGCTCCTCTGAGAAGCAAGCAGCTCATCTAGGGGAACACTTTGCATTGGACACAACAGCACAAACTCAGTGGAAGAAAGGACATTTTTCTCTGTAGGAAGTTTTGACCTCATTCTTTACCTAATTGTGACCCTGTCAGTGTATGAAGCATTTGACTCTTGTCTGGGCACAGCTATCAGGGCTCCTTGATCCAAGCACAGAGCTCAGATGCTGTCTTCTCAGCCATCTTCTCAGGGATCCTTGGACTACACAATAAAATCGCTACCCCCCACACCCCAGCAACCTCTCTCTGCTTTATGTAATTTCATAGCTCTTCTAACATGCAATGTACTTATTTGTTAGTTTACTGTACTTTTCCCCTAAACAATCTGCAAGTTCCAAGAAGACAAGAGTTCTCATCTGTGTAGTTCCCTGCTCTATCCCCTGTATCTTAGGCAAAGTCTTGCACATGGCAGATGCTCTGTAGATATTATTCAATGAATTCATGATCCCCTCTTACAGATAAAGAAAGTCTCAAAGGGGGTAGTTAGATTCAGAGCTGGTGAGCGGTGAGAAGGATTTCAATCCCAGCAATTTCTGCTTCAAAGTGTTTTTATTTTCTGCTCTGACATCAGACTTCGGATGTGTGCATGGGGCCATGGGGTGATTATATGGGATGACGTAGCCACGAGGATAATATTCGCTGTCCGACACCAGGCACAAACGAGCTGACTGTTCAGTGGCCACGCTCTGTTTGCAGAGTTGCTGTTCTACCCACGGAGGCATTTAAGTTGTCAGCAACATCTGTGGTCTTCAAAATTGCTTCACCTCTCTGTGGATCATACACCTTCAGCTTTCTGTCTGCTCAGACTGCCTTTGAGCTGTTCAAGCTGCGCTTTAGTTCCACCAGGTTCAGTGGTATTTGGGTCAGGTGCTCCATGACCCCATTGACAGTCACACACACTTCTCATGGGTCTACTTACGGAGAGCCTACCTTTCCCAAGTGGCTCCTGCCTCAGAGGAAGGGACTTGTGATTAGCTACTCACGTTTTGCTGATTAGGATTTCAGCTGCCATCTTCATTTTCATTTTGAGTCATAAAGCTTTCCACGGAAGGGATCAAGTCTGGCCTTAAACCAGTGAGGACTTTAAATAATACTCATGCCTGCAGCCCACCCCCAGAGATGCTGATTCAACTGGTCTGAACATTGTGATTTAAAAGATCTCCCCAGGTGATTCTAAATGTGTCACCAAGGTTGAGAACACTGCTTAGTTTGGCTGTAGAGCCTCCTTCTGAAACTGAAGCATTTTAGAGAAGTCAGATCTTGTTCCTGAATTCTCCTGCACTCCCTCACCTGACATTGCACTGGCTCCTGGACACCACCTCCTCCTCCTTATTGCACTGCAGATTCTGAGGTCTGTCTCATAGCTGCTTTCCTCACTGCAAATCACAGCAATTCTGGTGAGAAGGAAAATTTTCCATTAGCCATGCTTGTCTCAGTGTTCTCACCAGTAAAATGGGTATGTTAATGGCACTGACTTAGGGGTTGTTGAAACTTCATATGAAATGTTAATAGAGTGCCTGGCACATGGGCACCTATATTAGCTGCTATTTTTGCTACTAGGGCGGTGCTTATAATATGCCTTATTCAAAGTCTCTTGTGCACTGATCAGTGAGATTGGGCTCAGCTCAGATTCAGCCCTCCTCCCAAGTCTTGCAGGTGCCATAAGGGCCTTTGGCCTTGCAGTGAGCCATGGTTTGGATGTGGTTCTTCTCTGCCAAAACTAATGTTGCAATTTGGTTCCCACCATAATGGGTCGAATGGTCATTAAGCGGTGATTAGGTCAGTAAGAGGGATTAATGCTTTCCTTGGAGGCCTGGATTAGAGAAGGGCATTGTGAGGGGAAGCTGTCCTGTTTTTCCCCTTTCACATGTGCCCACTTGTTTCTCTGCCTTCTTTCAGGAGTCGAAGCAGCATGAGGACAGAGCAGAGGGGAGCCCAGCATGGGAAGTGACCATGTGCACTGAGTCCAGGGATGTGGCCCAGCAGAACTAAGCTGTCAGGTCCAGTCACACAAACAAAGATCTCCTGAAACTGGACTCAGGAAACGAGTGGTGGAAGCTCAGGGGAATGCGCGACCCTGACCACATTCCAAACAACCACATCTACCCATGGCCAAGGGTGGGTGGAACAAGCCCACCTGGGGGAGAAGTCACAGCAGGGTGAGGCAGATAATGCAGTGGGTGTCCCAATCTGGAGAGAATGGCAGAATAATCCATATCTGTGAGCTGAGCAGACTGGATTAATCAGACACCATTCAGTCCCCTGAAACTGGAGGCCCAGTGGGGCAACCCAATATTTGACACCATGGTCATGTAGAATGGCACTTTCATTCCAGAGACATATAGGTGGCTGTGGGCACAAGTTCCAGGCAATTCAACATCACGTGGAACTGCCAGTGGCAGCCACTTCCCTCAATTGTGGCAGAAGACTGTCACATGACAAACCTTTGTCTCATTACCCCATTCTGCCTAGGAGGGACAGGGGACACCATGCCTGTTATGTGCTGTGATTCCTGTGGCTGTCCCAGCCTGATTCCTTGAGAGCAGGAATGGCGTTGTCCTGTTCACCACTGTGCCTCTGCAGCACAGGGAAGCGTGGGGCCTTATGTACATGTTTCTTCAGTAAATGATGAGCACATGGACCCATGAATAAATCCCGGTGCAGCACAGCAGTGGGAACTGGATGGGTGGTGACAGAAGTCCACATGCAGTCAAACGACATGTTGCAGGGCACAGCGTAGCCAAATGGGGTCAGAAATCTCAACAGAAGCTTACATCGGGGACCAAGATAGACACAGAGGTGAGGCTGAGGTGGCTCTTCAGCTGAGAAGTTGGTTGGAAGGTGCTGGGAAGCAGGGCTCTGTGCTCTGGCTGTGGTTGGGGCTCTGCATCCTGAGGGTGTCAGAGGAAGCTTCATGTGGAGTCAGACATTTAGGGCTGATTCTGACACTCCACATTCTCGTATATGCTGGAACAACCCCATCACTGTGGTTGGCCTGTGCACATATTCCCTGTGACTCATGAATCCTGAGCCACCAGGCTCCCCATTTCTGCAGGGGTTCTTCCTCATATAGTTGTCCAGGTCCCTGGGAGGTCAGCCTGGGCAGCAGAGGGCATCCCAGTGTTTCTCCCCTTTGCTGATTCATATGAGCTAAGGTTTGGGAACATTGGAAATGGCTGTCCTACATGAGGTGTGACCCTCAAGTTTTGGACTCTGTCAGCTGCCAAATGACACACCCTCCTTCTGCCTCCCAGTTTCTGAAACTAGATCGAGCTACTAGATTCCTGGAGAATCCTTAGCTCAATGTCATTGGGACTCATGACCTATTTTTCTGTAATAAGATATTGAATGAGACTTCATCTGTTTTCTTAGAATAGGAAATAAAGATCTAATTGACATCAATAGGTGCCATATGTCCCCAAGTTTCTGAATGGAGCCATTTGATCCGTCTCTGTAGAATATCACTCTGATGCTACCAGGCTGAAAACGAGGAGCCAAGAGGTCTTTGGGGCTGTGACTTTTCACTTTCCCTTGGGGGATAAGAGAAGGGATATTGTTTACTCTGCTCCCAGCCAAACAAATGGGACTCTAAGAAAATGGCAGAGCTCTAGCGAAGGGGTGACTGCCAATTCAGCCTCTGGCCAGATCCCTACAAGGGCACTCAGGTATCGGGATTCTGCCTCCATAGGAGGATGGAGGAGCTGTGGGAGGTCAGGGGACAAAGGAGGGGCAGAAGACATTTGCCCTCCCCTACTGCTCCCCCTGGGCTCTGAGTCACTGGAAAGGGATGAGGCGGGTCGGGGAGGAATAAGAGGAGCAGAGCCCACTTCTCATTGCATCTGCCCTTGGCCAGGGTCAAGCATGGTCAGGGGAAGGGAAAGAGTTTAATTCACTATGAAGTGACATTTTAAAGCAGACTACACAGGACTGGATTAAAAACAACAACAACAACAACAACAAAAATAACCCAAAGTGACCTGATGGCTCTCTTTCTGCCCATGATGTCATTGATAGTCTGAAAAGGGAGAGTTAACAGGGCATGGGTGAAGGCAGCCTTTAAGAATCAAGCCATTTTACTGAATTAAGACAGTTTCCTCTATTGGTTGTGTGGGTAGAGTTCTCTGCTATGACCAGGAGTCAGAATCTAGGTGCTGGCCTCTGGTTGACCAGTTGTGCACCTGGTTCTTCCAGTCTGCTGTGGTTTCACTGAAAACAGAGCCTCACCCTGTGCTTTATGAAGGAAGGCCTGGGTCCAGGCCCTCACCTTAGAAGGAACACGGGGAAGTGGACACTGAGGTCCCTCTGGCCAGCTGTTCAGTGCAGCACCCAGGCAGGCAAGTGGGCGCCTGGGAAGTGTGTGTGTGTGTGTGTGTGTGTGTGTGTGTGAGAGAGAGAGAGAGAGAGAGAGAGAGAGAGAGAGAGAGAATGATTTGATCACTTCAATTTTGTAGATTAACTCAACTATCTTTCGTGTCTCTTGGTCAAGAATGATGTTGGCTGGAAGTTTTTGGTTATTAAACATTTCCATCACTGTGGTCTCCTCCTCTTCTTCTTTCCCACCTCCTTCTATTTCTTCTTTTTCTTTCTTTAAGTCTTTAGGGGGAACATGTCCCAAATATGATGAAATGATTTTCAGCATCTATTTATATGTTCACATGTTTGTCTTTTAATATTTGTCACAGTGGATGACTTTGATAGATTTCCTTGTGTCAAACCAACCTTCCGGTCCTCAAATAATGCATTCTTAGTTACAGTGAAGTTTTTGGATACATTGGTTTCTATTCGTGGATATTTTATTGACTATTTCTGTACTGGGTTCTGTACTACATAAGATTGGACTCTAGTGCTACCTTTTTGTACTGTTTTTGCTAATTTTTAAATATTAAAGTCATATAAATTTCACAAGATGAATTGGTTATTTTCTTCACTTTTCATATGGTTTGAAATATATTTAACATAAGAAATTATCTGTTTTTCCAAGGTTAGATAGAACTCCAGGGACAAACCAGCTGGTTTTTAATGAAAGATCTTCAAAACCCTCTCAATATTTTCCCCTGGTCATTCAGGATTTTGATGTCTTCTGGGATCAATTTAGGTAATTTGTAGTTTGCTAGGAAGCCATCCATCTTGTCTAGGTTTTCAGAAGTATTTCCTCCTAGTTGTTCTCTTACAATTCCTTTGGCTATGCTCCTGTAACCCACACTGTTATCCCTACACAACTCCAGAGCATTTAGCTGTGCTCAGAGCTGCTGAAATGTCTGAGATGCAACTGTTCAGATCCAGGATTGAAACCAGGGGTATATGGAGGGAATTAGGGGATGAATATTTGTCCCTGAATAGGGGGAGGATTGTTTAGATCAGGGCAACACAAACAAGCTTTGAAAGTCAGCAAGAGCTGAGGCCTGAGATCTCCTGCTGACAGTTCAGGACAGAACTGGGGGAAAGAAGTAAAAAGTAATGCAGGTAAGTGAGAGCTCCTGTCTGTTCCAGCTCCATTCCCCAAATTCTGGGCCGGGACCCAGAGACCAGGGAGCTAAGGCTTAAGTCCCTAGAGAGAGAAAGCTCCACGTGCCCACCTCCACCAAAGGCTTCTAGCTCTCATATAGGTATCACTATGACCTTTGTTCCCCAGCTAACTAACCTGGCAGAAAATCCCCATGAAGGCACCAGCTGAGATCTGTCCAGCTCTCTCTCAAATGGCCATCCTCAGCACGCCAGAGAGACACTGGCTACCTTCTGGGCTAACAGATGCCTGGACAGGTGAGCATGGTTATGGGTAACTGTCTATGAAGAACCACTCACATCATCAGAGGAAGCCACAGGTGCTGTTGGTATACTTTGATGAGGTAAAGACATTTTTTTTAAGTGATTAACCTTTGAGGCATAACCTGTGCTTTATTCTATCATTTTCCCCCAAGGCTACTTGAATTGAATGCTTAGAAACCACGTCTTTTTTTTTTTTTTAAATTTATTTAGTTATAAATGGATATAATATCTTTATTTTATTTATTTATTTTTATGCAGTGCTAAGGATCAAACCAAGAGCCTCATGCATGCAAGGCAAGCACTCTACCACTGAGCTACAACCCCAGCCCCAGAAACTATGTCTTGAAGAAACTAATTTTGCTTATTTGGGGGTATTGGCCCCTCAGAATGAAGAAGCCCTATCTGACCTTTCAGTGGGGAGTGCCTTGAGGTGTCAAGGCACCTGGTACTCTTTTGCAAAATAAGAGAGACCATCTCTCTCTCCCTCCTGTGCTGAGCTCTCCAAAGGCAGTGGACCTAAGAAGAACCCTCCATCCCCAATGGGTGTCAGAATCTTTCAGTTACTTAACACTGTCTCTGTCCACCTCTGCCCACCCCTTCAAGAGCAGGCAGCCTGGCCTAATGAGGAGCTGAGCCAGGACACCAGCTGACTGGCAAACCCAGGCTGTGCTCAGGATTGCCCTTTGTCCTGACCACTGAGATTTTCTTACTGAATCAGTTTTATGTGCCTGGATTCCTCTTCCCTTGGGGCCACTTTTCTCCCGGGAAGCTCTTCAGTGTGTCATGTAATCAGCCTTCTGTGTGGCTGTTCCCACCAGTCCAAGAGATGCAACCACAGTAGGAACAAGAGTAATAGCAGCTAGTGTTTGTTGAGCACTGACTACGTTAAGGTACTGTGTTAAGCACTTTGTATCATTGATGCATTTTATTCTCAAACCAGCGTATCATTCAAGTTCTTTTGATCGCAGATTACATATTCTCTGACTAAAACCAGTTATGCATAGAAGGCAATTTATTGTCTTCAGTAATTGAAAAACTCTGCTGCAAGCACATGCCCAAATTAAATAAATAGTAATGTGGTTACCTCTGGGTGGATCATGGACAATTTCTCTTCTCCTCTTTATGTTCTACATTATGCATTTGTCTAGATTAGGCAGTTGCTACTTTCCCAGAGAATCATTACTGGAAAAGGGACTTGTGTGGTATTCACCACACTGTGCCTTGTGATGGAGCCTCTTGTTCCCTAGACTCTGATGTCCTCAAAGGCCAGGAGGAGCCCTAAGTGTCTCTGTTGTCCCTTTCTTGCTTTTCCAATTTGTGCTCAAGGACATAGGTAAAGCAGATTGATTCCCGTGGGCTTTTTGCCGTCCGGATTCTTCCAGAAGGCAATGACAATGAGAAAGTAGTTTATACTTGATCCAATGCCCGGCTCCTCAGGACGAGTCACATAACCTCAAATGGTTGCAATCATCCTGGTTATCATGAAGCTCCAGTGAGTTAGAGCCCCCCGTGAGCTGTAAAACTGCAAACCTGGTGGGGTAATGACTTGGGTTTATAGAGCCTTCTCACTTCCAAAGCCTCTATCCAAGGTGAGTCATGTCTGTTTCTAAATGTTCTAAGAACTATCATTATCTCATGATGAAAAGAAATGGTGGAAAGGAGAGAGACGCGGGGAACATCAATCTGGGACACAATTATTAATCTCTGTACATCCTCCAGGCTCACATGGTGCTCTGGCAGGTTCTTCTGACAGCTCATCTGGAGTCTCAAAGGGCCCTCAAACTCTGTCGCTATGAGGCTGAGTTCAGGACTGTGCCTCCCCAACTGGTGCTTTTGAAGTGTTCTTCTTCCCAGCAAAGATGCCTCTTTCCATCCCCGACTCTGCTCCCTCCCTCGTGGTCTGTGTTCAAGCTGCTGCCACATCTGCCTGCTCTACCTCCTCAGGTTTCTGCAATTTAGGTTCCTCTCCACCTTCACTGCGCGATCTCATCCACATGACCAGCGTTCCCACCTCCTCCCTGATCTTCTCAACAACCCCAGTGCCTTCTGGACTTGGAATGTCCCCAAAGGCTCATGTGTTGAAGGCTCATCACAGCAAGGCTCAGAGGTGGGGATTTTAGGAAATGAATGGATCATGAGAGCTCTGATCTCATTAACAGATTAATCCACTGATGGATTAATGGTTTGATGGTATTGTTGGGAGGTGGTGGTAAGTATAGGAGGTACGATCTATTTGAAAGAAGGAGGTTACTGGAGGTGTGGGCTGGAAGGGTATATCTTGTCCCCAGCCCCTTTCTCCTGTCCTCTCTCTCTCTCTCTCTCTCTCTCTCTCTCTCTCTCTCTCTCTCTCTCCCATGGTTGCCATGAGGTGAGCAGCTTTCCTCCTCCATACCCTCTGCCATGATGTTTCTGTCTTGGAGCCACCGCTGACACTATGAACCAAAAGAAGTCTCTCTTCCTCTGAGTTGTATTTTGTTCCAATGACAAAAGTCTGACTAACACACCTTCCTCCAATCAACTCTACTTGGCAGCCAAATGCAACTCCATGGGAAAGTCGTACAGAACCATTTGACCTTATGTGCCTTAGTTTTCCCCACTATAAAATGGGAGAATAGTTCTAGTCATCATGGTTATGATGCAAAGATATAGTATAAGATTATAATCACATTATCTGCTTGCCTGAAACTTTTCATGTGGCTTCCCTTACTCTGAGGATAAAGACCCCATCTATAACAAAGCTTATAAAGGCTCTGCATGGTGGGGTACCTCCCATCGTCGCCTTTGACCTGGCTTGCTTCCTCTTTCAGGCCCCCCGCCACACACCGGGCTTTTCTACAGCCTCTCCCCTGTCTCTGCAGAATGGGCAGCCAGACATCCCTCTGCTTTCCAGTTACTCTTTCTCAAGTGCACATCCAAAGTCATGTCCTTGGAGTCTGTCCTTCATTTCCCTGGCTAGTTCAACTGTCTTTTATTCTCTGTGAGACTTCTGAGTATGTCTCCCTCTTGGTACCCACTCCAGCTGCAATTTTTTATGACTTGTTAAACTATTTGATTGCCATTGTCTTTTCCATGAGACTCTGAGCCCCACGAGGGTGGAGCCCGGGGCTCTTTTTGGTCCCTGCCTGGTGCCGAGCACATGCTAGATTGGTGCACACATGTTGCATGAATGAACAGCTCATGCTTGTGTGGTGCCGGGGTGCAGGAGCAGCAGATGGAAGAACAAATCAAGTAATGTATCCCCCCTCAAGGATCTCGGAGCCTAGGAGGAGGCATAGGACAGGGAATGAGTGACTTCAAGGGATCTGTGGAGACTTTTCATAGAACTGTTTGAGGGACGTAGAATAAATACAGAAAGGAATTCAAACAGTCCCAGGCAAAAAACTAGCTCGTGTAACACAACATAACTGTACAGAAATGCATACAAACGTGCCTATCCACAAACATCTCAACTCACTCCACAGCATCCCCAAACACCATTTGGGGCATAAATAACAACCTATTTATGCAGGTATGCACATATGCACAAGCAAGCCTGCTGCTGTGCACTCACGTTCTTCACGCTGGCTCACCCCCCCAACCCCAGTCCCACAAGGCTAAGCTGATATTGCTCTTCATTTATTTATAGAAAAGGTAGGAGTCCTAAGGTTTCAAGACTGCCTCAAAGTGGGAAGAGATCCCCAGGGAAGGATTATCCTATAGCCAGACCTGGTCCCAAGGGAACAGTCCCCAAAGAGAGCAGCCTGCAAGGCCAACAGGGGGTCCAGGATCAGGCCTAACAAGGCTGTATTCCTGTGGGAATGCATGATGGTTATCCAGGAATCTGTGATGGATGGCCCGCTGTATAACTGGAAGTCAGGGTCGAAGCTCAGGGTCACCCTGACACTCAGGCTGAGTCCATGATGGGTGGACTTGGTCTAAATCTTCACCCATGGGCAGCCAAGGGTGCCCATACTCCTCTGCCCCTCCTGTTTTCTCTGTGGTCCTCCTGTTCTCTTCTAGCCACTCGAGCCGTCTGGCATAGCCATGAAGGGGACAAGGCCACTGCTCCAGCAGACCTTGAAGCCTGGTGGACAGACCAGCCAATGGCTGATCACTATGTACGGAGGGAGCCAAGTTTTGGCTGGATCTGATTGGGGCTGCATTGGGGGGGAGTCGTGCTGAGCAGTGCTGTTGGGGAGGGTTCCTGACAGTCAAGGTGAGGGGCGAAGCGATGCTGGGGGTGTGGGGTGGTTTTCTTGAAACCCTGGACACTCAGAGTGTCTTTCAGACAAGAGGGGAGACCCTCTCAGAGGGGCAGGTGTGAGGATCTGAGGGAGCCCTGCCCATCACGGGTTCCCCAGGAAGGCTCAACTGTCGTGCATTTGCCTGTTTTCCCCTGGGGCTGGAGGAAGTTTTATAAGTCCTGGTAAATGCAGAACATGGCCCCTCTTGCATTTTAAGTCCCCCTCTCCTTGCCCCCGGTCCCTTGCTGCCTGCCCCTAATACCAGAGAGGTCTGGCTCACCTGGCAGCCTCGGGCAGTGGACGCATGGAGAATTCGGGGAGCAGCCTGCTTCTTCCAGGCAGTGATGGCAAATGGGCCAGCATCCTGGAGATCCTGGAGGAGCCAAGGGAGGACTCGGCAGATGGGAGACAGATGGCCTCGAAGCCAAGAGATCCAGGGGAAGGGCAGTGAGGATGTTCTAAATGTTGTTCTCGCCTCCTTCTCCCAGGTCCCATTCAGCCATTCACCAGATCTCATAACTTCTCTCCCCTCCTCTCCTTTCCCACATCATTACTCTAGACCCACCTCTTCTCTCCAGCCGACAGGTCATTCTGTCTTCTCCAATCAGAAAACTCCTCTTCATCCATTAAGACCCAGATCATAATCACCACCTCTTCTCTGTGGCATTCCCTGACTGTCTCAGGCCAAGCTACTAAACACACACACACACACACACACACACACACACACACACACACAGTACAGCCATTCCTCAGTATCCACAGGGGATTGATTCCAGGACACCCTTGGATCCTGAACTCCAAGCCCTGATATAAAATGACATTGTTTTTGTATATAACCTATGCACCTCCTCCCATGAGCTTCATATCTCTACATTATTTATAATAAATAACATGATATCAATGCTATGTAAATGCTTGTTATACTGTATTAATTTGGAAATAATTACAAATGAAATTTGTGCATGCATATTACAGATGCGTATTTTTTTCCAAAAAATTTCAATCTGGGGGTGGTTGACCCTATGAAGGCGGGACTGGGGAATATAGAAGCTCAACTGTATATCTGTATTCTACATGAAAACAAAACAAAACAAACAAACAAACAAAAACACTGATCTTAGAATCTGAAGGCCCGGGTAGGAATCTGAACTATTTTACTTTCACTTACTAACTGAGACCTTGGGTGAGTTATTGATTCCATCTGGACCTCTTCCTTTCTCACCTATAAAATGATGAGATGCTTAATACTTCATACTTCATATTCATCTCCTGAGCTATTGTGAGCCTCCATGGGATACATGTTGAATTGTGTAGAATATCAATGCACACCATCAACATTTGTTTTACTTCTTTTTTGTTTTATTTTGGGTAGCAGGGATTGAACTCAGAGGCATTCGACCACGGAGCCACACCCCCAGCCCTATTCTGTATTTTATTTAAAGACAGGATCTCACTGAATTGCTTGGTGCTTCACTTTTGCTGAGGCTGACTTTGAATTTGTGATCCTCCTGCCTCAGCCTCCTGAGCTGCTGGGATTATAGGCATGAACCCAGCCTTTTTTTTTTTTTTTAAACTTCTGATCACTTTGTGCCCAGATGATCTCTCATCCTGTGTCCAAGCATGTGTTCTCTGTTCCTTAATCTGTGCCTGCACTTAGGGTCTACAAAAGACAGCTAGCTGGATAAGGAGTGTGCAGTCACCAGAACTCCTGGGGAGGAGGTGGAGGTCTTTTGGACTTTGGCTCATTTGGCAGAGTTTGGGTGGACTGGTCTTGTTCAATGCTCCCAGTTTGGCCACTCTAAGTTTAAAGTTTAATCTATAGAAAGAGACATTTCTGCTCCTTGTTCCTCATGGTTCTTCTTAATCTATAAGTCACAAAGCCACGTTCTGAGCTTCTCCAATGGCGGTACTCACTGTGGGCCTGCGGGTCCCTGGCTCTTCAATAGCGTGGAGCCAGAGCCCTGGGTATCCTGTGCTCTGCGCACCCTTCCCCCAGGCCTGCCTTTCTCCTTGGCCCCGCCTGGCTGTCACCATGTTGACATCGAAGGACAAATGTGGACCCGTATTTCAAAGTCATCAGGCACATCTGATTAATTTTGGAAATGAACAACATGAAGATTCATCACAAACTTTCAGGTATGAGCAGCAATAAACAAAACCAGAGCACAGAGTGCTATTTATTTATTAAAACAGTAAATTGAAGGGAAATGGGCTATTTATTTTGCACGATGTCTTCCCCAGAAGTAATTGGCTCATTAATCACATTCTCACCGTGGTCACGTTTGGAAGGTCAGGCTTACTGGGGAATTGAAACGGGATGGTGTTTATAGCCTGACAGCACGTGGAGCCTTGAGAAAGGCTGCTCCCAGAGACTCTCCCCTGTGGATTCTGTAGCAAGTGCATAGGCAGCCAGGCAGCCAGGTGGTCATATGGTGGAGTGATTAAGGCCACAGAGTGGCAGCAGGGGGCCTGAGTTCAAATCCTGACTGCTATCACCTGCTATTGGTTTGACCTCAAGCAAGCTACTCAAATTCCCATTTAGCCTGCTTCTTCATCTGTAAGAGGATACACATATAAGTTCCTACCTCATGGGCTACTAGGAGTCAGTAAAGCACTAGGGTGTTACTGGGCTGGGTTTGGTGTTTTTCTAGGTATGAATTGTAATTGCTGCTTTGGATCAGGTAGAACCTCAGGGTGGAGCTCTTTGGTATTAATTCGAGCTTAGACTCAGATTATTATGGTGTTCCCAGGGCCCTGAGGGAGGCAGAAAAGTATGGTAGATGCTAAGAAGTCAGCCTCTGTGGTTCAAATTTCTCTGCTAGTTATGGCCTTTCTGTGTCAACTGTAAGATGAAGTTGATCACACTAGTGCTACCTGCACCTGCACAGTGAGGTCCCTGGCCTGGAGGTTGCTGTCATTCGGTCTCTAGATTCACCCAGGGAGGAAGTGTGGAGGCTGCTCATTTAAAATCTCTAATGGAGCCATGGGAAATTTTAGGCAAGAAATGAATCTTCTCAGACTTGTTTCAGAGAAAGCCTTGTGACAATGGCAGTGTTGAGGACAGATATGGTAGGAGGCTGAGTCTGCATGAGTAAGAGGCTCAGGGAAGACCCTTGAGGTATTTAGGAGACCATGACATGCTGAATAACAGCAGGAGAAGGTGGATCGTGAGGAGTCTGTGGCTTAAGCTTGGATGTTGGTCACTGGGATGGGCCTATGGGGGATGGGAATGATGGATCTTTCTAGCACCTCTGATCAACATTGTCTTGGGAGTGGCTGCACACCTGCCCTGGGCTGTCAACAGCAGCAGATCAGGCCTGGAGCTTGGAGGAATGGTCTTCTGCAGATGCAGATTCGGATATCACTTGCATCTGGGTTCAGGTGGACCAAGAGAGGCCCACGGCCCAGGAGGAGTGGGCGTGAGCGGCTTTTCCCGGAAGCACACCGAGAGACAAGAATCTGGGAGGTGAGACAGCAGGCACAGAGAGGGAGCTGTAAAACAAGAAAGGAAGAGGAGAAAGGTGACAGGAAATGGGGTCCAGTCCCACTGGGCCCCTTTGAGAGACTGGGTTTCAGCCCTCATATTTGTTTCTTGAAGGATGAGGGGGCTTATCCCTTTAGGGGCTGGGGTTGTTCCTGGGGTCTAAGCTCCCTGGCATTTCTGGTCCCTGGGCACAGGCTCCACCTGTGACCAGAGAAGGACCTTGAGTAGTGATGCAGGCAGCTGAGGAGCTGCAGACATGCCATTGACATGTGATCTTCAGATCTGACCACGATATGGCCAGACCACTGACTTTCTGCCACTGCTCTGTGTCCGCCTTCCAGTAGGGAGCAAGGCGCTGTCTTTTTCCTCATTACTCGTAGCAGATGGGACCAGGCACAGGAGCTGGGCAAGGCAGGGCGCTGAGATAAGGAACTGGGCTGTGAGCTAGGGGGCTGGCGGTCCAGGAGGTCTGTTCTGAAGGGATAGGCTAAAGCAACTCTTTCCAGCAGCAGGGAAGGCAATGGAAGCAGGAAACAAAGTTGTTTAATGTGCAAAATCATTAAGAAAAATAACGATTTCACTCCAGGGTGTCGAGAAAGCCCCGGAACAGCTGCTAATTAGCTTTCTGCAGCAGCCGGCTGAGGCTGGGATGGGATGAGGCTGGACATGCTGGGGGCCTCCTCAGCCTCTTCCCTCCCTGATCTCTGTGTCCACCCACACCACCCAGCAACTCATGTGTGGGAAGTAGAGATCCTGAGATGGCCATATGTTCCCAGGTCCAGGTGGCCAGGACCCTCAAGGACTACCTCAGGGTCTCTGTTCCCTCTAGAGCATCCGGGATCAGGCAGAGGGTGGGCTCTTGTCACAGGAGCTTCTCCCCTGTCCTGTGTTAATTGTCCCCAGTTTAGCTTCGGGGGATGGGTGCTCTTCTTGGTTTGCTCCTCAGTGTGTCGGTGTTGTTGGGAGTGAGTTGGGGTTGGGGTGCATCTAAGAGGAGGGTGAGGATGTGAGGAATTTGTAGGGGGTGGGAGCAGCCAGCAGTGAGCTCAAGAGCAGGTGCCTCCACGCAGGTGGTACAGAAAGGAGTGGGTGTTAGCACAGGTGGGGTGGGATGGAGTCGCTGACAGGCAGGGAGAAGCGTGGGTGTACAGAGGTGTGGATATTGGTGACAGCGACTGTGTGTCGGGATGTTAATGGATGAAATAATAATAGCTAAGACTTTCTAAGATGTATTATGTACCCATCAGAGTTCTATGCATTTTATGTAAATTTTGTCATTCAATTTTCACAACCACTCCACAAAATATGTCCTGTTAGTGTCCTTATGTTTTAAGGGGAAGGAACTGATGCACAAAGAAGGGAGGGAGCTGTCCAGGATTATCCAGCTTGTAAGGGGTGGGGCCGGGACTTGAACCCAGGCTGTCTGGCTCCAGAGCCCACACTCTTTGCAGGAAGAAGGCATGAGCATGGGTACGTGCAGGGGGCCACATGGATTGCAGGCTTGCAGCAGAGGCTGCTGTGAACAGGCATGCTGTTGAGGCTATGAATGGTTGCTGTTCAAGGCGAGGCTGGGCAAGCACAGGAGGGAGGTCAGGTGTGGCCTGATCCAGGATGATGTCGGACAGTGGCTCTCCACCTTTTGCAGGGAATCCTATTCACCTGAAGGGCTTGAGCAACTCTATATCATTTCTTATTCTGGGAGTCTGGGGTGGGACTCCAGAACTGTATGCATAGCAAACTCCCTGGTGATGCTCATGCTTCTGGTTGGGGGACCAGACTGCGGGAACACTAGTGTAGGCTTAGGCATGGTGATTATGAAGAACAGGAATTGGAGGTTTAGAGGTGAAGACAGAGGTGAGTAGAGTGAGACTAGAACAGAGGATGAATTTGGAAGTAAGAAATGGGCTGCAGCAAGAAGTGAATTGGAATGAGTGTGGGAATAAGTCCAATTAAATTAATTAAGCAATTAATTTAAATAGTAGAGAAGCCAGTGTGGGGAAGAGGATAGGGGAGCCCCAGCTTCAGGTGCAAGGCATAGGCAGCACCTGTGACCCCCAGGAGCCTCTATCCTCTTGAGGGCTCTGAGTCCCCATACTAACCTCCCAGTTGGTGGCCATCAGGTGTGGCCAAGGCAGGCAGATGTCTGGGTGTTTTCTCACTGATCTGCCATGGAGCCCATGAGATTCTTTGGGGGAGTTAAACATAAGCTTCAATGGGAAGCTGTTGGGGCCCCTCCAGGTGAACCCTGTGCTGGATGGGGTTCTCGGGGCACAAAGGTGATTTCAATCCCTGGGGTCCCACAGATGCAGGATGCTTCTCTGTGCGCATCAGTTTTCAACTACAAATTACCACTTCAAAACAGGTGACAGGTGGGGCTGGAGGGTCCCTGTGAAAGAGGCCCAGGTAACATGGGAGAGGTGAGCAGGACTGAAACCTGTCCAGAGAGGGCTTCCTCTCCTTCCTTATCTTAGAGCCTGGCATGGGTTGTTGCTCTGCTGTGTGCCACGAGGGGTTGTTCCTTGATCTGAAAGCAGGAGTCCCCACATCAAAGAAGGAACTAGAAGCTTTTGGAGTGGCCATGTGTTGAGCAACAGGCTTCAGCAAGGACATTCTACCATTGGGTTTCCAGGCCATACCCATGGGTGGCATTGTGTAAATGTCCTGAACCCCCGACCCCCAGCACCCCAGAATCTGATCTTATTTGAAAATAGGGCCTCTGTAGAGGTAATCAATTGAGAATTGCTGCCCACCAAGGGAGGACCGGTGTCCTGATAAAGATGGAAAATTTGGACATGAGAGACAGATGTATACAGAAGGTGGACAATAAAAACACAGGAAGAAGATAGCCCTCTAAGGCAAGGAATGTCTAAGGCTGCCAGGAACGGGGAGAGAGGCATGGAAGAAGCCCTCAGGAGAAACTGACCTGTCAATGCCTTGATTTTGGACTTGTCACCTCCAAAACAGTGAAATGATAATTTTCTGTTGTTTAAGCCACTCAGCAGACACTAATACGCCATGATTTATGGAAGGGACCAAACTGGCCTTTGCAACTGGACATAGGCAAGTGTCATGACCCAAGGGCTGGGCAGTGGACAGCTTGGAGAGGTGAAGAAGGTGACTTGGTGTATTGAGAAGAGGGCAGTGTGGCCTGGGGCCCATCCAATGATGGTCCAGGAGTCATTGAGTAATGGCCACTTCTCTGGAAATGGAGAACTGAGGCTGTCTTCCAGGGAGGGCTCTGCTGTGCACGGGAGAGGCAGGAGGGACCTTCCCTCGGGACCTGAGGTCCTGGTGCCCTGCTAGTCCCCACTTACAGACTCATAAAGCAAGCTGGCAGCGTGCCCAGCAAGCTCCCACTGTTTGTAGGGGTTTAAAGTCTCCTTTTCTCAGAGATGTGAAGCAGGAAGGACAAAGAAGGACGCATCTTTGACCGAGAGAACTCTGAGATCAAAGGAGCCAGGTGTGAATCTCCACAGGGCAATGAATAACCACAAAAACCCTTTTCTTAATCAATTGTACTTTATTATCAGTTATAAATATTTTCCATTTGTCCCCTATTTACAGTTGCAAAATAGTTTATGATATTAGACCCTCACCCATCATTCAGCATCTTTCTATAAACTCCATGAAAATTGAATAGGAAGTAAAAAGCTCTTTGGGGGGGTATCCCGCTAACCTGGTTTCCCCAGACTCCAAACAACCCCACATGGACAGCAGGCGACATTGCAGCTGGTGCTACACAGTAGCAAAGGGTGGGCCGAGGCAGCTCTGGGCAGGTCAGGATGCCAGGCTCCTCAGGACGTTTGTGATGCTCCAGTGCTGGCCCGAGCACTTCTGCAGCACCAGCTGGAAGCCGAACTCCATGTCGCTGTTCTCCTGCAGCTCCAGACAGCGCTTGGACTTGCGGTTCTGGATGGGGCCTCCCTAGGAGCCAGGGTGGACAGGAGGGTCAGAGGGCATAGAGACAACTCATAGATAGTCAGGGAGCCCAGTGGCCAGTGGGCGCCAGAGCGGTCTGTGTGGCATGGGGGCCAGCATTCCCATGAGACCTCAGGGTCCCTCGTCTCTGATGTGTTTCTCCTCCCAAAGACTGAACGCGTGCCTCAGTTTCCTCACAGTGCCCTACTTCTGAATTGTGAGAACAGAGACCTCCCTGTCCCAACTTCTGTCTACCTGCCTGGTCTGTGGCACTCTGGTTTGCTCCTATAGCTCCTACCCTGGGCCTTGGCTCTGTTTTGGAAAACCTAGTTCTTCAGGATCCCCTCACCCCCATCAGCCTGCATTTGAACATCCCCAGAGGCCTGGGTCCTCCTGCTCCTAGTACCTCTGGGGTTATTAGTGCTGGCCTCAACCAAAATCAGGCCCTTGGACACTGTCTTTGAGACCATTAGACTTCCCAGGTTCTGGACATGCATGGTTAACCCCGTTGTTATTGGTGTTTCAGAATGTTCTGTCATCCTAGACGCTTAGGATGTCCTAAAGTCCCTAGAAGGAAGTGATGCTGTGCTCCCCAGAGTGGCCCTAGAGCAGCAAGGAGGAAATCGCCACCTTCTGTTTGTAGTGACATCCTCGAAGGGCTCGGGCCCTCTGGGGCTGCCAGCTGTGAGCCTGGTGCATCAGCCTGGACTGTCTGAGCACCTCTATTTCCACCAAACTGTGCCCAGCTGGACTTGGCCTCCCCATTGGGTGGAATTGCTGGGCGGAGGGTGGTCCCGATGAGGGGGTACTGGAGCATATATAGCCAAGCTCACCTTCTCCCTGAAACCACCCCTGTGCATCCCATCTTGGCAATCACCGATATTTATGTGGGAAACCTGGACATGGTTTATCCATCCTCTCCTCAGCATCCAGCTAGGCACCAGTCCTACCAACTCTACCTCGCTTATATCCTGTGACTGTCCTTTACCCCTCTCCCATCATGCTTGCCTTGGTTCTGGCCACTGTCAACTCTTACCTGAATAACTCATAGCCTCCTGAGAGAGCTCCCTTCCAGCTGCCAGAGGTGGGCGGTGGTCATCTCTCTAAAGTGCACGTGTGACCCATAGGACAGGCCCGGCTCTGCAGCTTGGCACAGAGCCCCTCCTGGTGTGGTGCTGCGTCTCTCTAGCCTCATCTCCGAACCCTCCTCTGCTCCCCCTCTCCTGCTGCATCCATTCCAAGCTCCTCGCAGTTTTCTGAACCCATGTCCACTATGCCAGGGCTCCTGGACTGTGAGCAAGCTGTGCCCAGCCTGGGGTCTGTCTCCATGCTTCCACAGCAGGCTGAGCCATGACCGTTTCAAAGCCCAGCCCCTGCTCGGTCTCCTCCAGGAAGCCTTCCCCACCTCACACCCTGCCCCCTCCTCCTCTAGTCCACCCATCACGCTTGGCACTCTTCATCATGAGCCTTCTCACTCATAGTGGGCAGTAGGAGAGGGAAATGGTAAACACTTGTGAAAGGAATTCATCCCCAGCCAGCCACAGCCATCCCCATGGCAACCTCTGACACCTCAAGAGAATACGAGAGACGCTGTCAGTATTATGTCCCCCGTGACCCAACAATTCCATGCTCAGGTTGGTATCTAATAGGTGTGTGTGCACCAAGGACACAGAGAAAAAACTCCAAGCTGGAAACAATGCAAGAGTCTATCAAGAGTAGAAGGAAGCCAGGTGAAGTGGTAATGCCTGCAATTCCAGTAACTTGGGAGACTGAGGTAGGAGGATCAAGTTTGAGGTTAGCCTCAGCAACTTAGCAAGATCTCTAGGAACTTAGATCCTGTCTAAAAAAAAAAATATGAAAGGACTGGGGATGTAGGATGTAGCTAAGTGGAAAAGGGCCTCTAGGTTCAATACTCTCCACCAAAAAAAAAAAAAAGGAATAAATACCACATGGTATATTCTCATAATGGATTACTATATAGTAATGAAAACAAACTAGAGCTACACGCGGTAAGGATAACTCTCACAAATATAATGTTGAGCAAAAGAAGCCAGATAAAAAAGAATACGTGCATAATTATCCTTATGTAAACTTCCTAAAAAGCGAAATAAAACATGGTGTTAAGTCAGGATGGTGGTCCCTTTGGGGAGAAGAGAGAGGGAAGATGATTGACAGGTGACAAGCGAAGGTGCTTCTGGAGTGCTGGCAATGGGCTATTTCTTGACCTGGCTGTTGGTTACCTAGGCATTTGCTTTGAGCTGAACCTGTATTTTGCACATGTTTCTGTACGTAAGAATGTTATTCTTTGTTATTCTTCAATTAATAAAATCAAAGCAAAGACTCCAGCTCCCTCAGGAGGGGCTTTGAGAAGCAGGTGAAGGAGGCAGGTAGGGAATGAGGAGGTGGAGGCAGAGGGGTGGGGCGTGGGTGCCCGTGCTGGGGAGGGAACGTGGCATTCCCAACATCTAATGTGTGAGCGATGGCCCAGATCACAGGAACCTCTTCTGAAGCGTCCAGGTGAATAAAGACAGTCGCTCTCCCTGCACCCTGCACCTGGGGCCTCCCCTGGGAAGAACCGTGACTGACCGCCTCTATGGCAGAGAGATGGCAGAATAAAGAGAAGGCTGGACAGTGTGCTCCTCTGGGACCACAGGTGCGGGCTCTGAGAGGGCAGAAGAGGGAGCAGCCATCAAAAAGACCAGCCCCCTCTCCCATCTGCAGGCTGAATGGCGTCAATGCTCCAATCACGGGATCATTAATCTCTGCTTGGCACCTCTAGAGAGGAAGAAGGAACCCTCTGAACAAGCACCTTCCTCCCCAGGGGCTCCACCGTTGGGCCAGTCTCCTCCTGCTGGACGTCACAGGGACATCCACCAAGGGGCCACAGAGCCTCCTGAGGCCTCCACCCCAGGTCCCCTGCTCTCCCCTCCCCACCTCCCTTCAGTCTGGGCTTTCCACACGCAGCCTCCCCAGCGCCTTGTGGGACAACGTGTGTAACTTTTCTGCCCCAGGGCAGCCAGGCGCCCTCTCTTGGATGAGTTCCCGTTGTTGGGTGTTGCTCAGGACCGACCTCAGAATAAGGGCCACTTCCTCACTCACACCAGACAGGAAATAGGTTCCTTCAACAGGGCTAAGGGATCGGCACTTTTGGTGGCCATACCTCACCCATGAACATATCTGGGATAGCCATCGAGGGCACCTTGAGTTGTTTCCTTAGAACCCGAGGTCCCCTGAAGGTCTCCATCTGGGTCCCTCACAGGCTGGACTTCTGGAGCCAGAGGAATCCCCTGTGACACTTGCTCCAGGCAAGGTCAGCCCATTGCTCTGCCAGTCCAGTTGCCTATGGCTTCCATGTCAATCTGCTGGCCCCATAACCTGAGTGCATCTGCCGCCCACACCTGACTGGGCCAGGTCACTGCTGCTTCTTAAGTGGACCTATAGCCAGCCTCCCCGCCCCTCCAACACCTGCCATCCCTGCCGTCTGTCTCACTTGAGGAGGCTGGGAGCAGAGCTCAGGCAGGGCGCCCCAAACCAGCCCTGCACTCTAAGTCGCATGGCCTGCTGGGATTCAGGCATGAGGCAGAAAATAGGGGTGCCAGGCCAGGACACCCAAGATGTGGCGTCTCCTTGCTATCTGCTGTGTGCTCCTGACCAAGCCTCGCGGCTATCCGGTTTCACTGTCTGTGAGGCCACAGGATAATTTCTGATGAGAAGCCTGTTGATGAGCTATAAAACAGTAAAGGGACATGAGGCTGCTCACAGCACCAACGTGAAGGCTCCAGCAAAAGGGCCCACACACAGAAAGTGGGGCCGGACCAAGCACTTGGCCACTCTGCTGGAGGTTCTGGCTGCTCGGCATGTCCTCAGGGCCCAAGCCAGTCCTTGCCAACAATGAGGCTGCTTCATAGTTTCTGGACCGTAGAAGTTCGGAGAAACTTGTCCAAAACAGAGGAGGCCACAACCCCCTCCTTCCCCGCCAGTCACTCAGGCACATTCTTAGCCAATGCGCCTGCCTTCATTGGGGGCACCTTGCCAAGGCCCAGAGGAAAGGGGAAGGTTGGGGCAGAGGGCTCTGAGAAGTAAAGTGCCCTTCAGAGGCTCTGACATTTCCCAGGCCCTACCCTGCCCCACCTCCCATGCACCCTAGAGGCAGAAAGCATGTGACCCCAAGGCAGAGACAGCCAGTGTGGCCTTTTAGAAGGATGTGGAAGAAAGGGATGGGGCTAAGAGCAGTGAGACTATCTGGGGCTGTCAGGGAGGGCAGCGTAGGAGACCCAGGAAATCTCCCTGCCTGGAGGCAGAGAGAGGAGCACCTTCTGGAATAGGGTGAGCAGCCCTGGAGTGTCCCTTGGGACCACATCTGGGGTAGGGAGAGGGCAGCCAAGTCCCTTTTGTGCAAGAGCTGCCTTTCTCCTCGGCCCTCCATATTCTCACTGAACAAAGTCCAAGCTCTCTCCCTCTCTCTGAGCAGATCCCATTTGCCAAAATTGCAAAGAAGTCTTCTTTTCCTGCAATCAATGCCCTCCGGGCAAGATGGGCACCTTAGGAGCAGCCTGGCATTGCTACCCTCTGTACCTGTCCCAACTGGCTCTGTGTTGGAGATAAAAGTAATAATCCCAGCAGGCCATGCGACTTAGAGTGCAGGGCTGGTGCTTAGTTACTATCTGCCTAGCCCTGATCCCAGAGCTTCCTGGGCTGAGCCTCCCGCATTCCTCACAAGAACCCCGAGAGGTGGGGACAGTAAGAATCTCCGATTTACAGGACTGGAGACGGCTGCTCAGGAAGGTGGGAGACTTGCCTAGCCTACAGTGGCACAGCCAGGGTGGGAGTCCAGGGTGTCTTCCCCCTTCCCTGTTCCTCACTAGGACAAGGGACCAGCCCCACACCCCATCCTCAGCAGTCATGGGCTAGAATGAGGGAGCTGGTGGTACCCAGCCCTGGGTGGAGGAAGCTCCTAATGAGCTTCTGGGGGCTCTGGGGACTACTGATCTGCTTCCTTTGATGGCTCTCCTTCCAGCCACCTGGAAAATATTGAATGAGTGTCTCCCATGCACCAGGCTCAGTTCCAGGCTGCTGTGATGCACTGGACAGGAAAAGATCT
Organism: Marmota marmota marmota; assembly: GCF_001458135.2. Taxonomy (NCBI): domain Eukaryota; kingdom Metazoa; phylum Chordata; class Mammalia; order Rodentia; family Sciuridae; genus Marmota; species Marmota marmota. The sequence continues at coordinate 24,323,445 of NW_026000174.1, forward strand.
TTGCTTTTGTGGAGGAGGCTGTCCTCCAGGAGGGAGAGCAGGTGATATATTCCACGGTGTGGTAGAAGGTAAGACTGTGCACAAGATTGCAGAGCCAGGAAGGGCATTCAGGAGTGCTGGGGAGCAGGGGCAGGCCGCCATTGCAAGAGGGGGTCAGGTGAGGGGGTCAAGCAAAGAATGTGCTGGAGAAGGGGAGGGACCCTGGGGACTTGCTGGGAGGCACGTTCCCATACCAGCAGGAGCCTGAGCATTCAGGGAGCTCTAGGTGTGCAGGAGCAGAGTGGGCACAGGTAAGGAGATGAGATCCTAGAGGTAAGTGAGGTGGGGCTGGCTGGCAGGGCCTCATGGGCCACTGAACAGACTGTGGCTTTGCATCTGAATGACAGCGCTAGCCAAAGCAGGCCTGTTAACCAGGTTACTCTGGGTGCTGTGTTGGGCTAGAGTGCTGGAGGGAGGAAGGAAGCAGGTGCACCTGTTGGCAGAGCTCCAGGCCCAGCCCACAGCCTCTGGACCAGTCCCACGGCTCTGAGCCTGGGGTTGGGGGCAGAGGCCCTCCTGCCCCTCTCTCTGGGCAGGCCTGCTGCCTGGTTTACCAGTCCATTTGTCTAAAGCATTTGTGTAATACTTACAACTACAGGATCTGGAAACACAATACTTTTAATTAAAGAATTTAAATAAGGGCAATTAAACCTGGCAGGAGAGAAACCGCTGCACACAGAGAGCTTAATTGGAATGGAAACCAAATTAAATATGGAAGTAGCAGTAAAAAAAAAAAAAAAAAAAGGAAGTAGAATGTATAGAATTAAGAAGGCTAATAATAATTCCTAGACATGGATTCCCAGCCCCCAGCCTTGTTCCTCCTCCCACGGGCCTCTCTGGAGTAGTTACTGCAAAGGACCTGAATAGAAACAAAGAACACAGAATCTTTTCCTGGCCTTGGTCATGTGGCCCAGGAAGCTGCTGGGCCTCTCTGGATTTCTATCTTCTCATGTGCAGAAGGAGACAGAGCAGTCTAGGACACTCTGTGTCTCAGCAAAGCACACTGACTGTGCAGATTGGGGCATGAGGAAGCCAAAGTCCATGAGCCTCTTGGGCATGGAGGAGCAGATCCCAGATTATTATGCAACCAAGCAACTCCCTGCCTCAGTTTCCCCAAGTATGTATCAGTAATGGCTATGTGTGAGCCTGTGAGCACCAAACTAGTCCTGTCCCTCATTGGATAAAAGCTGGGTAAACAGAGCCTGGCGTTAGAGTCACTTGGGGGTTTGTGAAACTAGACCACTGTCCTGATTCATTTGGTCTGAGTTGAGGTCTGAAAATGTGCCTTTAAAGTTCTCAGATTCTGTTGCACTGGTGGTACTGGCCTAGGGCCACCCTTCAGGGACCACACAGGAGCCAAGATCATTTTTCAGGAAAGTCCTGAGCCCAGTGCTGTCACCTGCACCCTGAGGGAAGCTTCCAGAGCATCTGGGCTGAGCTCAGCTGGTCTCACGGGCAATCAAGGTGGACATAAGAAGGTGGTGTGTGTCCTGACTCCTGGATTCTGCAGACTTCTCCACCTGTTTCGGAGCTCCCCCTCCACCTTCCTTGCTAATTAATTTTCCTCGGGCAAGCAGCCCTGTGGGTCTTTGGCTTTAAGCTCAATGAGCTCAGAAGTTTCCAGGTTAAGTAGTTAATGATTAGTAATCAAATACTTTAAAGCAGGGGTGGGATGTTAGGGCTAGTTAAAGAAACCCTAAGATCAAGTCTTTTTTGTAGAGTAAAGTGGTCTTTCTGTATGATGAATATTCAACACCCAGTTTATTTGATAAGCACTTGGGTGTTTTCTTTCTTAAAGGGGACTCAGGTGAGTCCCTAAGTGAGATTCCAGATTCTGCCTTAGACTTGCAGGCTGGAGACGGGTGCAAAAGAATAGGTACAGAGTGGACATGGAGAGGGTGGGATGGCCAGGGAGAGTCTGCTGGGAGGCAGGGATCCAGCCAGATCATACACCCAGACACTAACTTGGCAGGGAGACCTCAGCCCCAAGCTCCCATTGCAGAAACCAACTGGCTTTCTAGAGGTGAGACAATGCCACCATAGTAGGACGGTCTAAAGGACAAATGCCAGAGTCAGAATTTCCAGGTCTGACTTTCGACAAACTACTCAATCTCTCTGTGCCCCAATGTCCTCATCTGTGAAGTGGGGATAGTTTTCTAAGGGTCTTATAGTACTGCCCTGGCTTTTAAGGTAATATTTACAAAATGGAGTAATGCCTGGCACACAGTAAACACCGCATAAATATTTGATCAATAAATTTTTAAAAACCCATTCAGTTCTAGGAGCAGGGAGCTGAGCCATCGCATCTGGTCCCTTCGCTGATCCCTGATCTCGGAGGGAAGAGGAGGAGGTGGAGGGAAGTGCTGACGGCCATAAACTGAAAATAACTAAGAAAACATTCAGGGCCCACACAAAGCATTGCCAGTCCTTCAACGCTGGACAATAGCACACTTGCCCCTCCATATGACATGGAAATAAAAAGCGGTTTTATTCCAGAGCCATAATGCAATACTCCATTAGAGTCTTTTCTTTTCAGCACAAAAGTTTCTGGAAGTTGGCCTTGCTGACAGCGCTGGGGAACTGGAGCAGGAGAAAGTCAAGGACTCCTCCCGTGCGAGGGGGAGCTCTCCAGCAGGATTAGTGGTGCTCCTTAGTTCTCAAATATACTCTGGCCTTTCATGACTTTGTCAGGGGAGAGCCTCTACTGGGATGTTCTCCTCCCTTTCTATGCCTGGGAACTGTCTCTCCACCTTTCAGGATCCAGATCAAATAAGCCATGCACGTGAAGCCATCCCCGAGTTCTTCAGGCAGAGCCAGTCACCCCAGGCTCCCAGAACACCACATACCCCTCCGTTTCTGCTCTCATCAACTGGTTTTGTTGTGTGTTTACATGCCCATGAGTTCTTTGAGGGCAGAGGCCATGTCTGATTCATATCTGCATCCCTCCTGCCAAACCCCTGTGCTCAATAAATGTTTGATGAACGACTGAAGGAAAGAATGTTCATCATCAGAAAATTGCTCATCAGAGCCTTGCACATCAGCATCGCCAGGAGATGCTTTCATCAAATGTGGCTTCTCAGTGTCAGTATCTAACACTGCCCTGGTTCAGCCTGAAGCACTGGAAATTTGGAAGAGCTCACAGAGGTGAGAGGAAAGGCATTTTATTTGTTAAACAGAAAATCAGGGTATGAGATAGAACTCTAAGCTATGCAAATGTCTACTTTTTTTTGTAGGCGAAACTAGGAGAATCACACTAGATTATTTTGAAATTAATTCAGTCTGAATGTCTGTGGAGCTTAAATGTGGTCCTCAGGAGAGTAAATAATGCATAATGTGAAACCAGAAAGGAGATTCGAAATGTTCCCAGTAAAAGTTCCTTCCAGCCTAACTTCTGTAGTAGAACATTCTAGCTGGTAGGATCTCTATGTAACTTGCAAAGATTAAAACATGTTGCAAGAAAATTAGCCCAAGCATAAGATGAACTGTTTAAGAGGCTCCCGGCTTCCTCTGGCCTTGTCAAGAGCAAATTCTCATCAACGAGGTCTTGAGGACAGATTCCAGGTCGCTTGATAAATATTGATCATTTTGCATGAAGCAAAAGTTGCACAAAAGTTAATTATTAAATATCAAATGAGAGCGACTGCTCTGGGTTTGCAAATTAGGAATTTAAAAATATTACTTCCAAATAGTTCCCTTTGGTAGAAGGATCAAAGATGTGGTTGCCAAGGCACTCTGGGAGCTTTAATTAGACGTATGCAAAAGCGGCTGAAAACCGCCTAGGCCCCAGAGCGCCACCCACAGCAGGGCTTGCACAAAATGTCCATTCCAGCAGGAACCTGTGGTGCTTCCTTGAAATGAGGGAAGGTGAGAGATGAATTTGGAGATGTCTTTGCCTCCAGGTTCACAGATAGGGCTTTCCTTGCTGATTCCAGAGTCTCTGGAAGAGCAAGACCTGTCAAGGGCTGAGAATGTACTTCCATCGAGAATGCTTATAGCTGGGTGACACCAAGTCCCGAGAGCCACAGGTATACTCCCAGCTGGGCTGTGGCTTGCAGGGGCTGTCTGCTCATCTTCCTCCTCCAGTGAGCTGAAGCAGCACACCTGCCCACCACAGGCCCTCACAGCCACACCTGTCATATTGTATCCAGCCCATATCACCAATGCCTGAGCTCCTTGGGTGGGCCTCAGAGGCCACCCTGAGAATTGGCCTTGGGGGCCATAGCCTGGCCATGACAGCCTCAGGGTCATGGTGGAGAGGGAGGAGAGAATGGCTAACATTCAAACTGCATTTCAGTCTCCCTCTGCCTTCATCTGACTCTTCCCCTTTCTCAGATCTTCTCTTCAAATTCAGCTCCACAATCTCTACCAGAGGAAGCTTTTGAAATCTCAGATCTAAAGATGCTGTAGGGTTGTGCATCCTCACCTTCCACGGAACCAGCTCCCCCAGTTCCTGTGGCCTCCATGACCTGACCCCTCTGGGCTCTTCTCTGGCTGCTCCCCATACTGCCCTCTAGGACTTGGCCACACCTATCTGAGAACCCTGATGTGACCTGGTTTTGTATATGCTGTTTTCCTCCCTGGAACACCCTTCACTCCTTCCAAATGGAGCAGGCTCCCACATACTCTGAGCATTCCAAGTAAAGTACTGGGTCTTCTGAGAAGCCACCAGTCTTGCCCCACCCTGTACCACCATCCACTTCCTACACTGTGCCATTCACAGTCCCCTAAGAAGAACTGAACGCAGAGGCCCAGTAGGTTTGGCTGAAGGCAAAGGCCCCATAGACACTCATGTGATCCCCAAGGCCCTGAAGTCTCAACTGTGAAACCCATTTCACCCTGGTGAAGTCAGCACCAACTCAGCTCCTAGGGCCTGGTGTGTCCCTTTGTCTTCCTGTGGCCCCAGCCTGCAGGCCTACTTTGCACCAGGCCTGAGCCAGGAAACCACACCATTCCTCACCAGCACACATCTAGCCAGCCTCCGAACCACACATCTCCCACCTGCCTCTGTCTCTCAAGTTGTAGGAATGAAGCGGGGAATGCAGCCCCATCCTGTTCCCTCTGGGCCAGAAACCAGGCAGAAGAGTTACCCATAATGGGTCAGCAACAGGCCACAGCTGGGAGCCTGAGGTTTTCGGCTTGAGAGGACGGTGGGAGAAAAGCACAGCCCAGATTTTCACACCTCAGCCTGATCCTGGCCTTCTTCCAGTGTCCTTCCATGATTAGAAGTATAAAAAGGAATTTGAAATGTTCTGTGATTAATAACCAACAGCAGCATCTTGAGTGTGTTATATCTTCTCTGTGCCTCAGTTTCCTCATCTAAAAATTCAGGGTAATGATACTGACCACGTACAGTGATAAGGATTAAATGAGTTAATATACACCAAGAGCTAGTGCCCAGCACCCAGGAAGCACTATAGGAATGCAGCTGCTATGGGGACAGGCCTGCAAAATTTACAATACATGGTAAAGGTTCCACAAACAAGAAAGGTACAGGGGCAGGAGTTATGAATTTCCTGTGCACTATTCTCTTTCACTGGACCCCCCAAATTTGCAGGTCCCGCTGAGACTCACAAAGCTGCTACGTGCACCCTCTATCTATCCCAGAAGTGCTTCCAGTGTGACACCCTGTGCTCCCTCTCCCCTCAGCTTGTGGGGTTACAGAGGCCTGGCTTGGGCTCTTGCTCCTCTTCTCTAACTAGCTTCTCAATCTATGGCCTTGGTTTGAATTTGCTGCTAATTATTCTTCATCCACTTAGGATCTGACTGAGGGTCCCTAAGTCCTTTGATTTCTATACCCAGACCACAGGTCCAAGGTGCCCTGGCCCCCAGCGTATGAAGTACCTGGGGCCTCCACTATGGGGGAGAGTAGGTGGACTCTAGGAATGGAATCAAGGTGTGGTCAACTCACAAAACTCCTGCAGGGTCTGACAGCCCCTTCCTCACCTGGGAGGTTTGAGTCAGGGGCCTCTGGCACTTAGTTTCATGAGTACAGTTCCTCAGGACCCCCCGGAGGTTAGGAGAGGCAAAGGTCTCTTTAAAGCTGGACATCTGGATCCCTGGGTGTCATTTTATAATGGGGAGATGCAGTGGCCAATGAGAGCAAGAAGTCAAGAATGGGCCCCAAACTGATGGAGGTGGAACAAAGGAATGAAATGCCTATGGTCACTGATGTGGGGACTGCTCTCATCATCTGACTCCAAGACACCACACTGCAAGGACACCTCATCTCATAGAGTGACTCCATGTGGGGAGGAAGGCAGGGAGTCACAGATCAGAGCCACGGTACTGTGGACACCTGGGACATTGGGTCTTCAGCTGTGAGAAGGCACTTGTGTATCAAACAGAAGCTTTAAGGTTACAACCCAACTCTGTCCCTTTCTGTGTATCTTTGGGCATGTGGTTCACCTCTCTGAGCTTGTGTCCTTGTATCTAAGTTAAATAAAATTAAGATAAAACAACTTCCCTCAGAGGCAATATCAAGGGTCAATGAGCTAATGTGCGTGAAACCTCTGACACATAGTAGGTGCTCAGTAAAATCCCCCAGAACTGAACTGGCCTGAAGTCACAGCCTCGGTATTGTCAAAGCACCCCTCCCCTCCTATCCTCCACACCTCCCTGGCCCCTGAGGCCACTCCCCTGGTGCATCTGCTCTGTGGGGTGGCTGAGGCTCTCTCCCTCTGGGGCTGTTACCTGAGAGAACTGCCAGTGGAGCTTCATCCTCTTGGCTTTGGCGTAACTGCACTCGATGAGCCGAGGCCGGCTGTTGACGTCCACCAGGCACCGGTTGTCGTCATCATCCACCGTGGGGCTCAGGACACCCACGTGGATCTGCTGACTGCTTGTGTAGTACACATTCTGAGGGGGGGGGGAGAGAAGGAGAAATAACGAGGTTAAATGCCCATGGCCAGAGAGATGGGAGGGTTAATGATGACTGTCCCCAGCAGCTGGCAAAGAGGTCTCAGTTAGGGATGACTCTGGATTGTTTATATCCAGTGGTCTTCAAACTATTATCAATTTCAATGAACAAGATAAAAAAATCTTCTTACATTCTGATCCAGCATAGCATTTGGCCCACATATAGAACTAAAACAAAGTTTTCAACAAATAAAATTTACCCTTACTGTGTAGGATACACTCTGATACTTTCTATTCTCTTCTTCCATTGAAAAATATTGACTATAACCTTTTGAATTGATTTCACCACCCACGGTTTAAAAAAAACAAAAAAACCTCTTGAATCCAACAGACTCACTGACTTCCGGATCAGTATCTTGTGCCAGACACTGTGCTTGGCCAAGAGACACAGCCAAAAGGCCTGGGCCATGCCTTCAGGGAGCTCAGAGTCTTGTGGGATGGGAGAGAAGGAACTCAGAATTTCTATCCCTACTAAAACTATGCAGAACAGAAGTTGGCAAACTTTTTCTTTTTCTTTTAAAATATTTATTTATTTATTTTTAGTTGTAGGTGGACACAATACCTTTTTTTAAATTTATTTTTATGTGGTGCCGAGGATTGAACCCAAGGCCTCGCAGGTGCTAGGCGAGTGCTTGAGCCACAACCCCAGCTCATGGCAAGCTTTCTCTTAAAGGGATAGATGGCAAACATTTCTGGCATTGAGGGTGTGCTAGGGAGTCCCCAAGACCATCCCTAGACTCAGTGATTCTCAGAGGACTCAAGACTATGGCTTGTTATAGTATGGGATGCAGAGCAAATCAGCAAAGAAAATGGATCAGGGAGCAAACCCTGGGGAGCCAGGAATAGGTGTCCCAGGTGCCCTGGGACACCTATTTTATTTGTTGAAAACAAATTTTATTTGTTGAAAACTTTGTTTTAGTTCCTCCAGTGGAGTCACATGGGACAGGCTCCATTTCCCAGCACTGAGTGTGACAACTGTATGAAGGGCCATCTACCAGGGAAGCCCATCAAGCCTCAGCACCCAGGTTTCTATCGGGGCTCACAGGCAAGCTCTGTCTGGGTCACACCAGTTTCTGATTTCCAGAAGGAAAGCAGGTGCCCATGATGAACCCCAGCATTTGCACAATTGGCTTAGGCACGATGATCCCTCAGTTGTGGTGGGAGCCTTCCTGAAATCCAAGCTCGCAGATGCCAGCAAAGAGCCACCCTGTGAGCAGGTCTGCTCTGTGGACAGCAGTCAGGCCTCCGTGTGGACTCTTTTCTGCACAGAAGGTCACATGGTCTCCAAGAACTCACTCTACTGTCATCCCCATAGGCAACACAGAAACAAATGGCTGTGTTCCAATTACACTTTGTTTAAAAAACAGAGGTTGTCCTCTGGCCTGCAGTGAGGCCGTGGTCTAGAGGCACGCCCCATGATGATCGATCTTCAAAATTTTCAGTAAGTTCCCACAAGCCTGAGCCCAGCAAGGGGCTCAGCAGAAGTCATGGGGTTCTCTGAGCTCTAGTCCTCAAATGACCCAAAGTTATGAACACTCCATCCCTCCCCTCCAGTGGCCAGGACCCATGGACAAATACACAGCATAATTCTTTGGTCTAGGTTAGAATTCAGGATAGTCCTTCTTGTTAGCATGAGCTATTAAATAATTATCATTGGCAAATATCAACTGATTGGTTTGGGTTTTTGGTGTTAAGTTTTTTGAGTTGTTTATATATCCTGGAGATTAGTGCTCTATCTGACGTGCATGTGGCAAAAACTTGTTCCTCAAATGTAGGCTCTCTTTTCACCTCACTGATTGCTTCTTTTGCTGAGAAGAAACTTCTTAGTTTGAATACATCCCGTTTATTGATTCTTGATTTTATTTCTTGTGCTTTAGGAGCCTTATTAAGGAAGTTTGGGCCTGATCTGATGTGATGAAGATTTGGGCCTACTTTTTCCTTTTTTAGGTATAGGGACTCTGATCTAATTTCTAGATCCTTGATCCACTTTGAGTTGAGTTTTGTGCATGGTGAGTTATAGGGGTTTAGTTTCATTCTGCTGCATATGATTTCCAGTTTTCCCAGCACCATTTGTTGAAGAGGCTATCTTTTCTCCACTGTATGAAACAATCTAATCAATAAATGGGCTAAGGAGCTGAACAGACACTTCTCTGAAGAAGATATACAATCCATCAACAAATATATGGAAAAATGTTCAACATCTCCAGTAATTAGAGAGATGCAAATCAAAACTACTTTAAGATTCCATCTCATGCCAGCCAGAATGGCAGTTATCAATAAATGTTGGTGTGGAAGTGGGGGGGAAGGCACACTCATACATTGCTAGTGGGACTGCAAATTGGTACAACCAATCTGGAAAGCAGTATGGAGATTCCTTAGAAAACTCTGAATGAAACCAAAATTTGACCCAGCTATCCCACTCCTTGGTATATACAAAAAGAACTTTAAAACAGCATACTACAGGGACACAGCCACTTCAATGTTTATAGCTGCACAATTCGCAATAGCTAAATTGTGGAAGCAACCTAGATGCCCTTCAATAGATGAATGGATAAAGAAACTGTGGTATATATACACAATGGAATATTACTCAGCATTAAAAGAGAATAAAATTATGGCACTTGCAGGTAAATGGATGGAGTTGGAGAATATCATGCTAAGTGAAGTAAGCCAATCCCAAAAAAACCAAAGGTTGAATGTTCTCTCTGATAAGTGGATGCTGATCCATAATGGAGGTGTGTGTGGGCGGGGAGGAATGGAGGAACTTTGACTGGGCCAATGGGAGGGAGGGAAGGGGAGGCGACATGGTGGAAAGAGATGGACATCATTACCCTAGGTACATGTATGACTGTACATGTGGTGTGATGTTATATTGTGTACAACCAGAGAAATTAAAATTTTTGTGCTCCATCTGTGTACAATGAATTAAAAAGCTTTCTGCTATCATGCATAACTGATTAGAACTAATAAAAAATAAGTTAAAGAAAACAACTAAGAAATATCAGCTGATTGGTTAAAATGGTAAAATGAAGTACTTCTTGCTTTAGTCAAAGAGAATGGTTGACAAGTGCTTTTTAAATATGGGTTCAGGGTGTAAAAGGGACTGAGGTAGTAAGAAAAGCTGCACAGGTGAGGAGGAAAATAAAGGCTGGTCCCTCCTGAGTGTTCTTCCAGACTCTCAAAAGCCTCTGTGGACATCAGGGAAAGGCGTGGAGGACAGGCAGGGCTGCCTCTCAGTCATAAAAAGCTCCTTAAGCCAGTATATTAGTCAAAGTCTCAAAAGGAAACAGAGGGCACATGTGAAGTGACAGATCTGAGGAGGGTGTAACACTTTCCCCAGGTGTACATAGGTGTGGGGGAACAGCACAGGGCTAGCATAGCTCCCTGGGGATAATAACATGGAGCTTGTTATCTCCGTGGGCCCAAGGCACGAGAGGAAAGAGAGTCAAGTTCAGTAGGGCTTGTGGGGAATGGGGGCTGGTGCTGAATACATAGCCAGCCTCACTGCCCCTTCCACTCTGAGCTTGGCTGGGTCAGCCTACTGGCCAAACCCAGCTGCAAGCCAGAGAACATGGAGCCCATGGAATGCTCCATCAGGTCAGCCTCCAGGGTGGAAGGTAGAGTGGACAAACTGAAGACACTCCATAGAGCTAGGATCTGCTCTCTGAGGTCATCCTACAATTTTATCATGTTTGGTGAATCCGTGAATGTAGAGATCAAACTTATTAGCATGACTGATTCTTCCCATAACTGAGATGAAGGATGACAGTGATTGAGTAGAGTCCAAAGGTACAATGTCCAGCTCGATGTGGAAATGTAGCAGAACAAGAGGCACGGGAGCCTGTTCAAACCTACACTGGGTAAGAGATGGGTTTCCAATTGTCATCCTGAGACCATCCATTGTGTGGCCTGGATTTCCAGGTCACCGCCAAGGAAAGCTGGTGGCCTGCTGTGGCTTCCAGTTTATTGGGGTTGAGGAAGAATTTGACATCAAGTGGGATTCAGGAAATGAAACAGTTATGCAGTTAGTCATCACATCCATCCATTCATCCATTCATCCATCTGTCCATCCATCCATGCATCCACCCATCCTTCTAACCAATAAATAATCTCAAGTTGGGTTCTGGGGATACAGAAATGAGAAAGTCATGGTTCCTGTCCTGGAAGAGCCATTGCCAACTTGGGGAAACCAACAACACATCAGGGAACAATGATTCTAACGACATGAACCTGAGAAGTGCCCTTACTTCCTCCACTCACCTACCCCAACTCTTGCACTTTTGGAAATAGAATTGAGAACTCACCATTTCTAAAAAGCCTTCTCTGAAGGAGCAAAGGCATGGGGACTCAGCCCGCCTCCTGGGCCCAGCTCTAAAAGGTGCACACCTGCTATGTGCTTGGGTTGAAGGCACTGTACTCTCCTGAAGACGGTGTGCAGTTTTTAGTCACCTTGCATTCAAGGACCCAGACTCCCTGAGGTTTGGGAGCATGGCCAGGGACCAGGCTTCCCTCCCCTTCTTCTCCCTGTCATCAGGGTCTGGCTCTCATCTCCAGGGCAGGCCCCACAGACACAAGGGGCAGCCCAGGTAATAGCTGAAATCAGTTTTATCCATTTAGCTGCTCTGAAGTGCTTGGGGCGATGCTCTGGCAGACGTGTGTGCACTTACTATCTGGTACAGCTGTCACCAGAGCCGTTTATTGCTCCAGAGTTTGAGAAAATCATAATAGGGACAGACAGTTGTTTGTTATTTAAAAAGCAAACAACAAAGTGGCGTCTTGACTGGAGTAACCACAGAGCCGGCAGATCACAGAGAGAGTTCCACACAGAGGAACCTCTCAAGTCCTCACTTGGACATCTCAGAAGGCCTGCCAGTAGTGCATTGAGTCAATAAATGCCCTGAACACACACGAGAGGGGAAACAGATTTGTTCAAGATGCCTGCCTTTCAATGCCCACAGGCCCAGCAAGCACAGCTGTGCATTCTGAGCAGCAGGGGAGCCTGGAAGATTTCAGGGAGAAGCGATTTAGGCTGCGTCCTTGACGGCAGGCTATTTTGCCCACCGAAGGCTATTTGGGATGTCTAGAGACATTTGGGGTTGTCCTGACTGGGGGAGAGGGTTGTTACTGGCATGGAGTGGGTGGAGGTCAGGGATGCTGGTCAACATCATACAGTGCACAGGACAGCCCCCCACAGCAAAGAATCATCTGGCCTCAGATGTCAGTAGTCTCATTGTTAAGAATTTCTGACCTTAGACTACTAAAAAAAATCAAAAATTTACCACCTCTGGTCCTCACTATGTGCCAGAGAGAAGATGATCTGCACACATTATCTCATTTAATTCTAACAATAACTCTGGGAGGCAAGTCCAGGTTGAGCATCCCATATAGGAAATGCTTGGGACCCAAAGTGTTTCAGATTTGAGAATTTTTTTTTTAATATTTACACACACATAATGTGTTATCTTGAAGATGGGACTCAAGTTTAAATATGATATTCATGTCTGTTTCATACACACATTCTACACATAGCCTAAAGGCAATTTATACAATCTTTCTGGTGCATCTGTGTTTTGACTACACGCTCTCATCGGAAGTCAGGTGTGGGATTTTCCACTTGTAGCATCATGTGGGTGCTCACAAATATTCAGATTTTGGAGCATTTTGGATTTTGGATTTTCCAATTAGGGACGGTCAACCTATGTATATCTATTATCCCCCATCTTGCAGATGAAAAAACTGAGGCAGAGAAATTAAGGAATATGTGCAAAATCACATAGTTAGTGACCAGAGGCTGAGATTTAAACTGAGGCAGTTTGATTCCAGAGCCACATGAGGGACCACTCACCCCACCCATAGACCTCCCTAGATTTCCTCCAGTCTAGGCAGCTGGCGGGAGATCGGCTTCTCCATGATGTCTCTGAGCCACCATGGGGGCCTGGACTGAGAGAGGAGCAGAGGGCTGCAGGGGCCCTTTACTGAAGTCCTGTGGTAAAAGATGACACAAGTGCTGAGACAGCAGCGTCCCTCAGGTCAGGGGCTGAAATGCGCTGTGATCCTGTCTGTGGATGTTTTACAAACCTCCGGGGGCATAAAAACTACATCCCGACCTTCGGCTCCTTCTTGGCTGCAAATGATGGATTCTCATCCTTCTCCGCTCAGCACCCCTAGCTCAGCAGGGCTGCAAACCACCTCCACCATTGCATCCTGATGCTTGCTAGAGAGAGAGGAAAAATCACCTGCAACTCTAAGAACAAACACATCTGTACCTTGAATCTCACACGGGTGGGGACATTTTCCTCTCCTCCAGGGCAGAAGCAGGAGCAATGGCAGAGCTAAGCTGGAAAGCCAACCACAAAGCCCATAGCACCCCGTTTGCAAACTCCTGCCCTCGGAGCCATAGAGCCAAGGCTGGGTAAGATGCCCAGGGGTGGGATGTTCCCCTTGTTTGATCCTCTCACCTCTGGACAAGAGGCTCATTCTGAAGGATGCAGACAGACACACTGCAGCGTGTCCCCGCCTGGCAGCCTATGGGTGGGCTGCCTCGCTAAGCCTGACTCATGGCTTCAGGGCCCCCTGCTCTCACATGCCTCAAACATCACCTCACTGGCAAAAACTCTGCCCCTGGGAGTAGGCTGGCCTCAGGAAAAGGAGAAGGAGAAACACCTTTTTGTATACCTATACCCTAGACCCTCTGCTGGGTACTTTTCATGCCCAGGGTCACCTTCCATTTGTGAGAATAAGAAAACTGAGGTCAAGTCTATGGAGGTGCATGGGGAAGAGAAGCTCTCTCCTCCCTGCACAGAGGGAACTTGTAGGAAGGCTGAACTGTACGCAGTTCAGTTCTGCATCTTTCCTTCTCCACAAGGCAAGAAGCCCGCACAGGGCTGCCCCAGCTTCTCCCATCCACCCCTCAGCCAGGCTGGCCCTTGATGGCCACCCTGCACTCATTCTCTTAAAGCCAACATTGGCACTGCCAGGGCCATTTCTACGAGCTGTTCACACCAGCCCAGAAGGGCTCTGAGAAAGGTCATGGTGGGTGGGGCTGGAGGGTCCTTCTTCCTACCCAACCAGGGCAGGTCTTCTTTTGGTTCTCATAGAATATTTTATTTGAACAAAAGATTTCAAAGAATTTTTTAAAAGAGATTTGACAACCACTGCTTTCAAACACCAGGCATACCTCTAGGAGGACATTAAGGCTCGGAACCTTTCTGAATTTATGCCCCGCCAACCAGAGTCTGCAGACATTGGGTGAGAAGATGTAACCTTCTGTCTCCACTCCTACCAGGCCCCAGGCCCTTGCATTCTTTGAAGAGCTCTTTCAATCATTCCATCCCTTCTTCTTTCCAGACCTTGAGACCCTCATCACACTTGGGGCTCCATGGGAGTTCTGGAACTTTCACCAAGCTGAATAGAGACTGAGCTGGAAGAACCATGATATGCACAGCATGGGAGGAGGAGGTCTCCCAGCAAACCAGAAACACGGACCAACATGGGTTAAGTGGCTTAATAGCACAAACACCTTCAAGACACCATGGAATACCATTCTTTTCTAAACAGTGGGCACGAGGACTGGAGCAGCTGTTTTTTCCTCCATCAGGTGGTGTTTCCTTGGCAACATTGCTAGCCTGTGGAGTGGGCGCCCTTGAAATACAAGCTGTGTTACAGAAATATAGAGGCAGCCTCTCACCAGCCTTGGCCTAGGGCAGCGGTGCTGGTATTCGATTGAAACCTTTCTGGGCCTGAAGAGGGGTGAAAGAGGAGAGCTACAGTGGGCCACTCTTCACAGGAGGTTCTAGACACCAGTGGGGAAGGGACAACTGTGCTTGCCAGATCCTTGCATGGGGAAGCTGGAGTGAACCAGCATCCTTAGGGTCATTTCTTTGGACACTCAGAAGGGTCTCTCTAGGGGGGCAAGTAGAGACCAAGTAGAGGGGGAAATCTACTAGTTTAGCTGCTCCGTCTCCACTCCCCTCCTCTCTGGGGCCCCTCTTGTCTGGCCTGTAAGTAAGGATTCAGGGAAACAGCAGGCTGGGTGCCAGAAATGGCAGGGGGTGGGGAAGGAAGGAGGAAGTGAAGGCTGGCTTTATTAAATTTCAATTTACAGAGTGGTGACTGTGACATCCAGAATGTGCATTAGAAATGGGCTCTTTGTCCTCTGCACCCAAGAACGAGCCGCAGGCATCTCTGCAGACAGGGTGGGCTGATTTAAGGGTTTAGTTATTGGTCATTAACCCCTTGACACAGAGGTCCATTACTGTGCTAAGGGCCACAGTGAGCTGATGCTAAATCAGGGCTGAAGGGAGTCACTTCCCAAATAATCTTCTGTTCACCAACGACAGTGCTAGGTCCATGTGGGGAGTAGAAAGCATTTATAAGCCTTGTTTGCCATTTTTTGAAGAAGCATAAATGTGCAAGGCAAGCTCAGAGCTCCCCTGCAAGCCCATTTTCCTGGTTGAGGAGGAACAGGTGAGGCTAAGCACACAAATCCCACAGCCTGGGATTAGCCCATCAGTCAGTGGTTGATTCAGTGCAATTCAGAAAACACACTCTCAGGTACCAGGCCTGAGCTGGGCATTGGAGAAGCAGAGGGGAGCAAGATGTTTTCCTTTCTTGAGGAGCTGTCAGCCACAGCAGAAGAATGCATAGAATATTCTCATGGCCAGGCTTAGGGATGGTCAATGTGCTAAGATGCCCCAGACCTCCAGGAATAATGACCTCTGCCCAGGTTTGAGATCAGTCTGGGAGGAGGGTAGTTTCCCCAGATAACTGACAAGAGCAGGGGACTCCTGGCAGAGGAAATAGGATCAACAAAGCCGCAGAGGCATAACACAGTGCTCTAAGGGTTGGGGTGCAGAGATGAGAGGGAAAAGCAGCATGAGGGCTGAGGAATTTGGACAGCACCCTGCTGGCCAGCAGAGACCTGCAGCCTCAGGCTGTGACCCTGCTTGTTAGCACATTTGAGGGCTTTTCAGAATCTTTTGAGTCAAAAATATCCAAGAGGCCTGGAAAGCAGGATTGGGCTAGAGGTGACCCAGGCAGCATCAGCAGGCTCGTCTGGAAGATTCCAAGAGCACATCTCCAGAGTGGCAGGAAAAGCAGAACTTTTGATCCAGGAGTTGTCTTTGAACTTAAGACTAAATATAAAGGGCTGAGCTGAGCCTGGCTTTTGCCTCCCAGTGTGCAGCAGCCGCACAGAGATATTGCTGGGCTCACGAAGTTTTAACTTAGATTCACGGCTGTGACTGTGTTTGAAATGTTCTCCATTCTAACCTATGAGGTTCCTCCGAACATCCCCACCATACTGCCCCACATACTTCCCCATACTTCAGATGTGGCCTCCTGCCTCGCTTTGACCAACAGAATGAGATGCGTGACATAGGTCACTCGTAGTTAGAAGCTTTAAGAGCAATCGTGTGATCCACCACCTCTCTCCACTGCTGGTTCTGCAGCATCCCTGTGGGTTGACACAGAGCTGAAGTTAACCCAAGTTGGCCATGAGGCACCAGCAAGAGACAAGCATTTCCAGCTGTAGGCCACTGAGATGTGGGGATCATCAGCCTAGAGAGATGAATGCTGGATGGGGGCGGGGTGCTGCCAAAGCCTAAAAACAATGGGGCACTGATTCTGGAGATGGAAGGTGGGTGGTGAGGAAACCATCACTGGAGACTGCAAAGATGGTGACCTCCTCTAGGCAGCGGTGAAGCATTGGCAAATCTGCTGTCCGCAGTTATTTGGGAGACTGATAGCGTGGCAAATGAGTGTGCACTGCGACAGAGGAGCAAAACTTTGTTACTATCAGCCGCTTTTGACAAGGTGCTGCCCAAGAGAGATAAGGTCAGGAAAGAAATGGACAAATGCATGACCCAGAAATGTCTGTTACCGTAAGCCACCGGGATCCTGAGTTCCTATGCTACTGGAGCCCTGTGAAGCCGGAACTGACTGCTACCTCACCAACTCACCACACAAAAATAGAATTACAAAATGCAATGGGTGCCCTTTGGAAAAGTATAGGAACTTTGAAAAATATACGCTGAGGCAACTTGATCTGATGTCAGGAGAGGGAAGGGGGTTGATTCAAGAAAGATTGGCTCAGATTCAAACTGCCGAGGCTTGAATCCCTGCTTCCACTGTTCAGTAGCCATGTGACTACGACAATTTACTCAGCCATCATTCTCTCAGTTGACTCATCTATAAAAACAGGAACTAAAACGGGTGCTCATCTCATAAGAGTGTTGGCAGAATTCTCTATTTCTTTTCTTTTTTTCTTTTTGATACTGGTGATTGAAACCAGGGATGCTTAACCACCGAGCCACATACCCTGCCCCTTTTTAAATTTTTTATTTAGAGATAGGGTCTCGCTAAGTTGCTTAGAGCCTGCCTTTGAACTTACAATCCTCTTGCCTGAGCCTGCCAAGTCACTGGTATTATAGGCATGCACCAACGCACCCGGCATGTTGGCAGAACTCCCTGGAATGGTTAGGTCTGAGTGTTAGCCCACAGTAATTTGACTATCATACTGTCACTCCCTGTGGGATCCCAGGTTCCCTGAGGGCAGGGACCACGCTTGTCTTGATCCCCATTGTCTTTCTATTATTTAACCCTTGGCTCGGACACATATAATCAAAAAACATATTGGTCATTTGAATTAATATATTAATAAATAATTCCAGGGATACTTGTACTTTAGCTCAGAAATTCTTCCAGGCTTGCTCCCTGTTATCTGCTTCACATCCCTTACTCCAAGCTTTCTCTAAGCTTTTCTTTGCCCCATTTTGGACCAGTTTGTTGGATACCACCCTCCATATAGCCCTATGGAAAAATGACTTGAATAAAATAGAAACTCTTCCTGGGATAAGATTCTTACTACTTTTTCCAGAACATAGCCTGTGCAGGCCTAATTCTTCCCTGGTCCCCTAGAAAAGAAGGGGGCCAATCCTTTCTACCTAAGGAGGCTCAATCCTTTGCTGTTACATAACAAATATCCTGCACTACATTAAGAAGAGCTTAGAATATTCTCAGAGAGGTTTTGTGTGTGTGTGTGTGTGTTGACAGATATTTTAACATATGTTCAATGTGGGCTCTGGAGTCTCTGACAATCTCAGCAATCAGGAAGATGTAGGAAAGAGTCTGCTAATAAAATCTGCAGGTTAAGATCCAGCAGGGATAAGATAGCCTAGAAAAATGGAGTTTATGTGGATGAAATAATGGCACTCGATTCTAATCTGCAAATACAAATCTATTTTATCTGCTCCAACACTATCTCTATCTCCATCTTCCTCGTCCCTGGGAAAAACATAATCTGCTTTATAAACAAACAAACTCTAACTCAGGTTTTCACTGGATATTGCAGACTTCAGACACTGATGTCAGATGGATTTGCTATGGCAGACAAAGTGTTGAAAAACTAAGGCCATTTTGGGAGGAATTCCTTTTCTTGCCATAGCACACGGTAGGCACTCAATAAATATTTTTGAGTGAGTAAACAAATAATACAAACTGAACATGATAGGGCACTGTGATATGTTATAAAAAGGGCCACAGATTTTTTTGTCACCTTGCATACAAACCACTTTGCAATGTGACCCTGTACCTCTTCCTGGTCAAAAATGGAGTCTATTTCTCTTGCCCTTGAGTCTGGGCTTGGTTAGGTAGCTTTTTGATTAGTGCAATTTCCAAAGCAAATATAAAATCAGCAGAGACCTGAAAAGCACTATGTATTTGAGTCAGCCCTGTTGCTGCCCTTAGGAAACTCTACCACTGCTACCATGTGAAGCATCCTGGGCTGACCCATTGGGTGATGACACACACATCCCCCAGGGGTCCCCTCCCTCCAGCTGATGGTCAGAAATCTCCAGAAGCAAATCCACTAGCTGGTTAGCAGTTGGCCTCAGACATATGCATGAGCCTGGCTGAGCCTAAAGGAAGAAAGAGTCAACCTAGCCCAACCCAATTGTCTACCCTCAGGATCTTGAGCTAAATAAATGGTTTTGGTCTTTACCCACACAATTTGTGGTAGTGTGTCGTTAGTATGCACAGGAACCTTATTTTCACAGGAGTGTTTGTGTTTGAGGTTTTTCTCGATGCCAGGCATGATAAATACTTTCTATATATCTGTTCAGTCCTCATGTTACCCTGGGTAAATGGGGTATTAGCTCCACTTTTAGATGAGAAAAAAGAACGAAACGAAGGAAAATTAAGAGACAGCGAGTGGCAGGGCGGGATCTGAGCTCAGTTCAGCTGGCTCCAAAGCTCCTCTCTCCATCGCCACTTACCCTGCATCCTAATAAATAAAGAAGGAAGGTTCTGGTTCTTCCCTTTGCACAGGTGGCCCCCGTCATGCTGTGTTCTTCCTGCCCTGCTTCTGCTGGTGTACGACCTACTCCCTTCCTTTCAGTCTGGGACTTCAGGAAGACGTCCTAGACCCACCTTGGCCATGACCCAGCCCTTGTTTCTCCTTAGCAGCTGGGACTTGGCCCTTCTCTGGCAGAATGGAAGCTCCCTTAAGCTCGACTGACCCAGGACAGAAGACAGTGTGAAATCCGGAAATGATGCGATGGGCATCAAGTTCAGTTGTCATGAGGAGAGACAGAGCATTTGTTCTGAACAACAAAACCGGGGACAAGTGTCTCCACCGCTGCGGCAGTAGAAGAAGTTGTGGTTCTCAGATCAGCTTCTGCCATTTCTCCTAGGAGGCCTCCTTATGGGCTTTCCTTAGCCATAGTTTCCTTTGAGGTGACCCGGAGCAAATCACCATTAGGATGCCCTGGCAGAATATCTCAGTGGTCTTTTCCTCATATATCACTCTACTCACCACACTTCCTGGCCTGTCAGGAGAAGCCTCACCATGCAAGTGATGGTGGAAACCACCTAACACAGATTTTCCAATGGATGCCAGTCTTAAATATCAAAACTTTTGTGATAAATTGTCTATTTTCATGAAGCCATGTTACTTTCCATAGAGGCAATTCACTAAGTGTGTCGCTGCATGAGATTTAATTTTGCTGTCTCTACAGGATTTTCCTCTCTTCTCCTCCCCTGTGATTTTTCTCCAGTTGATCTTCCCTCCTAAGTCTTTGTGCAAATCTTCTGAAACCCTTATCAAGCTCCCAGTATCTTTCCAGGACCATCCTTTCCAACAAAGGGACTGTTCTTTTCCCTTTCATGACTCTTCCTGGAGGATGCTGATAAGCATGTATGTTTTTGAATCTCCCGATTCTCTCCTCAGGGACACGAGATGAAAATGACCCTCTCCTTCCCAGGACCCTCCTCATCTCTCCAATACCTCAGCACCTCCATCCTGTATAAAAATATGTCCTTAAGGATCAGACATCAGTACCACCACTGTCTGCCCAGTCTGGTCTTCTGGCCCAAGTCCCTCCCAGGCAGTCATCTGCATCCATGGTCTTTGGTGAAGGGCCACAGCTTCCTCTGCACCTGCTGGGCAGGTCCTGGTCAATGACATACCTTGCGTGGTGGCCTTAATTATGGGGGTGGGGTGTGGAGCATTGTGCCCCATTTTAATCACCCACACCCAGACCCCACTCTTTAATGTCTCTGAGATCCTATTCTCCAGGCCTCTCCTTTTGCCCAATTCCCTGATCACCATCATGCTCATTCCTCTTACTCCAAAATGCCTCTCCTTAATCTGATGGAGGCCTTCAGAGTAATAACTTTTTTTTCCTCTTTCTTCCTTCCTATATGGTTATATTTTCTCCTTCCTGGTTGCTCCATGTTCCTAGAGAGGCAACATTCAAGTTCCCTCAATCACTTCCTTGCTAGCAACTTCAGGTCTTCGATTCCTTATTCTTCCTGCACCCTGTCAACCCCTCCTCTACAGCTTCGGTCTCCTTCTCCACACCTGTTCCCTGGATGCACCTCCAGGGAAAGTTCACAAATGCTGCAAGTTAGACCCACCATAAACTTGTGATCTTCAGCCCCAGCCAGGCCCCTCCACACCATCTAGCATCCCTTCTTTAGGTGCCTGCTCAGCGTCGGAGCCACTTTGGCTTAGCATGACGTCTAATCCTTCTCTATTCTTCCACATGACCAGATGTCCCCAGACTCCACTTGCAAGACCACCTGTAGTGGTCTTGTTCCTCCTGTGCTTCTCTCTGGCCTGCCCCAGAGCCTCAGTAGAAGTATTTTTTCTATAGTTTAGGTCCACCCCCCCCAGCCCCTCCATGGATGGAGCCCATCCTCTCCTGTCCTCACCCAGCCCCACCCCCAGGGATATTGCTTCATTGATTTCTCTCTCACTTACCTGCATATCTGATCTATTTCTCTACTGATTTCTTCCCCTCAGCCCTAAAATATGTTCCCTATTACTTTCCTTAAAACAACAACAACAAAAAAAAAAATCAGAAGGCTGGGGCTATAGCTCAGTGGCACAGTGCTTGCCTAGGATGTATGAGGCACTGGGTTCAATCCTTAGCACCATATAAAAATAAACAAATAAAGGCATGCTGTCCATCTACAACTATATATATATCTATATATATCTCTATATCTATCTATCTATCTATCTATCTATCTATCTATATATTTTAAATCAGAATACACACTTTTCTCAATCCCACACCCCTTCTGACAGCCAGCCCCTTTCTCTCCACCCTTTCATGGCAAACCCTGAGGCAGAGGGGCCAACACTCACCAACTCCACTCCTCACTTGCTTCCTTAGACAGAGAGCCCTGCCACCAAAGAAACCCCCTGAGGGGACAAGTAGGGTAACACTGGCTCATTCCATTTTGTGATCATCATTTTGAAAGCTTCAGTTATTTTTCTCATTAATTTAGATATTTTTAAAAATTTAAGCCATATTTTTTATTTGTTCTAATTAGTCATACATGAATGCATTTTGACACATTGTACACAAATGGAGCACAACTTCTCATTCCTCTGTCTGTACACGGTAAGCTATATTTTTTAAGCACCCATAATGCTCAGGCAAATATGACCGGGTGACTTCTGAGCAGCCCCAGTGTATTCTAAGGATGCCAATGGTACTTCAGAGATGTAAATTTTTGCTATAACCCTGTTCTGTAAGAATTAAGACCAGCAAGTCTTTTTTTTTTTTATTCCTGTGGAAAATAAACATGCTGTGAAATTTTCCTTTTAAGCGTGTCCTTCACCCAGGCCAACCTCCATTCCCACAAGTGTTACTGCATTTAATAGTGTATTTTGAGCAAGGAGAGAAAAATAAAGCAGCTCCGGTGATTGATTTAGAGGGCCCAGCTCTGCACTAGTTCCCAGTGTATTAACACAGTGCTAACCTCAAGGACCACACTAGAGATCTACACTCCCAGGGCTAATGGGGAGCAAAGAATAGATTTCAGAGAAAGCATCTGGGACAAAGGCAATATGGTGACAATGGAGTTAGTTGGCAAAATCTAATCTAAGAATCCATTTGTGCCTGTGATATTTTCTGAATGTATCTCCTTAGGAACTTTCCTGAGACAGATTAAGCATACCCTTAAACCACCCTGATGTAAACTCCATTCAGACGTCCACACTCGATGCCGCCAGCCATTCCCAAATCCCAGAGCCTGTTACTTATACTCTTCTTTCTTGGAATCTTGACTAAGGGAACATTTGAAAATGCATGAGGGTGTTCTGGTTACATACTGACACTACAGGTGGTCAAGGCCCAGGGGTGGTAAATAGGATAGACAGACACAGTGAAGTACTGCCTCCCCCCAAATGTCAGTAACATTGACTAAAAATTAACAGCAAAGGGCTGCAACTGAGGCACCCCACTCACTGAGGGCCTCCCCTGGATGCCAGAGGCATCAGAGAACTCACATCACCTCTGGAAACCTGCCAACTTCTGGCTCTAAATGGCTGAAAGAGGAGGTGCTTTTAGGTAGGCTCTGTACCTCTGCCACTCAGGAGATGGGAAGCCGGCCTCTTACACTCTGTCTCTGGTTTGCTGTTCTTATCCTGGATTTCCTGGGTGTGGTCCTGCAAGGCCATCGTGAGTGGAGGAGTGGGTCCCAGCATGCTGCAGGGGAAGCTTCCATGAACACAACCCAGCCAACAGCAGAGCCCCTGGGGTCTGAGGAGATCCTCCTTCTCTTGCTGGGGGACTGGGTAACTGGAAAGGCAGGACGACTTCATGTGCTAGCAAGACTTGGTGGAAGTAGCAGGAGAGGCATTGACAGAATGCCAACACCAACCTGTGCCCATAGAAACTGGCCCACCATCCAAAAAGAGGATCAGGATCTGGCTTCCAGACCAGTTAGGGAGAGCACATCTCTCATGCTCCCATGTCCAGGTCTCCATGAAAATATACCAGATCTCAAAGAAGAGGGCCATTTTCTATTATGACTAATACTAATCAATTCTAATCCTAACAGCACTACCAAATTTGAGGGCTTATTATGCTCCAGGCAAGGAGCTAAACATCCTATGTACTTTTCCATTCAACCCTCACAAAACTCCTATGAAGCAGATCATTTCCACCTCACTTTACAGATGAAGAGTCAGGCCTCAGGTCAAGGGTAGGAAGTGCTAATGCCAGTGTGCCTGGGCAGGCCTCTTGGTCTTGCCGAGTAAGACTGTCCAGGGTTTACTCAAAAATCCCACAACTTTGTTAACAGATCCATTTATTAACCAGAGGTACACTGAGTGCTTGCTCTGTGCTGGGCAGTGTCTCAAGCACAGGGATAAAGAATTCACAGAAAACAAAAAAAGGTCTCTGTGCTCAAGGAACTTAGATCTAGTGGTGGAGAACGTCCATTAAAAAGAAACAAATAAAGATATAATTGCTCACTGGGTTGATTATTGCATTTACACGTACAATGCAAGGGTTCTAAAGGAGCCAGACAAGATAGGAAGATGTGAGAATAGCAAGTAAGGGCACCTAGAATTATACAGGTTGTCAGGGAAGACTGCCTGTAGGTGGGCTTTGGGGTGAGACCTGAGGGATGAGGAGGGGAGAAGGGAAGTGGAGGCTTTTCAATTCCTGCTTTGGCACTAGAACATGGAAACTGGATATTTCTAGTGGGGGGCGGGGGATGGCTGCCCTAATTCCTCATGGGGAAAGTGGGAAGCCCCAAAGTCAAGAGACCTGGGCAGACAGCCTTCATGAGTCAAGAGAGATCTGACTGGCCTCAGTCCTATGTCTAAGCCCAGGGAGGTTGGAGAAGGGTTGTGTGGATTGACTGGCGTGTTCACATCTCCTCCAACCCCATCTTGGAAACCTGTCGTAGTACTTTCAGGAAGAAAACTGCACGTTAGACTCAGTTTCCCTTTGGATCCTAAGAAGAGTACACCTGGTGGTTGACTAGACCAGTGAGTGACTCCCTCCCCAGCACTTTCCCTGCAGCAGGGGTACACCGCACACTTCCTGAGTGCCACCCAGCATCCCCCCACATTGTGGGGTTCCTTGTCTTGTCTCTTCCCAGAAATCTTCCTGAAGCAGAGCCACATGTTTTGTGAAAGGAGGGGACAGCCCTGAGTACAACTTCAAGCCTGGCTTTGCAGGTAGGCAACCTGGCTCCCACGCCCGCCCTGCCACTTGGCTATCTTGTGAATTGGAGCAAGTTATATAATTTCTATGAGCCCCGATTTTGTCCCCCTGTAAGAATGGGGTAATAGCAGTACCCACTTCAAGCTGTTGGGAGTATTAGCTGAGTTTAGACACGCAAGGCATTTTGAATGATAATCTAGAAATAGTAAACAATAAATGTAAGCTGTCATTATTACAGCTACCTTTAAAAATCATAAATGTAGGTTGCGAGGTGGCTTTAAACTGGACAAGAGACCAACATTACTGAGCCCAATTCTGTGGCAGACTCCATGCTAGGCACCTGCTGGATGCACCCTCATCTAACTCTCAGCACCAGTCCCAGTTTTACAGAAAGGAAGCTGAGGTGCAAAGAGACCAAGTCAGGTTCTAAATTGACCTCCTTTGTTACTGGATTCCTGACCTGCACCCACAGCCAGAGCAGCCTGGAAAGCAAGGCTCTCCAAAGAGCAGTCTACAGAGGGCCAGAGAATCAGCCTCTCTGCTGAGAGCCCAGACATTGGCCACTGTGGTGCTAATGACTGCCTCTCCCCAGCCCGTGGGAGTTATTAAAGTCATGCAAAACTGGCTGTTTATGACTAATTGTGAATTTGGACATGAAGTGAAGAACATAACATGTGGAATGAATAACAAATCAAGCAGCTCCTTTTAATTTTTTTTTTTTAAGCACAGGAGCCACGGGAGCAGCTCATAGAGGTTATCGCTGCAGGCACCCACATCTGTGCGCCTAACATAGCCGTCTGCTACCTGCCACCCCCTCTTACCATGAAGGCGAGCTGATGGGTCCTGCCTGTGACTCTGCCTCTGTGTGCAATTACCCAAAGAGAAATGGAAATGAGGTACTTTCTGAAAGCAGGGTGGGAAACCTCACCCAGTGAGTGGGGACCAGTTCTAGGTGGGCTGGGAGTTGGGGAATAACCACAGGATGTCCAAGGGTTGCCTGTGATGGAGAAGGAACCCAGTGATAGTCACTTGGGCCGTGCCCACAGAGCCAGCCAGAACCTATAGGAGGCTGCACTGGTAGAGAAAACAGCACTGGTCAGCCTTCTTTGCAGCCTTGACCCTTGGACGGGTTGTTCCTGCATGTGACATAATATGCACCCCCGCCCCCCGTCCTGTACCACCACTTAGGGTACAGACTTGGGTCCATCTTTACATCTTTGAGCCTTATGGGGCAATGTGATTTTAAGCTTTAATGAATTGACACATAGAGAGTGTCTAGCAGATTCTGACATGCAGTAATTTTATGTGTGGGTGCACGGGGAGGTGCATGTGACTCTCATAAACATACACCCATATAAATATATTTTTATATATGAGTAAATAAAAAATAACATAATAGCCTGTAGTGAACTAGCATTTACTATGAACTAAGCTTTGCCTTAAGTTATAGATATCTGAGTAAAGAAAAATTAATAATATTGTCCTGGGTCACAAAGCCAATAGGTGGCTGAGCTGCCCCAACAGGGGCTGGGCAAGGTGGGTTTAGGTCCTGCTGGTGGGGCATTGAGGCAGGAGTGAGGTTGCAGGCTGCAGTAATAAGACAACTCAGAGTCCACTGAGGAGTGCTCTGGGTCTCAGGCAACATGGGCACCTCGTCTCCATGGACATCTCAAAAGGCTATAAGGATGAGGGAAGAACTCTAGCCCCAGGGGTCTGGAGGGAGAGATAATGACAGGTGTCAGCCTTACTCTCCCAGCTTTGAGTGTAGGATTGTTTTTGCTTGGAGAGGCTGCTCTGGGGGTGACATAACACCCCCACCATCATGCTTGAGGCACTGGGCAGGTATTACCATATATAGGCCATCAGAGCCTCCACGGTTATTCAGTGGCATGCACATTATGGTCCTGTGTTCCCAGATTGAACATATGTGGGAATTGGAAGCAGGAAGGCACTTGCCCCACTCAACACTCATGGTGTGGGCAGAAATGGGACTAGATCCCAGCTCTGCTTGACCCCAAGCTCTTGCTCCTTCTACACATTGGTCATTCCCTGAGTCCTCTGGAGAAAAGGCCACCCCTCAAGCAACCAACTTGCACCAAGAAAGTGGAAGAGTGGAAGTGCTGGCAGGGAGGTACTAAGGGGTGACACCCAGAGGGTATGAAGAGCAGGCTATCTGGGGCCATCCCAGAGCTACCATAGGGCCAGACTCTGTGTCATCCCCCTCCCCCAGAGGTTCCACTCACCAGATCCTGCCCCTGCCCTGGAAATGGTGCGAGAAACACCTCAAGGACAATAAGAAGTCCAACTAACTCTATCTGGATTAGTTCTTGAATGATGCAGACTAGAGGTGACCAGCCACAGCTTGAGGGCTGCCTGAGGCTCCCTGGAACACAACCCAGCCAGGTCCTGCACTGCCAGTCGACTGGCGCCTGGGCAAGGCTACTGCAGGCTGGGGAGTCGTGGCGGGCACACACTAATGACAGGAAACAAATGCAGGGAAGATTTTCAAACTGCACAGCCTGACAGTCTATTTATTTATAGATAAAAATCACAGAGAAGTGGAGACATCTGCCAGAGGTCACAGAGAAGTGGGAAGCCATTTAAATTCTTGGCCCACCAAGTAACACTTTTGCAATTGTCTCTGAGACGTTCTGTGAAAGATCTGGGGGCATAAGCACAATCCATGAGGGGACCTTAATGTCCCTCTGTCACCAAGGTCATGGCCAAGCAGGGGAGAAGCAATGGTGTCATTATGACCCATGGGATAGCAGCTTCTAGAGGGTAGTGAGTGGTCAGCAGATGGGGAGGTCAGCAAGCATCTCTCTCTCACACTCTCTCTTTTTCTTTCTCCTTGTCTCTGTTCTAAAACCAAGTGAGAAATTTTTAAAATGAAGAAGTTCCAAAAATGCAAAAGCAAGAAAATCCACCTACCACATCATACTTTCCTGACTTAACCACGCCACCTGATTTGACATGGGATCCATCTCCATGCTAAAATAGAAATCTTCTTTCATCTCAACTCTAATCTTTATACCTTGAGTCAAAGCTTGTCCTGAAGCATAAATGTGGCAGCTGCAGTATCTCTAAAACTTTAGAAGGAATTAAAGTCCCTTTCATCTTCCTTCTTTTGCAAGCCAAGAATTTAGCTTCCCGGAGGAAAAGCACTTTAATTCCCTGAGTCTTTTACAGTCTAGAAATTTTTGGCAGGATGACTGGGATAAGTGGCTGAACGCTGTCTTGTCCCCGCTCTCTGTGGGCTAATGAGAAGGCGCGTTGGGGCAGTAGGTTTCAGGGTAGCAGCTGTAATTATCTGTCCCTGCCTCCCTCTCCAGACTGGGACGCCTCTGGAGCAGGGACTGGGGCCTTTCCCTCTCACAATTCTTGGCATCAAATAAGGCTCAAGGTATGTTTGTTGAATGAGCAAATGAATGAGTGAGTGAATGAGTGAGTGATTGAATAAAGAGTCTATGGGGCGACCCCATTATTGTATTTTTCCCATTAAAGGAATTTTCCAGGCTGTTACACTAATTAGGGCTAATATTCTCAGTTATTTTGAGGATTGCTTCAAATCTGCTGCTAATTTAAATAAAATGGTTACATTTACTCATTAACCAATTAGCATGCTTCCCAGTAGCTTCACCTCACTAATTTGATTATTGTACCATGCTTTCTCCTGCCCAGGCCTTCTCTGGGACCTGGGAGTGTGGCAACTGTATCTAAGTAAACTTTTTAAAACAACTCTGAGGAAGAATCTCTCCAAGGGTTTAAGCACAGATGTGAAAGCGGTTCTTCTTTCTAACCCAAGCTATCCTTGGGCCCCACTGGGTTCCACTGTAAGGTGCTCGATAAAACCATTCCTATCACTAGAAAAAATTTATTCTCCAAGGGAAATGAACTTTCCAGAAATATGAGGAATTCACAAAGGACCAGCTATTGTATTTTTGATGAATGAATGAATAACACTCACTGGAAGAGAAACTCGAGGTCAAAATATGGCCATCTTTCTTGGTCCTGTCTTTGCAGGGTGACCTCAGGCAATTCTATTCCCATCCAAGATACCCTCACCTTAGTTTCTTAAGTGTCACAGGTAAAATTAACTTAAGAACCAAGTTCTTGTGACAGAGACAAATTCCTGGGAACTTGGAATGCCATAACTTCTTGCCCCTCTGAAGCCAGACAGGGCCATGTGACCAGGTCTGGCCAATGAAATACAAGAGGTAGTGATGGGAGGTGCTTTCCATTGGAGGGAATGAAAGATTTCCAGTCACACTTTTCCTCTTTTGGGGTGCTGTGGGTTCAAAATTCTTATGCTGAGGTCTTGATTTCCAATACTCAGATGGGGCCTTGTTTTGAAATAGGGTCCTTGCAGGGAATTAGTTAAGTTAGGATGGGGTAATACTGGAGTAGGGCAGGCCTCTAATCCAAGATGGCTAGTGTCCTTATAAAATGGGAAATTTGGGACACACACCCACAGAGGATGTCATGGGAGGAGTGGGGAAGAGCTGAAACACACCCAGGCACCATCAGAAGCAGGCAGAGAGGCCTGGAACGGATCCCAGCACCTCCTGCGGGAGCATGGCCTGTGGGCAACTTGATGTGGGACTTCCAAGCTTCCAGATATATGAGAGGATAAATTCCTGTTGCATGAACCTCTCAGCTTATTGTGCTTTGCGATGGCAGCATAGGAATGGGGAAAGGCCACAGGGATCCACAAGGGTCATGGAGTCACCTATGGCCAGAGAGTCACCAACCTTCAACAGATTTTTGTGAAAAGAGTAAGAACAATATCTAAAACCTGGAAATAAGACAAAAGAAAGGGGAGGCAACCTGTCCTTTCATACCATACTGGGGCTTTGTTTAACAGGTTCACCCAAGACATGCAATTTTCTGAGGGAATTCTATCCATGTTGGAGTTGGCTATTTACCTTTCAATCCGCACTCGGACACTCTGAAGTTATGCGCTAACTCCTAGATTTCTGCCGCGGTATAAAAGAGCACACTCCAGGCTATAATTTTATTCCCCTGTAGGATATTAAACACTTTGTACCTAATCTATCTTATTCCTTTTTTTTTTTTTTTTTTTTGAGAAAATGCCTGAAGATGCTCACTTTCTCAAATGCAACGAGTACTTATTTAACCATTTTCCAAGGTCAGTGGGAAGACCTGGGCCAGACCACAGTCCTTCTTCTACCTTCCCCATGTTTTTGGCCATAGTTGGCTAAGAGCCAAGTCATGAAGCTCAATGGTGGCCACACAGGCAAGCTCAGGAGAGGAACAAGTTCACATCTCGGCTGTGGTGGAGATTTGAGGACTGATAAATACAGAAGGGTCTGTCTCTGGCACTAGACTGTAAACTTCATGAGGGCAGGAGTGCTTTTCTGGTTCATCACTGTCTTTCAGGGCCAAGAACAGCATGTGGCACATGGCAGAGTCTCACTGATTAAACAAGAAACACACAGAAGGAAAGGAGTCATAAAGTCATAGAGCACCAGAAGGGGAGCAGCCTCAGCTTAAACCCAAGCTTATGGGTCTGTGTGACATGGAAACCCATCCTAGGGTCTCTGGGACCCACCAACCCTGCCTTTGGAAGTCAATATCACACAAATCAATGGCTGGGGAGAATTTCCTTATTCTCAGCCAAAAGTGTGTGTCCTTATAATTTGGAGGGACCTTTCATGTCCACCTTAACTGTTCTTTCCAGGCTAATCAATGCCTGTTATTTCAGCTTAAGGACACAGTCTCGAGTCTCTTTACCCAACTTGCAATAATAATGACCCACATTTAATAAGCAATGACTATGTGCCAGCCTTCATTGTCTAAATGCTTATTGTGTATTCATTTATTTAATGTTAATAACAACCCTACAAGGTAGGTGATACCACACTCTGTATTTTATAGGTAAGGAAATAGAGGCACAAGGACGCTATGACACCTACCCAACGAACCCAGTTGAGATGTGAGCCCAGGTAGTGTGGTTCTTAAACACTATGCATTGCCTTATTACTTGCATTTCAATGTTATCAGGCTTCCTATCAAGTGTGATGCTCAGGGAAGAACAGGTGAGGTTTCATAGCAGAGACCAGGAAGACTGTCACCTCGGTTGGTCTATATTCCCCAGATAAAAATGTGAGGCACCTCTGGAGATGCACAGTGTAACACCTGCACAATGACTTGTGGCTGGCAGTCCTATTCATGTATATGTGATCTTTCCTGGGCTGTTCTTGTCCTGTAAAAGACTGTTCTGAGAGCTTCCAGTAGGATGGAGTAACATCCTTGGAGATGCATGCCAGACATTTGATTTGGATCAAATCTGGGGGATTCAGAGGCCCCCTGGGGGCCAGAATCTATCCAGAGTCTCCTGAATGTACCCTGACTTTGCCCTTAGACAGCACATCCCTGAGCACCTCTCCAGGAGCCAGTGAAGTTCGTGAGACCTGGAAGATATCTTTGGGAGACCTTCCCAGCCAGAGGCCACGACTGCTCACCCACCACTCATCCCTGATCCTGCATTCAACCTGGGTGGAAGTAGAACCCTGCCTAGGGGTACATGGCCTAACTCCAGGATTAGCTGCTCTTCTGACTCTCCCAGGTACTTGGGCAGGCCATCCTCATCCAATTGCTGCCACAACAAAGTCCCACACCTTCCTGCCCTGGGAAATGGTGTGACTTGAGGCTGGTCCCAAGCGTCCATGCCTTGGGCACTGACAGCTCTTCATCTCAGCATGAGCTGGTAGGAAAGGGCAACTGGGCCAGTGGTCCCTGTACAGCCCGCCTTGGGGGATGGGAAAGGGAGACCCAAGTCTTCGAGATGCTGCAGCTGCAAATCAAGAATCTGATTAACAAAGGCAGCTCCCAGGGTTCCTGGTAAGCACAGCCCAGATTCACAACTTCCCAACACAACTGAGTTTCAGAACAAAGGATTTGGAGATAAGCAGGTTGTCAGAGTTGGCAAAGCTGGGCTTAGAGATGCCTCAATCCAGCGTCACTGTTTACACATAGGAGATCAGGCCCATATGACACCAATCAACGGTAGGTGAGTTCACAAGAGTCATCAACCATTTGGTGCAGATACTGACCAAGAGGATGAATGAGGAAGCCCTGTGTGGTGACAGGCTGGATCTGCCTGGTGACTGTAGAGAATACAAATGATGTAGGGCTTCATTGAGCTTTCCACTTAAGATCTGTGAACTTTAAAGTCAAATTATATCCCCACCAAAGAGTAAAACAAAATAAAGGCCCAAAGAAGATAAAGGTGACATTGCAAATGTGTGGCAAGATCAAACCTAGGACTCAGGCCTTCTGAGGTCCACTTCACTGCCCTTTCCCTGAATCCACTGCATTGTTGCTGCCATAGCAACTCAGTGATGCTCCAGTCAGTTTATGGACCAGGATGTAAACTCATGGCAGACAGCAAATGATGTCAAGGAGAGTCAGTTCAGTGCAGGATGAGAGTATTTACACTTGGCAAGAATCAGGCTTAATGAGTAGTAGTAATGGTGACACTGTGGCTATAGCAATCCTAATAGCTTGCATTTATCAAGTATTTACTATGTTCCAGGCACTATTGCAAATACTTTACATGTATTAAATTCTCACAAGAACCTTTATGATACATGTAATTTGTATTCTTCCATTTTGTTTTGCTACAGAGAAATACTTGAGTCAGGCTACTTTATAAAGAAAAAAGTGTGTAGTTTGATCATGGTTTTGGAGATCTAAGGGCCTGCATTCGTTGATGGCCTTCTTGCTGGCAGAATTCTAAGGTGGTACAGGTCATGACAGGGTAACGACATAGAGCACATGGGTATGTCTATTCTGGTCTCACTCTCTCTTCTTATAAAGCCACCAGGATTCAATCAAAGGCTTTATCCTAATAACTTACATAATCCTAATCACCTCCCAGAGGGCCACCTCTAGAACACCATAACTGAATCAAGTTCCTACTCTCTTAATATCTTACAATGAAGACTCAGTATCAACACATGAACCCTTGTTGGACACATCCAAACCAAGCCAAAGACACAGAATGATTTGAAACTCTATAATCTGTACATAAGGAAATGGGTCCAGATTTAGAGAACATGTTGGGATTTCACAACTAGAAAGCTTTAAAGCTAGACTGGGGCAGTCTGGTCCCAGAATCTGCTGTAACCACAGCACAACCTGTTCCATATTAGACCATCTGTAGCTGATTGAGAACTGGCAGCCTGTGCTCAGGCCAGCACCTGCCGTCTCATAGAGGGGACATCCAACACTTGTCCAGTGGTCCAGACAAGATCATGAGTATTAGAAAGTAGAGAGGGAATTTACAAAAAAACAAACTATTGTGACCTGGCCATCTTGACCCAGCCTGGGAGTATTTTGAGATTAAAAAATAGGCATTTAGCTTTGCTACTAATTAGAGAAAGGCAAGTAAAGACACAATGTGATACTACTATACACCCACCCAGGGCTACAATTAAAAATACAGATAATACCCAAAATTGAACAATTAAAAATACAGATAATACCCAAAATTGAACAATTAAAAATACAGATAATACCAAAAATTGACCAAGGATGTGGAGCAACTAGAACTCTCATAAATGGCTGGTGGGAACAAAAATTGGTTCAACTCTGGCAGCCTCTTTGGCCATACATTTGTTATTTTGGGCTACTATAACGAAGTACCATAGACTAAATAGTTTAAATAACAGAAATTCATTTCCTCACAATTCTGGAGGCTGGGAAGCTCTAGATTAAGATGCCACCAATTTGGTTACTGGCTAGGGCTCTCTTCCTAGCTTGAGAAAGCTGCTTTATTTCTGTGTCTTCCAAGTGGAAGAAAGAGAGCAAGAGAGTACCAGCAAGTGAGCCCTCTGGTGTCTATTCTAATAAGGCCACCAATCCTATTAGATCAGGGCTCCACCCTTACCATCTCACTCACCCTTAATTACTTCTTTACTCCCAATACTGCCAGGGTTAGGATTTCAACCTATGAATCTAGAAGGGATCACAATTGTAGCATGCTGTCCCTGACCCCCCTAAATCAAGTCCTTAGGAATGCAAAATACATTCACTCCACCTCAACAGCCCCAAAGTTCTTAACCATTCCAGCCTCAACTTTGGAGTCTGAAATCCAAAGTCTTATCTAAACAGCACCTAAATCAGGTATGGGTGAGGCTGGGAGGTAAAATTCATACCAAGGCAGCTGTGAGCCAATGAAAGCTGACAAGTTATGTGTTTCCAAAATTCAGTGGTGGGACAGGTATAGGGTAGAACTCCTTTCCGAAATCTAGAGGTTGGAATAACAGAAGGGGGAGGAGTCAGACAAGTCTAAAACCTGGCAAATGGCAAACTCCATTACCTTTTTTTTTTTTTTTGAACTTATCAATGTTCTGGGACAAAAATGGAAGAGCACTTATTACAGAACTGCTGTTTTCATGTTTAGTAATTTAAAAACTCACTGAATTTTACAAAAATTTCTTCCAGCAGATTACTGAATCTATAAAACAGCAAGAATTTCACAAGAAGGACTGGACATAAACCACAAAAGCAAATTGTGGACAAGTGCTGCTCCTATTGCAGATGGTCAATAACACTGTCTTAGGTCATGAAATTAGTATCTCATGATAAATACTCTGGGTGAAGATTGCATAGTTTGGGGCCCAATTGCACATTCAGATGAAGCACTGCTGATCAGGGCTCATGGAGCTGGGAGCTGGAAGCATCCAGAGGTCCGTAAGGCTTCTCATCTTCCTCTTTTATTTTGGAAATTATTATTATTATTTTTTTTAGTTGTCAATGGATCTTTATTTTGCTTATTTATTTATTCTTTTTATTGATTTTTTTAATATATGACAATGGAATGCATTCCAATTCACATTACACATACAGAGCACATTTTTTCATGTCTCTGGTTGTATATAAAGTATATTCGAGATTTAAGGATTTCAGTAACAAAATTCAGTGTTTCAGCTCCAGAAACCAGCTGCTTTATGGAGGCGTGTGCAACTGTTCCTGACAACACAGAGATTCTGCAAGGCCTTGTCAGTGCTCTGCTTTCCCACCATCAGGCTGGCACCCTGGCCCGACCTCAGGGCTTCATTGTCGTGCTTGCAGTTGGAGACCTGTGTCTGAAGCCAGTTGATTTCCTGTCTCAGCTTCATGAGGATTTTGTGCCTTTCCAGCCCGTTTCTTCATCAGCTCAGGTTCTGCTCCACCTGCTGGATCACTGACTGCAGGTCCTGCCGGTCCCTCTCCTCCTTGATCATCTTTGCTGCTAGCTTCCGCTCCGGCGTCCTTGCCATTTCTGTTTGAGTTTCAGGGAAGCTCTGAACCTCATTCAGCTTTCTTCTTAGCTTAGCATTTTCATCTTTCAGTACTTTGTAACTTATCTGCAGCCTCCGCAGGTGTCTGTCTCCCAGAGACTCCCCATGAGTTATAAACTCTGTGCGAGGACTCCCTGCTGGAGACGCCAGAGAGATGCGTGCATCTGTGTCCCTCAGCTTCCAGGGGCACAGAGACTCAGGCCCTGCTAGCTTCAACCGGGTGGGGAAAAAGGAAAGGTACATGCCACAGGGTGACGTGTTGGCCCTGGCCCTGGAGGAATGAGCCTTCTCCACAGCAGACGACAAATAGGCCCCATTCCACCCACTGTCCTCATCTTCCTCCTCCTCTTCCAGGATGTCGCCAGTCCCTGGGGGATATGCTATTGGTCACATCCTCTTTCGACAGACCGAGATTCTTGGTTTTCAGAAATCTTTAAAAACAACATGTGCCTTGACAGTCTTCAGTTATGTAGGGGCAACTCTTCTAAATATAGAATTGCAATTGTAGGAGTACATACACACACAATAACACTGCTTTTAAGTCATTGTTCTCTTCTAGAGTTAGGTGAACTCTGGGAATGTCATCAATTCAGAATAGGTTACCCTATGGCATTATTGAACAATGATTCTCTATTCTAATTCATTCAGTGAGCCATCTCTCTGGTCTGTGTCTTGGTGTCCTCTTTGTGTATCAGAACGGATTTGCTTCTGAAAGGTCTTCTAGTTCGTCATTTCCAAAATGTGTCTGTGAGCTTCCTTGGTACATTTTCCCTTTCCATAGCCAAAATCCTCAGGAAGATGAGGCTCTGGGCCAGGACAGAAGGGGCTTGCCTGGGCAGTGGCCCGCCCGCACTGCCATCCTCTGGCTGTCACTTCCTCCATTCGCTTTTAAGGACCAAAGACAGTCCTCTTTGGCTTAATTCTCTGCCCTCCAGGATCTGGGAACAGAAGCAGCCTCATCCCCATAGCCCTGCAGGTGGTCCGGCCTCCTTGGCTACGGGGATGCCAGCCCTGCTCCCAGGGTCTGTGGGGGGAGTGGCAGCCCTAGCAATATCTCAGTGGCCTTTGGCATCATTCTTCCCTTTCCCTGAGAGAGACTGGTCCACATTTGCCGCCAGGTAGAGCTATGGATCCAACAGCCTTCCTCGTGCCCTCCCACTTTCCCTGCTTCCTTTAGTTCAAACTGACAGGGTGGGGAGATGCCACTTGCTGGTGAGATCCCATCTCTATTCCTCTCCTCTGCTGAGAGGGTTAAGTCCCTGAACCACACTCAAGAACTCTCAAGAGCTATACCTTTAGTGTTCTCTTCAGAACAAGGTTGCTCATGGTTTGTGAAGTGCATAGGCGGAAACTTCTCCAAATCTTCAGGTCAAGGTTAGGAGAGGTCATAAGTGTGGAGCCCTGATCTGATAGGATGGATTAGTATCCTTATAAGATTCTATACCAAAAAGCTCATTCCTACCCTTTCTACCTGTCCTGACAGCACATAGAGAGAAGGCCCTCTGCAAGCCAGGAAGAGGGCCTTTACCAGAAACCAGATGGGCTGGCACTTGAACTTGAGCTTCTCAGGCTCCAAACCATGAGAAAACAAATTTCTGTTGTTGAAACCACCCAACCTGTGGGATTTTGTTTTTTGCAGCCTGAATAGACTCACACAAGCAATGTCACTAAAAAATGAACATACACCAACACTACTTTTAGGTATAAATTCAAAAGAAATGGACATATATGTGAACCACAGGACATGAGCAAAGATGTCCATTGCAGCAGTATTTATAGCACTTCTAACCCACAAGAGACCAAGGGCCCATCAACAGCAGAACACAGAGTAAACTTTGGTGTAGCATGAAATAGTGTGTAGTAATGGAAATGAGAAAATTACAACTACATGAAACAGGAATAATGCATTTCATGAATGCAGGAACCAGTACAAGAAGGTATGAATCATATCATAAGATATTGTTTACTGAAAATTCAAAATCAGATATGTTTTAAAAAAATTTGGGTGCTGGTTACATAAATGTGTTCACTCTGTGAAAATTCATTAGGCCGTACTCTTATAATTCACTTATTTTCTGTAAATATGCTATACTTCAATTAAAAGTTTACATAAAGATACTCACCTATTAAAAATGTCACACCATCTTACTGTATACAGTGAACAATGAGTTGCTGTATGAGGTGGTGTGTGGATAGTGATTTGTGATGTCACAGCAACTGAGCCCACAAGAAAGACCAGGCGGTAGGATCCCAAAGGCAGATCACCTAGGGAGTCTCACTGTTCATAGGCAGGGTACCAACATGTGCCTTGACAGTCTTCAGTTATGTAGGGGGCAACTCTTTTAAATATAGAATTGCAATTGTAGGAGTACATACACACACAATAACATTGTTTTTAAGTCATTGTTCTCTCCTAGAGTTAGGTGAACTCTGGGAATGTCATCAATTCAGAATAGGTTTCCCTATGGCATTACCGGAAAATGATTCTCTATTCTAATTCATTCAGTGAGCCATCTCTCTGGTCTGTGTCTTGATGTCCTCTTTGTGTATCTGAAGCATAGCCATTTAAAGGGGAATGTTTGAGGATAAGCCATTTTCCTGGTAACTACTAGGTCACAAGAGCTGGAAAGGAGTCCCACGAATGTAATTTTAGCCCCAGTTATGACCTACTCTAGGTTGGAGACTGGCACTCTGGAGAGACTCAGACACATCAGGGAGCCTGTGGGGAAGTGCCCAGGCTCCCTCCTGCTAGGGAGGGGCTTGGTCGCCAAAACAAGGACTGTGATTCACCTATCACCTCTGTTTGTGTTCTCATCTCCACTCTAGAGAATCCTGGTCCCCAAGCATCCGCCCTCCCACCCTCCTTCAGGCAACACAGGTATCCTCCTATGCTCGTGAGAATACTACCTGATGGAAACCAGAAGCAGCTGGCCCAAGGGCAGCCACCACAGAATTTAGCCATTCTTCTCCACACCAGACACCCACTTTACACCCTCTGGCACAGAGCTCTCTAGAGGACTCACCTGAGGTGTCATCCCATGGCAAATGTACATGATGGGAACATTCTCTGTATCTGGCCCCTGATCAAGACACAGATCAGTCTTCAGGGAATTCTGTAGCTGCACATCAGAGGAGAGATGGCCACACCAAAGAGAAGAGAGAAAACACATGCATTAACTCAGGAGAAACAGGTGTTCCTCAGAGCCAATCTTCTTAACCAACCCAAGGTCCCATGAACACCATGGAATCAGCACATGGCAGCTTTTGCCTTGCAGAAAGGTGCGGGGGGAGACTGGCCTCCACCCAGGGAGACATAGTCACATCTCATTCAACAGCAAGCTGGCTTTGGGGAGCTGAGATCTTCTGCGTAAAGAAGAAAGACATATAGGTGTGTAAGCACACAAGATGGTGCTAGGGTCTTCACCCCCCGCCACTTCATGGGGTCTTCTGGGGTCCTCAAGAGTGGTCTTTGCTCTAGAGAGTTGGGGGAAATGGGCAACATGTTAGCTGTTTGCTGGCCTCAAAGATCCTCTAGGAACAGGTCTTTCTCTGCTTCCTGCAAATCCAGCAAGGATGTGGCCATGCCCCAGTGGTGGCCTAGCTTCTGAGGGCCCTCCACAGTGGGAGATTGAGAAAAGAGGGCCAGAGTTGAAGCAGGAGAAGAAAGATGTACCTATCCTCACATCCAGGGACATGGACCAAAGTCTTGGTGATTACAGAACATGTCTGGGCAAGAGAGCCCATATTCTACTCCCTTGTGCTAAGCCCACTCACAGCTGACCAACCACCACTGCGTAGAACAGTGCTCCTCTAGCCCCAGCTTAGAATGAATAAATGATTCTGTTTCTCTCCTCCTCTCTCCTCCCCTATCTCTCTGAAATTTGGCCACTTCATCTTTCTCTTATATTGATGGAAATCTCAATGAGATCTGGAGACTGTGGTTAATGGGGGGCAGTCACTAGAATTATGGGGCTATTGAGATTAAGTGTGGGGAATCTATTAGGCCATGTGCAAGCAGAGAAAGCTGGTTATGACCAAGGATGAGACAAAGCATGAGAGAGATAAAATTAGAGGCAAGAGAGCCATTCTGCCCCTGCTCTGGCTTCAGTAGCTCTCTTGCTTGTATGCCCATGACCAGCCATACTTCGTTTCCTGTGCCCATGGGGAGTTTGTGGTACCTTCCTGCCACCCCAACTTGAGCTCGCCTGACTGGGTTTCTCTTAGCAACACAAAGCCTTGTTTAGAAGAGGGGGCTGGAGATCAGAGTCCAGAAAGACAGAGGAAATGAACAAGAAGCAGGTCATCTTTCTGGGGAAGGCCAGGAACAGAGAGCATCTGGGCTTCTGTTGTCCTGATATATTGTGACAGGAGTGAGATGAACTCAATCAAGGGGCACAAATTTAGTCTTCTCTCCTAGCTCCACTGGTGAGGACAGCTTCATCTCACACAGCTTGGAAATTCTGGAGAAACTGGTATGGATGTGTGTTCACTCCCTAGACAGGGGCCCCAGAGTCAGCTAGGCAGCTGTCCTTTATCATGTACCCAATCCTGGGCTTGCCTTGCATATAAACAGCATATAAACACATTTTGGACTTGTCCTGCACCCACTGAGAGGCGGGTGTCACATCTCAAGCCAAGCACTGGAATCCATCCGCAAGACCTGCTAACTGCCATAAATAAAGACCCAGGTAGCCCTGATGTTAGGCTTGGTTTTTCCCTGGTTTCTAAAGCCACTCTCTGGGTGAGGGGCGGGTATCTTCTGATACAGCCCTCCCTGGCTCTGTGACCTCTCTCCCCCATAATCAGGTGGTCTGTTGAAGCAGTGTGGAGAACCAGGCTGGGATGGATTCCTGGCTCCAGCTGGTGGTCTTAGGCAAAGCAACATAACTTCTTCCTCTTTCTTCCCTCTAAAATAGGGATAATAATAGTGCCTTCCTCATAGGGTTGTGTGAGGGTTAAGTAAGACAACATCAACAAGTGCTCAGCAATGGGGCTGGCAAACAGCAAATGTGCCCTGGCTGTTAGCTGCTATTTTACTGCCAGAACCTTCCTGAAAGCCATTCAGGGAAACTAGCTTTTATGACTGCATCTCAGTTCCACATACCGTGTGAAGTACCTTCCATGTGTATCACAGCTACCTCTCAAAATAATCCAGCCAGGTCCACAATATTATCTCTTTTTAGGATGAAGTAACCGTGGTGTAGTAGCAAGCTCCACCTCCCCTCCCTGCCTGTGATGCTTTTCCCACTGTGTGGGCATGTCTCATGTCACCCATTCTCTTCTCACTGGCATATTGCATTCTTGTTACTTCTTCATCTGCCCCTGCTCTCAATTAGTCACCAGACTGAGTCTCTGTCTTTCTCACTATATAGCACATGGACCAAGGCACAAGGCATTCACTACTCGTTCAACGAGTGTATGAAGAAAATGAACACATGAATGGCATTCTGAAATGAGTGGCATCAGAGTTGGACAAGCGGCAGAGCTGGGGGTCTGTCTGACTCCAAAGCCCAGGCTCTTTCTGACATAAAAAATAGCTTCAGTCCTGAGGCTATAAAACATGCCCCATGAAATGGGTTACTATAACCATTAAGGTTTTGCACATTGTCAAGGTTACACAGCAAGTAAGTGGCAAAGCAAACGTTCAGAAGCCAGGCATGTCTGTTTCCAGGTGCTGCTCCATCTTTGCTCTCAGCACCAGAGCTGGAATTCATCCAAAGCTACTCCATCTCCTGGACATGAATCCCAGTAATCCAGGGGAAGCCCATTCCCACACAAGGAGGGCCACAGGTCCTTCTGCCTGCACGAGTCATAAATGAGACCTATCAGAGGATTAGTGGGCTAGAGTGTAGACTTTCACACTGACCCAACTGGGAGACCCAGAAGTTTTGACCTGCAAAATGTAGTTTGGGTAAGAGCTGACAAAGAAAAAGAAAAAAAAAAATCTTTGCAACAGAAAGACATCTGGTCTCTCTATTGTAGAGTGAAAAAGGATAAACAGGAAGAACAATTCAGATCCAGTAAATTCTCTTGCTTTTGTGGCTGCATCTTGCTCCACCCATCTTCACCTTTTAGCCCATGTTAAGGGTTTACTATGTTCTCTGGACAAGCAAGCGTGTCTCTGCTGATGTAGGAGCCTAGATTCTGCCACTGCCATGAACGAGGTGGAGGGAGGAGAGGCTGGCTGTGTTCTGCAAGGAGCCGGCAGGTGAACGTGCAGGGTTCAGAGACCTCCACCAGCCCTGGGGATGGGACACAGCTCAGCCCTTTGGAACGATGAGTTGATGTGTCTCAGTATGACAGAATGAAAACAGTCCAAGCTATGGACTCAGACAGATCTAGATCATAACCCTGTATATGCCACTTACTATTTGGCCAACCAAATGTTTCTGGGTCTGGCATAAAAGGGCTACTTGGTAAACCTGCTGCATATGTATACTTACTTTACTTGTCTTACTTCAAGTCAGACACTTTTACTTGAAGGATGAGAATCCCTTTGGCCAAAATCCAGAAGTATCTTGGACTATGTGCACACACCTCCACTCTTACTGCTTCCTCTGCATCTATGGGTAAGTTTGGCTAATTCTGTTCAGTTACTGTCAATAGCCTACTGAGAACATAAGTCTGGAAGTTGACCCTGACTCAGAGGTTTGGAGCCAGCCAATGGTTTCTCTGGAGCTGTGGTAGCATCACTATCCTCTCAGGACTGGGTCTAATAGTGGCCAAGGCAGTGGTGTTGCTGGTGAGGTAGAGGGGACCAATGGACACCTTGCAATACAATATGTTTCCATGGTGATGTCAGGATTTGGAGCTTCAGATAACAGTGGGCAGCAGCAGCTGAGATGTTTTCTGACCTCTGAATTCTATCAGCTTGAGAAGATTAGAGGCGAGAGGCTTCAGGCAGTTCTCTTGGAACATGCCAATCACATCTGAGGACTCTTATGGGAGGATATGTGTCCTTCCTCTAGGCTGGCCTCCCGGACAACAGAGACTCTGGGTGCACATGTTCTGAGATCCCAGCTTTGGGTACTTTAGAATCCCAGGATGTTAACATTGGGAGGACCATTGAGAACATTGAGTCTAATCCCACAGCAAGGACTCTTTCTGCTCTCAAAACAATGCTCTGTGCATTGAGTTCCCTGCTCAGGCAGGCTTTGAACTCAGTTCAGACCACAGGACATCAAAAAAGGGGCTTCAATTAGACTCAGTTTCACTGTTGATTATCATTATATACTATGGGCGGGTCACTTTTTGCCTCTCTGTTTCCCCATCTGTAACATGGAGATAATATAATAACTTCACAGAATGGTCTTAGGGGCTTAAATCAACAAAAAACAGGTGAGATAGACCCAAATTGATCAGATGCTGTTTAAAATACCTTAAGAGTCGTAGGGTCTTGAGAATATTGGGAGAATGAGAGACTTTATCATGTTCAAAGTATTTTAACCTAGAAAACACATTTATATATCTCAGATTTGCTTCTATTCTATGAGGACATTATTAATTTATTCCATTTACCAGATAAAGAAACTGAGGCCCACAGCATGAAGATACTGGATTGGGAAGAGACTAAGATCTGAGCCAGGTCTGTCTGACTCAAGCCTTATGTTCTGTCTCCACCCCCCAGCCTGCTGCCTCCCACTGGGGAGAACTGCTCCATCCCCATCAAGAGGTGGGGATACAACATCCCTCAAAGAACAACAAACTATTTCTCAGAATTCCTTCCAGGGAGGCTCTGCATGTGCATGGGAGCATCACCTTTGGTGGAAGAGTACAGGGAGGTTGGCAGGACCTCAGTCACCCCAGCTGGGAGAACAGTGGGTGTTAATTATATCACTTTAAAATATTCAGCTAGTTGGTTCTTGATATTTTAATGAGTGGACTATGCAGGTTTGGGGCCAGAGCTGAACTGCTTAGAATAATCAAGGAGAAATAAATACCTTACTCAAGGGCCTGGAGAGTTTCTGGCTGTGAAAGCAAAGGCTGTCTTGCAGGACCAGAAACCAGCACTGAGTCCCCAAGTCTACTCTGAGTCCCCATGTGGGGCTTTATTCTCTCCCTTCCCCTTCTTCCTTAAGCCTCTTTCTGGTCTGGCTCTCTGTCTGCATTTAAATGAAACCCCAAAGAGAGCGCCTCCTTACCACCCCATAGGCAATGATGTCTGAGTACATCCTCATCTCTGGGTACACGCTGACCAGGTACCACCGGAAGGTCTTGCACTGCAGCTGTTTTCTCAGAGCCTTCCTGGCGGTGATGTCCCCAATGTCGATTCCTGAGTCCTGCACAGGGAAGCAGAGGCAGAGGTACAGCCACCATCCATTGCAGCTTCTCCCTGATTTCCACCTTGGTATGACCCAGTGCCCCAAACCCAAACTCTCAGAGACTGGTGCAAGGACCACGTGGGATGTTACTTCATGCATCCGCACACATAGCTCAACCCTCCCACCATCCCTATTTGCATTCTGAAACATGGGGACTGTCATTAAAAAGCCATTGAACATAAAGATGCTGGATCCTTAGATTTTGAATTAAAAAGCTATAGACTAAGTAAAGAAATGGGAAGAATACAGTCTGAGTAGGCTTTTCTCTACTTCAAGAGAAAAGAAGAGAGATTCTGAGCTGTGGGTGAGAGGGACAAGAAGGGGAAAGGAACTGAAGATAGAAAATGTTAATTCTATTAACAGTGCTAAGAACCATCTAACAGCTAAGGTTACACGACGCTTCCAGTGTACCAGGCCCTGTTCTGTATGAGACATGCTTATG
The DNA here is from genome assembly GCF_001458135.2 of Marmota marmota marmota. Lineage (NCBI taxonomy): Eukaryota > Metazoa > Chordata > Mammalia > Rodentia > Sciuridae > Marmota > Marmota marmota. The sequence goes on from NW_026000174.1 coordinate 24,366,940, forward strand.
TATTTGTATTTGCTTATATTTATATAAATGTGTACTGTCCCATTTCAACCTATAAAGCAGCCCTATATATTTTTCATTTGTAGATGAGTTGAGACGGAGGTTGAGTAACCTCTGGTAATTTGCTCAAAACCCCACAGCTGAGATTTCAACCCAACCAACCTCCATCTAGAGTTTGACTTTCACCTTACCCTAGGCATGTGGTAACCCTGCCTCCTAAGGCCAAGTCCTTCTAGGAGAAGCAGGCTCTCTGTAGCATGGGCCTGGTGTCTTAGGGAGTAGAGCTCCAGGCCACCAGGGTGCAGCAGCCATGGGGCAAGCAAAGGAGACATGAATGTGTCCATGAATGAGAGGGACAGAGAAGTTCCCATATTTCTTGTGGTCCCACAGCAGAGTGGGGAGCACCAAGGATTCCCAGGCCTGCACACTCATGGCTGGGTAAGGCACAGAGCTGGTTAAGCAAGAGCTGGTGCTGCAGCAGAGGACACTGGGGATCCATTAGCTGGGGATCAGATGGAGATCAGAGACATCTCAGAGGCCACCATGGAAGGTGTGGCACCAGAGACCAGATGAGGCATGAGGGGTCTCATAAGATGCCAGCTATAGTGAAAGCACAGGAAAACAGCAGGTAGAACTGTCTCCTACCCACACTGGCCACCTGCTACCTGGGTGTATGCTGCAATTCAAGCACCAACTCCAGTAGCCAAGTCCCTGATATCCATCTGGACATGCTCAGAACAAGTGTTGGGAGGGGTTTGAGTAGAAGTAAAATTCAGATATAGAAAAAATATATTTAGGTTTACTCATCAGGGTTCAGGCAATGTAAAGATTTGAACCTGCAGCATCCTGAAGGTCAAGATTCCAGATTTCTGAAGCCCATTTCAGCCAGGACCCATCTTCCTATTCTTAATAACTCACTGTTGATTTGTCTGTTACCCCATCTGCTCCAGCCAGAGCTTGACCATGGACTTCTCTCTGAGCCCTGCTCCGCTAGATTGTAGCCCAGTCTATCTTATTTCGGTACCCCACTCAGCTCTGTGCTTGAGATATAGCACTGAGATGAGTTTAGAAAATATTTATGAAGTAGTGATTACACCAACTGGTAATAAATGTGATCTGTCCCCATTTCCCACCCCAGGGGATCTGTTATGTATTAACCCTTCACATTTCTCTGTATTTTATCCTTTTATCACAAAGCTGTTCCCCACATGTATTTATTTCTTCTTCATGAGTGCTAAGATGGCCTTCACATGACTACAAGTCAACTCTGTATGTTGGCCATTAGCACAACCTGTCTTAGGAAGGCCTCTATGTTTTCCTAAAATTCTGGTTTCCCATGGGAAACCTTTCTTCCTGCACTCAGGAGTGGAATGAAGGTTGTCTCTGCCCTCGTGGATTAAGTAATGATGAGAGAGAGATAATCTATCATGTGCCCCCTCTGCTTAACTGCTAGGAAGCCCAAGAACCAGCCCCTTTCTTAGTTGAAATGTCTGGATATCAAGACCCCTTCCCTTTTCCAGTCTTTTGATTGCCTCTTGCTTTTCTGCTTGTCTGCACTGTGTTTACTAAATTGCATCAAATCCTTTTTCAGAGCAAGGGGTCGCAAACTGAGAAATAAGCAAACTTCAGAGAAGGCTACCTTGGTCCTTATTATTAGAAAACAATAACACAGATTCTTCTTTTGCTGACTGTTTAGTGTAGTGAGTGGAATGCTTTCTTCCTCCAAAATTTGTGTCTACTGGAATCTCTGAATGTGACTTCACAGCTCCTTTAAAGATGTAATCAGTTTGCAATCTCAAGATGAAATCATCTTGGATTCAGGGTGAATCCTAAATCCAATGACTGATATCCTTATAGAAGAACAGAGAGGGAGATTCAAGTACACAGAGACACAGAAGGGATAGAACCATGTAGAGACAGAGCAGAACTCAGAGTGTTTGAGCTATACCCCAAGGAACACCAGGAGCTACCAGAAGCTGGAAGAGGCAAAGATTATCTGCCAAAGCCACTGAAGACAGCACAGCCCTGCTGAAATCTTAAATTTAGACTTCTGACTTCCAGACTGTGGAAGAATACATTTCTGTTGTTTTAGCCACCAAGTTTATGATAATTTGTTTTGGTCGTCCTAGGAAACTAACAAAGTTAGCCACCCGCAAAATGGCTCAATATCCCTGTCACATGGTCACAAAATTTCATGTAGCCAAACCTAAAGAAGATCTATAACCTAATCACCATGGGAATATCCCTGGCACTCAGCCTGCCTGGGAGAAGCAGGGGCTGGGAGAGAGTTCCCAAACCTTGCTTAAGAAAATAATGATGCTTTGCTGCAGGTGAACTTTCTGTGTATTAACAAACAAACTGACTTTCAATTAAAGCAGCAAGGATGCAAGAGCCGGAGGCTTCTCTTATCTCTCATGAATGTGGGACTGAGTGTGGTAAGGGAGCAGGTGAGGCGGCTTAGCTCCATGCACAGCCCAGGGGAGGGCTCAGCCTAGGAGCCAGAGACCAAGGAAAGGGTTCACCCTCATGACCAGCAGTTTAATTCATCCACGAATGAGCATTAGCAAGGATTCACTGAGCTTTGCTATGTGTCCCACCTAGGCTAGGCACGGCGACCCATATATGGATTACACCATGTATCCTCCATGATCCCACAGTCTATTGCAGCTCTGGACACACACTAAAATCCTCAGAAGCACTTTCCACAAAGATCCCAGGACCCCCTTCCAAACTAATTAAATTTTAATCTCTGAGGGTGGAGCACAAGTGATTTTAAAGTTTAACCACATTTGAGAAGGAGAGAGTGAGAGAGAGAGAGAGAGAGAGAGAGAGAGAGATAGATTGATTTTAGATAAACAAACATTCTTTTACAATGACAGAGCCAGAGCTGGCTTCCTAGAAGGGTCACCAGAACTGAGCTTACAAGGATGGGTTATGGTAGGCATGGGAGCTGGGAAAGAAGTGGAGGGTGGGGAATTCCAAATAGAACGGAATAAACAGGCACAGAGGGAAGAAACAGTGTGTTATACACACGAGTGTGGGCAGTTGCCATAGTGCATGTAGTTTATGTGGATCCCAAAACAAGGAGTGGGGAGAGTGAGGCTGGAAATACAGACAGGAGAGGGAAAGGGAAGCTCAGATGCATGTCAAACGCTGTACTTAGCCCTTGACTTTATACACAACAGGGAGCTGTTTAAAGATTTTAAGCAGGGCAATGACATGGTCATTGTGGGTTTTGAAAAGATAAGATAGTTTGGAAGGGAAAAGGATTGAGCTAGGGAAGACATCTGAAGGCTGTTGCAGAGGGACAGTCAAGGCCTGAACTTAGGTGTGAGAAGAGGTGGGAATGGAAGGGAAGGCTCCATGATTGATGGAAAGGATTGAGAAAGGAGGATAAAAGGATGATGATCAGTTTCAAGCTCATATTCCTGGGAAGACGGTGGCATCAGGAGCTGAGACAGAGGAGCAGAACTGGGGAAAGGGGATGTGCTCAGTTTGATTGCCAACAGGATCACCAGGAGGAGATGTCCAGCTGCTGGCAGTTGGAGATGTAATTCTGAAAACAGGGTTAGAAGTATGTTGTCAACATATGGGTGGTAGGCAACTCAAGACAGATGAGATTAGCCAGAGAGCTGGTATATAGTAAGAGCAGTTGGCCACGGCTGCCTCTCCAGGAGCACTCAGGTGAGATGAGCCCCCAAGAAGAAAGGAGTAACCAGGAAGAGATGAGATTGGAGGGTGTTGAATAATGGAGCCAGGGACTTCAGAGTTTCAAGGAAAAGGTGGAATCCTGTAGCTTAAAGACTTTAAAATATCCATTAAATTAGGCAGTTAGAAAGACCTTGCTGACATTGATAAAAGTGGCTTCAATGGAATATTGGAATGTAACTTCAGAAGTGAATGGCAGGTGGAAAAGTCTTTCAGAGCCTTAAGAGGAAGAAGATGGAGTTTGGACACAGAAATTAACAGAGGAGTCGAGAGAAGTATACTGACCCCTTCCTTCTTACCTAAGGCTTTATCCTGGACATTTCCACACCTCATCTCTTTATTAACCCTACCCACTGAATTTCGTTTGAACTTCCCCCTGAGGAGTTACAGGCAGACACTGAGTGTCATCATTTCTCAGTTATTTTTACTGACGTAGTTCTCTACCATGCACTGGGTTGCTGTCCATTTCAATATCTGTCAGTTGAAACAGGGGAGATGGCTAAAAGGTCTTTAGCTCGGAGAAATGGAGAGGAGGGACCTGGGCAGTTTCCAAGTGCTCTTAACATTTTTGCATCATTTTTCACAGCAGCGCTCAGCACCCTGCACAACATACTGTAATCCAATGTCCACAGATGGGTCTAGAAGGAGTGATGATTTCCCTAGAAATGCTCACTGTTGGGGTGACAACCCTGTGCTGCTTCATTAGGATTGGCTGAGCTCTGGCTCATATTCCTTGATTCCTCATTTCCCCTCCCAACTGCTGAAATCTCACTGATTGTAGGAGGATGCAACCCAACTCAAGTCCCTGATGCCTGAGGAGGGAGACTGTCTGAAGCTCCCACTCAAGGCTCTTCCTACTTTCTCAGCAATTTAGCCAGAACAACATTGGTAGAAAGTTTAGGGTACAAGGCCTTTATACAGAAACTTCAAGCAAAGATCAATCATTTCCCTATTAGAAAGAGAGTTAAAGCTTTCTAAAGGACTCCCAAGGGATGCCACAGCCTTGGGAGGAAAGAAAGAGGTCATGCAGTCAACAGCTCTATCACACAGAATGCAACATAAGCAATGAACTCCAGGCAGACAAGCTGGTAAGCAGGTTGGAACGCTGCAGCCGACATCTGGTGGGTTTTCCTAACTCAGCATTCCAAGGTTATTTCCATGTGACACATGGCAAAACTGAATCAAACTACTAGAGAGGCATGGCTTTTTCTCTTGCGCTTCTGAAATGCAGGTAACTAGAGGTCTAGGGGGAAGTGACAGGCAATGATGAGGTTCTGTGAAGATCAGAAATGACCTAAAAAATGTCCAGAACCATTCCTTTCTCCTACTGAGGATCCGTGTGGTTGTGTATCTGTCTCCCTATTCATATGGTTCAGGAAATGCCACAGGCATATGGACATTCCTTATAGCTCTGGTCAAAGTTTAATGGAGAAGATTGAATCAAGAGTACATGCAGCTGGGAACAGTGGCACACGCCTGTAATCCCAGCAGCTCGGGAAGCTGACTCAGGAGGATAGTGAGTTCAAAGCCAGCCTCAGCAAAAGCAAGGTACTAAGCAACTCAATGAGACCCTGTCTCTAAATAAAATACAAAATAGGGTTGGGGATGGGGCTCAGTGGCTGAAAGCCCCTGAGTTCAATCCCCAGTAACCTACCCCCCCTCCCCCCCCAAAAAAAACTACATGGAGATCAAGTTGCATTTTGTGAACTGTTGTCATTATCGATAATCCCAGACCATGAAACACCTCATGACAGAGAAACTGAGGGATGGGAGCAGGCAGGAAACTTGCAACCACCTGGTTCAAATTTGATTTAAAATGAGGTCACTATGGTTCAGAAAGAACAAGTGCTTCTATAATCATGCATCAATCAGGGATGGGTAGGGGCAAAAAATGGCCTCAAGACTCAGAGTCAGCCCCTTTGCCAGTATGCACTGGGGCTGACAGTCCCGTCTAGCATGACAGAATTTAGTCCCGTGTTTGTGTTTTATCCCCATCAAACCCACCAAAGCTTCCTACCTCTTGGGGTATGTTCCATGCCATGTAGACATGGCTTTTAAATTCATCCATCCAAACTTCAGCCACCCTGAGTGCGTTCCTGCGGACATGGGCAGTGAGGTCCTCTGTGTAGGGCTTGTGGGCTCGCTCAATGTGCGCGATCCGCGAGCAGGGCAGGACCTCCACACTCCCACCACACTGCCACACCTGCAGAAGACAAGGAGTCACTCATCAGTGCCCAGACTAGGCTGTGCACATCGAAACCGGGCCACGGATGACCACTCAACACGGAGCATGGGGAATCCAGCTTCATCTTGTCTCCCCTGATACTGAGAAGGAATAAGCTGTATCTGATTTCTACTCCTAAAGAAGCCTAGCTATTGAGTCATTGATTCATGGCTTGGTTATCATTGCTGTGGGTTTACTTGCAAAGAATTAATATTCCCTATCTCTCTAGCCATGCATCCTACTTGGCCAAAAAGAGACCAGATGTTTTGTAACCAAAGACCTGGCTTCTCCCTGCCTTGGGGGAGAAGTTAACAAAATCCTTGATGATGATCCTCTAAAGGGACCAAAAAGAATTCCCAACAGAGACATCCATCTTCAAATGGACCCCATGGGCCTGGCCAGGGATTAGTGGTCACAACAGAGAAAGAGCCAGTTACACTTCTCCGACCCCATTTTTCCTAGGCTTTGGAACTCAAAGGAGAGAAATCTGCAAAGAAAGGAATGATATTAAACTGTCACCAACCTTGGGGAGTCTGGATGCAATTTGATTTTGAAAGAAAAAAAATGTGGCCTTGTGCTCTTGAGTGTCAATGGGTGGTATCCTGAAGTTCTCACCACTCAGATCTTTCCATGATCCTGAACATGCACACCCATTTGTGTTTCTAGGCCTTTGCCAATTCTGTTTGAAATTTTAGAATGTTCTTCCAACTCCTTCATCAGCTGAAAATGTTCACCTCTCAAGACCTTGACCATGGGGCCCCAACACTGTGGGATCTTTGCTTGGTCCTCTGGGCAGAGCCAATTGCTCCCTCCTCTGGACCTCATATCTCTGGATATCACAACTTCCTTTCTGATCAGTCAGGCTCACTCACTCTGTGTTCCTTCAAGGCAGAACTTGTACCTCATTCATGTCTCATCTCTAGCACCTCACACAGAGCCACAGAGAAATAAGTACTTATTGGATAAAGAAAGGATCGATGCTTAATTGGCCAATTGATCAATATATAAAAGGTTGATGCTTGCTGAATGGGAGCTGAATCTGAAAACCTCATCAGAGCTGATGAATGTGGCTTCTGAAGGAAAGAAATCAAGATCTTTGGTGGATAATAGTGGCCACTTGCCGAGTATTGTCAATGTGATAATTGGTGGATAATATTCACATGTATAATAGATGCCCAACCATGATGATAAGTCTGGGTCTGAGGCAGAGACAGATTGGGGTTTAGCTCAATCCCAAATGCCAAAGTCTGGCTGGGCACAATTCAGGAGCCACTTGTCAAAAGAAACTGAACTTTATTTTTAGAACCACACATACCAAACAAAACAGCTCCTCAGGAAAAACCTTCAGAGCCCAACTGCCACCACCAGCTTCCCACAAGCCTCTCCACCTCCCCCACTCCTCCTGCTCTTGAGGCTGATTGGCTGGGTTGCATGGGCGGAGCCAAAAAAAGTCCCCCAATGAGCAGCTCCATAGTCTGAAAGGGTGGGGAAACAGCCCAATGACCATCACCGCAGAGGAGCCAATCAGCTAGAAGTTGCTGGGGCCGCTGTGAGCCAATCATCAGCTGGCAGCTGGAAGTTTGCTGGCACCTGGAAGTTTGCTGGCAGCTGGAAGTTTGCTGGCAGCTGGAAGTTTGCTGGGGCCCCTTCGGCTGTGGCTCTCAACACCAAATGTGTTAGTTAGAAGGACAATGCCTTCTCTCTTGCCAATCTCTGTCACCTGGGTGATCCTGAAGGCTGTTGGAGTTGGAGAGCAATTTACTGGCTTATCAGTCACCTTGGCTTATCTTATGTTTAATATATTACTTAGACTCATTGGAAAGGAAAGGAGCATTCCCACTGAGGGTCTTTGTGGCAGCTGCTGCCCTGTGCCCGTGGGGATGCAATGAAACCTGATGGTTGTGAACAAAGGGTTTGCAACTGGGCTGCTGGAGTCCAGCTTCTGGCTCTGCTTCACACTAGCTGTGTGGCCTTTAGGAAGTCGCTTCATCTCGTCTGTGCTTGTTTTTCTTCTCCCCAGGGATTATAATAGTACCTATCTCATAAGGTTGTTGAGAAGATTAAGGCAATTCCATACGAAGTACCCAATCCATCACAAGCACTTGGTCAGTCTCAGCTGTCATATATACAAATTATACGGCGGGCTCCTCAGAATAACCCTGCAAGGTGGTTGTCATTATCTCCAATTCCAAGTGGGAAACTAGACTAAAGAACGACCCTTTGTCCACGACCACACAGCTGGTACTGAAGACAAAAGGATCTGTTGAAGGCTCCAGGTGGTGTACCTTCCTTTCCAGGACCCATGTGTTCTGGGGATTGTACTGATTTTCAGTTCACTGCACTCTGATTTTCAATGAAAACCTCTAAATCCTGTGAATAGGTTATTGACAACACAAAGGGCCAGGGTAATTATTCTTTTTGCAAGCGGAGTGGAGGCTATTACTTGACCTGTTTCAACAACACAACACAGAACATGATTCACACCAAAGCACTTTTATTAGAAAACCTGTTTCTCAGAGTCTCACCATTCACCTGAGAGTGGGTACATCTGCCGTCACTGTGATCAGAACAGCAGCGACAGCGGCTGCATCTTTCCTTGTGCCTCTAGACACAGTAACAAAGAAGAGTAAACTCGCTGTCAATCTCTTGAATTCACTTCCCTCTCCCCATCCCTGAGGCCACCTCCCTTGTCCAGGCCATGGTCATCTCTGTACCTACTGCCAAACAAGTGATCTCTTTCCTCCTGTCTTCCTCCAAACTTCTCTACACACTGCAGCCAGAGAGATCTTCAGAGGTGTGAACTGAATCACACCTCTCCCCGAACCACGCCCCCACTAGCACCCTCTGATCTGGGCTTGGACCCCACCCCTCCCACTTTCTAGTTGTGCTCCCTGATACATTCTAGGCTACAGCCATGTTGAATTCCTTCCTCCAACACTCGGCTTTTCTCTCACTGCTAGGTCTCTGCACCTGGGATGACATACTCTACCCTGCCCTGCTTTCCCAACTCATCGTTTGGAATCAGTTCATGGTCGCCTCCCCATACTGGCTTCAACTAGGTTAGCTTATTTTATCTGTGGTCCTCACCTCACCTTTTCCTAATCTAGCACCACAGTAACTGCATTAGTGTTTAATTAATCATCTCCTTCCCTCTTTCAAAAGGTTCTCTTAGTTCTTTAAATTCTCCTTTGGCTGTGTGTTAAGTGATGCTCAGAACAAACCATGGATTTTCAGGAGAAGTGAGGCAGCTGGCTGGCTGGGAGAAGGGCGTCAAATTTAATAGCCCAGCTTTGGAGTCCATGAGAACTGGATTCAAATTTTACCTCTGCTACTTGTCATTCTGTATCTTTGGCAGGCAACTTCCTCTCCCCAGGTTCACAGTGCAAGTGGTGTTTAATACTGTGCCAGCCTCAGTGTGGGCAGTCAAGGAATTGAAAGCATCACGTATGTAGGGACAGGACATCTCAACCAGTTCTGGGCCTGCTGGGTGCCAGCTGGGTGGTGATTTTGGGTTAATTAACCTCTGGTCTAAGAAACTCTCATGATGTGGGGTACTCAAGAGGGCTGTGGCCTCAGCAAGCCCCTGTGGCAGTGCTTGGAACACAGAAGCCCTCAGTCTGTGCCTGTTATTCGTTTATAAAAGGTATTACAATTGTTGCTCTTTGGCTTCTGTACATTCATTTCTGAGGAGCAAACAGCCTGCAGAGGACAGGATACCTTCCCATCAGACAGGGGTGCATGGGCTCCCTTCTCAGAGGCAGGAGAGCTTGTTAACACAGAGGTCACCTCCAGTCTCCTCCCTTCTGTGAAAAGGAACTTTCTAGAAAGGGGGCAGCATTTGCCTTGGATACAGCCTTCGGGTTTTGGGTAGCATCCAGGGTTTGGAACAGAAGATGCAGACTCAGCATATATGTCACCATTCCTTGACCCTGCCGGTGACACTGAAGTCAATTAGGAAAGGCCTGTGCTCACTGATTCCTAGATGATGAGTGGCTCTACTGACCAATAGCATGTCCCAAGAAAGAATCTCAAAAGTCTTATGCTCAGCTCATCTCAGAGATCCTGTGGGATGGTAGACAAAGGTTAGAAAAGAAAATCATTGGCATTTAGACAGAATGGAAGATGATGTCACAAAGCTTCCAATGGAGGTTTGGGAGGGGCAGAGGATGAAGAAGTGAGAGAAAGGGAGCTGGCCCTAGCATATGAAATGCCCAATTTCTAACTGACAAAAGATGGCAAGACCCAAGCCCAAGCCCAATGGAGGATAGGGACAGGAAGTCTTGTGTCAAAGAAGGAGGGCCTCGAGAAGGCTCAGCATGGAGTTCTTGGGTGGGTGGGTTGATGCCCCAAGTACAGAGGATGGGGAGGTGGACATAAAAAGATGGATGAGAAATGAAGACCAAAAGGTCACATGGAACAGGGCAATGGAAGCAACTAATGAGTTACAGGTCCTAAGGTGAAGGCATGTATTGAATTTGCAGTCACTGGGGACACTGTACAGCATGTCAGCCTGAGGCTGGGTCCTGTCCCTTCTGGCCAGGCACTGAGAATAGGCTTCTTGTCCACACCGAGTCTTTCCTTTCCCTGCCTTTCTAGTTGCTAGTTCGTCTTCCTGGAACAACTTCTCCTACTCAGACTTGAACCTCTTTGACCACCCTCTGAATACCTGTGGTCCCTCACCCTTTTCCTTAATAATACTTATTTATAATTCTTTCATTTATGATTCATTCTTTAAATGTCTGTTCCCTTGAACTGCTCTATAAGCTCCATGCAAGCAAGGATCATGCCTGTGAGTTTACCATTGTCCATATCGGCCTTGATTCTCAGTATACACTCAGTAACTATTATTGGAATGAGTGAATTTGAGTCCTGGGCTTTCAGACTAGAGAGACATGGTTTTAACCAGCTCAGCTGGAGGCCCTAATAAAGGCCATAAACATAAAATGTAGCCAGATTTTACGGAACACAATGACTTCCTTCAAACCCAAGCAGTTTTTCAGGGAAGATCTGACATTTAAGTGCAGACTGCTCCAACCAAAGAGAGTTACTTTGGCTGCAGAGCTTAAATTAAATGTTGTAAAACTCGGGAAGTCATCAAATGAGCATGAACAATAGCAGGCAGCTTTGTCTTGTGGAATCAGGAACTCACTGAAGAGAAAGACCCCAACCTCACAAATGCTGGGGTATCCTAGTGAGGCGCAGCTGGGTCCACCCCCCAGATGTGAACAAGAACCTAAGGCAGATGAGAAATACAAGGTACCCAGGGTGGAGACAGGTCACCCTTCTCACCAGCCCTTCCCTGAAAGCCCAAATCCAAACCTCTACCTAGACCTGCAAGGAAGCAGGTGGGCCTTTGGGGCTGCTGGAGAGGGCTTGAATCCTGGCTTTATCACATGTTAGCCTTTGACTGAGACCTGTACAAAATGCTCCTATTGGCAAAGACAGGCCTGAGGTTTTCAGGAAGTCAGGTCCATTTCCCTTCCCAAGACAGGGAACCTGTGGTGCAAGGTCGGGGTCATGTCTGTGTTTGTCATTTACATAAACAAATCTCTCCTTCCAAGTCTCAGTTTCCCAGCTGTTGAATGGGGATGCTGAGCTCAAGGATGCTTTAGATCCTTCTACCTTTCCTACAAGGTGATCCCAAGTTTTGTTGTTAGTGTCTCAAATGATGCCCAGCATTTGAGACACAGTTGACAGAAAGATGCTGAAGGCAACAAGATATAGTTTGGTCATCTTTCCTGCTAAAAGACTCCTGATCACTTTAGTCTATGACAGGAGTAGCCAATGAATTGATACTCCTGTGTTAAATGCATTCACTTTAATGTCCTTCTGTGTTGAGAAGGATTCTGAGGCTCTCTCCAGGTTCAAAGGAAAAGCACGATGCAATTTACTAGTTTTATTTACCACACGTAAAGAATTGGGGCTAGTGATATCCAGCCTCATATTTCATAGCCACATCCACCGGATAACATCCCAAATCCTTTCCAGCTTTTGTCTCCTTATGACTTTTATGAGTTCTTTGCTCTTGGTAAATGGTATCCCCTGCTCCGTTAGCCCAAAACACTTCCTTCTGACTTGATTTCCTTCCATCCAAAGCCAGCTTGGCCCAGTTCCTCCTTCAAATTCTTGGAACACATGATTTGTACCACTCACGTGGTCCTGATTTCTTAGCTCATGTGGCTAATTATCTTTTTATGGGTAGTTGTCTCGCCTGGCTTGGCTGTGAAACGCTGAGACAAGAGTGGAAAGGCAGACCCGGCAGGCCAGAGGAGGAAGATGAGGCTGATGTAGCCAAGGCTAAGGCCTGGAGAGAGCTGGAAGAGGACCAGAAACTTGTTTGTGGAGTTTTTGTGGGGATGGAGATGTAGGCAAACAAAGACATGGACAGGCTGGGTAGGGCACTCACTCTTCAGGCATCCTTCAGTTTTATACCCTAGGCCTCTCCCTCACCTCACCCCACCCCTGTCCTTGCTCTGCATGGGAAAAAAGGAAAAAGAAAGAAAAGAAATAAAAAGACATCCAATCTTGACAAGGCTAACACCAAATCCAAAGGACATCAGTAAAGCAGGGCCAAGGATATGAGGCAGAGAAGTAGCCAGAGTGGAAACACTGTAGGCATGGAGAAAATGTGGCTCAGCCCCATACTTGCAATCTTTGGTGACCAGACAAAGATCACACTCCTCAACAAGATCTGTAAGACCCCCAAGAGCAATGAATCCTGTTCCCCGCAGCCTCACATTTTACCCTGTACTATCCAGTCACGTCATCTTCTTAGTTCCCAGGGTAGACCATATTCATGGATCTCTGTCCACCCCCCGCCCCGCTCTGCAACCCCTTTCCTAAAATTCCTATTTCCCCACCACAGAGACACTTACATGTCTTACTAATCCCCACCTTCCTTCCCTGGCTGTCCTAATTTTGATAAATGACTCTGCCATGCATTTCTCTATCATTTGCTATATCATTTGTATTTCCTCTTCTGCAGCAAAAATGAGTGCGTGTGTGTGTGTGTGTGTGTGTGTGTGTGTGTGTGTGTGAGAGAGAGAGAGAGAGAGAGAGAGAGAGAGAGAGATCTCTCATGTGTATGGATTAAAGACAACACAATACAAATGTTTACCTACCACTCCACTTAAGAAATAATACTTTAGCAGTGTCTTAGAAGCCTCTGTGTATTCCTTCTTCATGCCAAATATAACCTGTTATCCTGAATTTTTAAAAATAATTTCCTTGCCACAACCTACATTAAACATTGTTTAGTTTTACCTGTTTTGGAACACGATATAAATGCAACCACATGGTATGCCTTCTGCATCTTGCTTCTGGCTTTGTTTATTTCCTTCACCCTATTGTTCCATTGCATAAATAGATGGCAATTTATTTTTGCATTCTCCTGTTGATCCACAGGCTTGTTTCCAGTATTATGAATGGGGCTCCTTGGAACATTCTCATATGAGTCTCCTAGGGCCTGAGAGTGGGTATCTCTCCATGAACTCACACCACAGTAAAATTTATGGAGCATAGGTTAGACACACATTCAACTTTCCCAAGGAGAGTGAAACTTTTGCAAATCGTGTGTACAAAGTTACACTCCCACCAGCAGGAATGAGACTCTTATTCTTTCACATTCTTGTCAACATTT
>NW_026000174.1:24382829-24388348 GCF_001458135.2 Marmota marmota marmota
GGTTCCGGGAGCCGGAACTCGGCCGCCCCGCGCTCGGTGTTCGCTCCGATAAGCTCAGGTTCTAAGAAGCACCCAGGCGCTGAACCCTAGCAATCTGTCTGCAAGCCGCAGGTGAATTGCAGCCTGAAATTACCTGATCTATGGCTGAGTGAGCTGCAGTCAGTCTAAAACAGGGAAGGTGACGTCAGTTTACCATCATGGTGGCTGCTGGCCTCCTCTGTGGTCTGACCGGTGTGGAGAACCGAGATGGACCGCTTCCTTTCCCCCGTCTCGAACCCAGAATTCAGCCCTGAGTACGGTGCTTGCACGGCTGGCAGAAACTGCAGCGCTGTAACCCCTGTCTCTATCCCAGCGCGCCTCTTGTCAACATTTGACATTGTCCAATTTTGTTTTCATTTTTGCCAATCCTGTGGCATGAAATTCTCTCTTACTATAGTTTTAATTTGCAACCTCCTCTTTGCTAGTGGGAAGGCATCTTTTTCCTGTTACTGGCCTACAATACCACACTCTGGGAGAAGACTCATATCTGCCTTGTTCTTATCAAAGAATTTCCTATGGTTACACAGGACTGGTTACACATGAGAGGTATTCAAGAAATACTTATTGCATGAACAAAAGGATCAAAAGTTGGGTTTTTGTTTCATGTTAGCTCCAAAGTACTTTACTTGGGGTTCCCCAGGTTCCCAAGTGTAACTATTTAGTTATTTTAAAGTGTAAGGAGACATTTTTTAAATCTGACAATGCTGACCCTTCCATCAGACTCCACAGGAAAACATCCCTGGGGATACAGTTTCCCAAGCCCTCTCGAAACGATCACATCCAAAGAGTCCTCTGGACAGAACTGCTCCTTGGGAAACATGATGCTTTTTCTTGGAAGGTGTCCCTGAAGGGTCTGAATATTTGGGTCAGGCCCAAGAAACACTTGAAGCATTTTCCCCCTTTGAAAGGAATCCTTCATAACTATCACTAGGCAGTAGGAGGGTTCAACTGGCAGAATTCCAGGGAGAGACAAGCTGGGCTGGGATGCCTGGGAGCTTTTCATGAAGAAAACTTAACAGGCTGTCTTGCAGGAAGTTGGGGGGTGGTGGTGGAAAGAGCTGCCTACCTACAGGAAACCCAGGGGCAAGTCAGAGAAAAGCAGCAAGGCACACTCCAGGAACTAGCCCCTCACAGATAGAGGACTCTGCTTTTGCTCAGACCCCAATGCTCTGACCATAAAAATTGGGCCTTGGAAGTACAGGGAAGGAAATTCCCTGAGGATCGCTATGCCAATGTGTGGTCACTGAGATTAGAAGATATCTCAAAGGGTTCTGAGCCAGAGGAGCATATTCATGATTACCTCAATTCTCAAACCTCATATTTGAAAAAGAAGTCAGGCCCTGACACAGTAGGGTTGGGGTGGTCTCCAAGGGCATGGCAGAGGCTCCTGTTGCTCCTGAGCACATCTTGATGCTCCTCTGCATCTCCCAACCAGCTTCAATTTAGGAGGGACCTTGTAAGCAGCTCAAACCAATAAGATGAGAAGAGAAATGACCCTTGTCACTTCTTGACAAGGTGGGCAAGCATCTAGTATTGTCTTGTCTAAGTGTACTTCCATTACCCACCCCATCCACTGGATATTGAGGCCAGGGTGACCTTTAAGTTCAAAGATGATGAATACACAAAGAAATCACCTGAGTTCCTAAGTCACCACTTGGAGCAAAGATGCCCTGCAGAGCCTCCCATCTTTCAGGGGTCTGTGTTGTGAGTGAGCAATGACTTTTTGGTGGGTTTAACCTCTGAGCTTTGGGGGCTACTGTGGCAGCCTGTGATGTGTAAAGAGGCAAAGTGACCATAGAAGTTCCCTGCAGGTACCAGTGATCAGAGACTCAGTCCAGGGTGTAGAAGAAAGCTCCAGACAGAGGGAGGAAGCAGGTGTCTCAATTCCACGGATGAGTCCTTTAGAAAAGGATCCCACTGGAGGTCGAGAACATAGTAGATCTAGTCCCAAGAGGAGAGGGAGGGAGTTGCAGGGGGCAGGCAGGATATTAGGAGCCCTGCAGAATAGGCTGCTGGTAAGAATCTGGTTCAAGTTCAAAAACAGCCTACTGTCATGTATACATAACTAATTAGTACATTTACAAAAATGTATAAAGTAAAAAAAAAACAAACAAAGACAAAAGCAAACAAAAAACAGAGCAGAGGGAAGAAAATCAAGGAAGAAAGAAACCAGCTGAGTTGAAAAAGAAGGTCATGGCTTGGAGTTTACATATAGCCCAGGTTCCTTGGAAAGTCACAGGCTACAGCCCTGTGGCAACTCCACTAATACCAGAGACGAGCAGCTGTTGAGTCCAGCAATGCAGTCCCATCTCCAGTCCTGGACAGGGGACACAGAATTCAATGGGGCTGACCCTCAGTTTCTCTCTGCAAGAGGCTGGGAAGGTGGACTAATCCCCGTATAGTCATGTTTACAGAACAAACCTCTATAGAAGCCACAAGTTCAGAGAAAGAAGTATTGAGTCCAAATCGAGTCCCATTGACACTTGCACTGTCTACTCTAATTGCTTCTTTGTTTTACACTAAGATCTCTAGTTTCCATTACCATCATGGGTGCTGCCAGAGAATGATGAGTTTGAATGCCACAGGCATTCGGGGACCAATTTTCTAAAATCCAAATAAAACCTTTCCCTTCCCTAATCTGAGTCATTTTCTCAGATAACTGAGAAACCATCTATTTACTCCGTGCATTCAGCGCCCTCGCTGATGGGTTCAGTCCCTCTCCATTGCTGTGAGGCTCCTTCTCCTGTGGATGTGCCTGCTTCATCCAGCTGCTATTCAAAGCAGACCCCCTGGACCATGTTTAATTTATACTTTGCTATATGAATATGAACCACTTACTCATTTAAAGTGTTTCCTTTTTTATGTCTTTAATCAGTGGCTGTTTCTTTCCTCTCTCTGAAGCTTAATCTAATCAGAAACAAATCCCACACATATGAATAGCTCATTACCATGTCCCAATCAAATTCACATTGACCATCAATGTCAGATGTCCCTCAAAAGGATGACACTGTCCCCAAAGGATTACTCTTGAGTCAGTGTCTAAAGAGCAATGCCATGTTAAGTCAGGAGGGTCCTTCCTGAAATCCAACCAGGAATTGCTGGAGGAAAGTATATACTGTGGTCCCAGCATGGTGGGGGCCATCTGATGACAGGTGACTGATGGGTCATTAAGAAGGAATAGTGGAAGTCAGTGTGGCAGACCCCAGGGGCAGATGTCAGGGAAGCTGTGAATCTGGCCCAAGCATCACACTACTCTCGGCTCCTGGGTTCACTCCAGGGCATCACGCAGATGATAAAATGAAGCTGAGATACTGAACCATGTCTCATTCAGAAATGATATTTGTTCTAAGGAGCATCCTCCTATTTGATTGAAATTCAGATTATGAAATCTGGAGTGCTGGATTTTCACTTAAAGAGATTTGCCTTTATCATGTACATCAAAACCAATTGTCAGCTTGGGCACCAGCCTGGGTGTCATCTCTGAAAGCACCGACATGGAACTTGCCTTTAAAATGCAATTCATAAAGAGATCAGTATTGCAGTAGAAGGGGACCTAATGATGATTTCCACCATTTTCCAGGTGAGCTGACGGGGGTTCGAGATCACATCATACTTTAGAAGTAGAAAATGGATCCAAAGCCTGACTTTTGGGAGACAGAAAGTCATTGTGGTTCAGAGCACAGGCTCTGGGCCAAACAGTCTTGATGTCAAATCCTACAATTCCCATTTGCTGTATGGGTGAATTAGGGAATTTATTTCCTCTTCTATGACTTGGTTTCCATGTCTGTGAGATGGAGAAAAAAATGATAAATTCCAAAAATAGTTGTGATAATTAAATGAGGTAACATAGGAGGTAATTCCTGGTATGAGCTTAGAGCCCAGGATGTGTTAACTATGATTATTATCACTGTAAGATTCTACTGATTATAAGAGGCATCGTTGCTAGGGAAGAGCTTTTCGGGGGAGCTTTACAGGGCAGGAGGAAACACATTCCTCTGAGCAGGGGATTTATATATCCAACTGTCTATGTGTCATCCCTACTTACTTGCAATCACTCAGGCACTGCAAGCTTATCTTGTCCAAAACAAAGTTCTTGATTTCCTCTCCTGCCTCCTTCTCTGTCCCTTAAGTTTCCCCTCATCCACCTAATAGCTCAAGCTCAAAGCCTATAGGTCATCTGTTATCGCGTCCTCCTCCACACCCAATACATCCACAAATGCAGACAGATTGACCTCGTAAGTATAGCTTGAGTTTCTCACTTCTCTCCATCTGGTCCAAGCCACCACTACCTTTATGTGGACAGCTGCATCCCGAGCCTCCTAACGTGTCTTTCGCCTTCAACTTCTGTCACCCTCCAATCCATTGACTGAAACTAAACATCACAGCATGTACTTCTGTGTCAATTCAACCCAACACTTACAACCCAACAGTTATATACTGAGCATTTGGTACATGGCAGGCACTATTACAGAAGTTGAGAATGAATCTAGCATATACAATCCCTGACTTCCTGACACTTGCACAATTCTGTGTTTTCCACAACAGCACATGCTATGGGCTAAATTCTGCTCCCCCCTCCAATTCATGTGCTGAATTGCTAACTCCCCAAGATTTTGAAGATAGGGCTTTGAAGAATGTGGTTAAGGTTAAATGAGGTCATAAGAGGGAACCCTGATCTTATTAGAGGAAGAGACACCAGAGACCTCTCGCTACCAAGTACGCAAACCAGAAAGAGAGCCCTCCCCATATCCAACTATGTGGCACCCTGATCTTGGACTTCCTGTCTCTGGAATGATGAGAAAGTAAATTTCTATTGTTGACGTCACCCAGGCTATGTTACTTTGCTATGGCAACATGAGTTGACTACCACAGGGCTTATTGTAACTTGTTAGAAACATTGTATGTTCAATGTCAGGCATGCTCCCTTGTGTGTGGTAAATACACAACAGATAATATCAGATGAATGGATTCCTTTCAATATGCATATCAACATGAAAGCAGAGTGACCACAGGCCCTGTCTTGTCTGGGACAATGATGGTATACACCTGTTGTTGCAGTGTAATTATTAGTAACTCTCCCTTTCACTCTCAAGTGTATCTGTTTTGGAGAATGTATTACTATTTATTTACCTATTATTTATTTATATACATCAAATTTAAATGAGACAGCTTAGCTTCAGAATCACTGAAATCCTAAATAAGATGTCTTGAAATCATAGTATTACTCTTCTTGTCTCTCTCCCTAGTCCACGATTTCTTCATACGGCTATATGCAAGTTATCAAGACACTCAACCTACTGATGAGCAGCATCCAAAGCAGGCATGATGAATGCAAGTTAGGGGACCTCTGTGCTCCACTGCCTGCTGGGGCAACACCATGCTAGAGGCCAGGCCCTGTCCTTTGGACTTTGTCGAGCTGGGGAGAGAGAGAGAGAGAGAGAGAGAGAGAGAGAGAGAGAGAGAGAGAGAGAGAGAGAGAG
>NW_026000174.1:24388373-24523586 GCF_001458135.2 Marmota marmota marmota
GAGAGAGAGAGAGAGAGAGAGAGAGAGAGAGAGAGAGAGAGAGAGAGATGGGATCTACAGGATGTTTCTTTGGGTGGTTTACACCAGGAAGTAATTCTTCATTGTCAAGACTGGATGTTACACATAAGCCTTGCTTTATAGAAAAATTGACATGTAGGGATAATTTCTGGAAACCGTCACTCACAAACACTGCCAAATTTTACTTACTTATAGGTATCCTGCCTCTAGCATTGGTTTACAAAGTAAAGAACATGTGTAATGAGAGGAGAGGTCTCTCGATTCCATTCCTGCAATTGCAGATTTATGAGTGTCAGGTCTTGCCAAAGAAAACCGCAACAGGAGCTGCACCAGGACGATGCTGATGATGGGGAGACGGAGGAGGAGAAGTCCATGCTCGGTTTTATCAGTATTCTGCTCTCAGTGGTCCCTTCCTGGAAGGGAGTAGAACTGCAGTGGAATGGTGACACATACACACACACACAAAAGTACCTTCCAGAGTCTGATACGAAAAAAACAGGCCAACTCAGCAAAAGAAAAGTGAAAAAGGGAATGGAGAACGAGAATGCCTCTCAGGAGCTTCACCATGCACTGCTGGCTCCCAGCTTGCTTTGGTGTTTGCTCTTGCCTTTTCTCCCCAATCAGGAAATTAAACATCGCCATACTACTATTATCTAATCCACAGTCTATAATCAAATTTTGTTGATTGCACCAATAATGGCCTTTGTAGCTGTTTTCCCCTTTGGCTTCAACGTTTTTATAAAGGTAAAATTTCCACCAGGTTGACTCTTAAAATCCTTTCTCAAATGTTACCTCTTCCGCACATTTCATTAATCTCACTTTTCTATGGCTCCCTCACTGAACACAATTAACAAAACCTAAGTGTGAAGACCCTTCCCGAGCACAATAGTCCATGGGCGCCCTCCTTCTGCTCCCCACCATTTCTAGCTAATTGCTTCATTATGTACTTTTTTAATTGTTTTGTTCTTTAGGGATTAATTTTGCACTTATCTTCACTAACCGTAAAAGTTTTACAACGTACTGTTAAGCTGTGTCTGTTCAGCTGTTGGTCTGTAATTGCAAAGAGTCATTCCATGGCTGGTGTGCTAGGAAATAACACACTATATGGCAAAGAAGCATCACAGTATTTTCAGATGCCTTCTTGGGTCTACTGGGCTTCATGGAATAATTGGTTCTGGGCTGCCTGCTTGGGGCACCAGGATTCCCTTGTATGTGGAGGTCATAAGAGAGAGAACACTCACAAACTCAGAGGTTTTGGTCTCATAGGAGTCAGGTTGCTCAGATCTCAGAGGCCCTAGGAATTTCAGGTGTCATGGGTCCCAGGAGGCCATAGCTAGTGGCATACATTCCAATGTCACAGAACAATCTAAAGTTGACCACTTGAAAGGAATAAAAAATATCAACCACTCTCTCAAGGTCAAGTCTGTACTTTCCCAGGGCTCTGGCACTTGGCCCCTACCTATGCAGAGGTCATGCATCTTCAAGAAACCCTTCCTGGTCAAATAAATCTCTAAAGCTCCCTGTCTCCGAATTGATTTTGTTATGGTTTGGATGTAAGGTGTCCCCCAGAAGTTCATGTGTAAGACAACACAAGACGGTTTAGAGGAAAAATGATTAGATTATAAGAACCTTAATCCACTCAGTGAATTAATCCCCTAATGGGGATTAACTGAGTGGTAACTGAAGGTAGGTAGGGTGTGGCTGAAGGAGGTGGGTCCATGAGGACATGGCTTTGGGGTATAAATTTTATATCTGGTGAGTGGAGTCTCTCTCTGCTTTCTGATCAACATATGAGCTGCTCCCCTGCCCAACCCCCACCCGTCACACCTTGAGCCCTGAAGAATGGAGTCAACTGTCTATGGACTGAGACCTCTAAAATCATAACTCCCCAAATGAACTTTTCCTTCTCTACAATTTTTCTGGTCAGATACCTAGTCACAGCAGAAAAAAAAAAAAAAGCTGTCTAAAATACATCTCCATTCACTCCACCTTGGCCCTTTGAAATCTGTCTTCTATCACCATCCCTCAACTCCAACTGCCCCTACCTAGGCCTGCTCATGGCCATATTCAATGCCCTCTGTCCACTGGGATTCTGATGGCACTGGGAGATGACTGAGAGGCTTTAGCATCGGAAAAACACATCATCAAATCCAGGCTCCACCAGTTTTCTCTGTTGGGCCTGGGAAAGTGAGTCCATACCTGGGAGCCTCTGTCCTCACCTGTAAAAATGAGGATAGTCAAAAATCAATAAATGGGATGGTATCAAACTAAAAAGCTTCTTCACAGCCTCTAGCACCTCAGAGAGGGCATTGATTTCCAGAGTATACAAAGAACTAAAAAAAAAAAATTACCACCAAACCAAACCAAACAAAAAATAAATAACCCAATCAGTAAATGGGCAAAGGAACTAAAGACACACTTCTCAAAAGAAAAAATACAACTAGTCAACAATATAAAAAAAATTCAACATCTCTAGTAATAAAAGAAATGCAAATTAAAACTACACTGAGATTTCATCTCACTCCAACCAGAATGGCAATTATCAACAATACAAGTAACAACAAATGTTGGAGAGGAAGTGGGGAAAAGAGTACCCTCGTACATTTTTGGTGGGATTACAAAGTGGTGTGACCACATGGAAAGCAGTATGGAAATTCTTCAAAATACTAGGAATGGAATCACAATCTGACCCAGCTATGCCACTCCTTAGTATATATCCAAAATCAACATGCTATCATGACACAGCCATATATAGGAGCTCAATTCACAATAGCTAAGTAATGGAACCAACGTTATGTGGTCTTCAGCAGGTGAATGGATAAAGAAAATGTATATATACACAATGAAATATTACTCAGCCATAAAGAAGAATGACTTTATGACATTTGCCAATAAATGGAGGGATCTAAAGACTATAGTGCTAAGTGAAATAAGACAATACCCAAACAAAAATGACTATTCTCTCTGATATGTGGATGCTAATACACAATAAGAGGTCAGGGAGGGAAGAATAGAAGTTCACTGGATTAGACAAAAGGGAATGAAGGGGAGGGTACAGGAATAGGAAAGACAGTGGAATGAATCTGACATAACTTTCCCGTGTACATATATGAATATACCACAGTGAATCTCAACATAATGTACATCCACAAGACGGGGATCTTAATAAGATATACTCCATGTTTGTATAAATATGTCAAAATAGACCCTACTGTCATGTATAACTAAAAAGAACAAATAAAAAATATGAGGATAGTGATTCTGGCCTCTCATATTCTTGAGGGAAGTAAATGACATACAACATGACACTCACTAGAATATCTGCTTCCTGAGGGCAATCTTAACTTATTTGGTCATCACCTAGGACTTCACAGAGTGTTTAAAATAGTAGATGTTTTAAATATTTACTAAATAAATGGACCAAGCACAAAATAGATGACAAATGGTAGCTGTTAGTTATCCTGTTGGCTTGGTTTTTGCAGTGCTGAAATGCTGCCTTCCCCTGCCACCTGTTAGTTTCCTGAATCCAGGTCCCATCTTGCCAGCTGATTCTTCTATAAAGCTGTGGGTACCACTCTTCTATCCTCTTCTCCATCTCCAATGCCCGTGCTCAATTCTTAAATCTCTTCTTCATCCAAAGTCTCATGCTCCCACAGCTCCTCCTCTTACCTTCAACAGAAGGCACCCAATCCTGTTATCATCTCCAAGTTTCTCTTTTTTTTTACCTTTAGTTATGCAGTTGGGGCTTCCTGTTGAAGCCAGGATCCAAGTCTTACGTTTATCTGTACAAGTGCAAGTCACAAGCAACATAATAAATGTTCATGGTAAGAATGGACAGATAAATCATGCAAGCCTCCTTGGTAATTATTATTTCTAATATAAAACTTGTCTCAATTCCCAATTTCTCAAACTTTGCTTTCTTAGCCAATGGAACCTCCAAACCTCCCATCATCTAGCATGGAAAAATCTTAATGCCATCTTTGTTGGACCCTTAAGAACTCCTTTACAGGAATCAGTAAAGGCTAGTTCTTGACCTTCAATGATCATTCAGATTTCTATTAAAATCTAAACAGCACTAAGGGAACGGGCAGAGAATACCTTAACTAAAGCTTTGGGTTCCTTAGGAAGTACAAAGCTCTGAAGATTAAAATCTGTATTTGGTATCTTCTGAAATTCTTGGCCCCAGAAGACCACTGCCGAGCACTACCCCACTATCTGTCAGCCTTCTGCAGGCGCAACCCCATCAGAACAGCTGAAGGACAAAGTCAATGAGATTGCAATCCTTAACCAAATGAGGCAAAGCAGTACAGGGCTCATGTCTCCCCTGCCCTAGAGGAATGTGTTTTTTCAAGCTTCCAGTTTATTCTACACTCCAGCTCCAGCTAGCTTGAGCCAACCATAAGATTTAGAAGCAAACAGAGTCTAAAATCCAATTTAAGGTGTTTAATTTCCTCTCTGTCTCCAGGGAAGGGAGGAAGTAAGAGAATCTGCTTGAAGCTTGCAGTTTTTCTATGCCATGTTGCACCAGGAGATCCTTTTAGCTGGGTGGAAATGCAGCTTCTCAAGTCTCTGTAACTGCAGATGAAGACAAGGTTGCTTTACCCAAACTGTTACTTCAATTGTGTTTAATTAAGTTCTTCATGGCTAGTCGAGAACAGCTGTGATGCTAACAGTGGTGCACTGAGATTGCTCAGAGCTCTGAGTCCCAGGGCTGGAGAGAGCTGCGTAGTTGTTCTAGCACATGCTTCAGTAACACACAATGGCCTGCCCACATTAACCTGCCTGGACTTCCTTCATGGGTGGTTTGAGCAAAGCCTACAGAGACATTTAAAAACCTTAGATACATTTAAATTTTTTTAAAAAATTTATTCTAATGAGTTATGCATGACAGTAGAATGTACTTTGATATCATATGGAATATAATTTCTCATTCCTCTGGTTGTACATTATGTAGAATCCCACCAGTTGTATGGTTATGTATGTGCATAGGTACTAATGTTTGAAGAAATACAATTGATCAACAAATATGTGAAAAAATGTCCAACATCTTTTAACTAGAGAAATGCGAATCAAAACTCCTCCAAGATTTCATCCTACCCCAGTCAGAATGGCAATTATCAAGAATACAAACAACAACAAATGTTGGTGAGGATGTGGGGGAAAGGTACACTCATTCATTGCTGGTGGGACTGCAAATTGGTGCAACCTTTATGGAAAGCAGTGTGTAGATCCCTCAGAAAACTTGGAATGGAATGAACATTTGACCCGGCTATCCCACTCCTCGGTTTATACCCAAAGGACTTAAAATCAGCATATTACAGTGATGCAGTCACATCAATGTTTATAGAAGCTCAACTCACAATAGCTAAGCTATGGAACCAGCCCAGGTGCTCTCCAACAGATGAATGGATAAAGAAATTGTGGTACATATACACAATGGAATATCATTCAGCTTTAAAGAAGAAATAAATTAAGGCATTTGCCAGTGAATGGATAGAGCTGGAGAATATCATGCTAAGTGAATAAGCCAATCCTCAAAAATGAAAGGCCGAATGTTTTCTCTGATATGTGGATGCTAATTCACAATAAGTGGGGGTGATTGCTAGGGAAGAATAGAGTTACCTTAGATACATTTTGAAAACACCTTGAATAATGGTGTGGCAGTGGCTGGGGACACTCTTTTGCTTTTGCTTTCTCCTCTTTTGTCACTGGCTCCCTGGACCCAGGTTTCAGACTTTCTATCTGTTCTAGCTCTTCCAATTTGGCAACTCCTCAATCTGTCTTCATTCTGATTCTTTGGACTCTGGCTTTTAGCTCAGCTCTTGACCCTGTGGCTGCCTCCAGTTCTGAAGTCTCCTGTGGCCTCCAATGAGATGTTGTACAGTATCTGATCCAGGCCCCAGTCCTTGAGAGAGATGTGGGCTGAATCACCAGGGGCTGAAATGGTTCTGTGGTCATTTTCCAAAGCAGTGCTGGTCCAGATTTGCCCTTCCAATCAAACTTTAAGCCATTAAGGATTTTAAACCCTGAAGGTAGAGGTGGATAAGCAATGGGACACAGCGATTAAGGCACAAGTCTTCAATTTATTGAGAATGGTTTGAATTTTGAGTGATCTTGGGTAGGGGCTAGTGATTGAACCCCATTTCCTCTAGGTTCTATTTTACAAATAGGGATAACAATACGGAACTTGCAGGTCTCCTATAAAAAACCCAATGAGACAATATACACAAATTGATAGTCAAATGCCATATAATAAAGCTCCTCCTTAATCATTTTCATTTTCTTCCAAACCAGTGACCTAATAATGACTTCTGATCATCAATCCTACTACCACCACTTGTGGGGCATGGATCTGCTTTACAAAATAACAGCCCTATCTGTTGCCCAGCAGTTTATGTCATTAAGACAAACCTTAGATGTTCCGGATCTTGGCAAGACCAGGTTGGCAACCAAGGACATAAAGGAGCTCTCTCAGTTCTGGATCACCCTCTGGAAGTGCACCTTTTTTCTTTTCACTCAAGTCACTGACCAAAGTGTTGAACAATTCAGGATAAACTCAGAGACCACCCCAGGCTGCCTCTGGATTGCTGTGGATAGAACCTCCCCCCATCTGTTAGCTCTACCTTCTCAGTTTCCAACCCTGTTTATCCCATGTCCCATTACAGATCCAGATCCTTGGTTCTCAACCTTCAAGTCCAACTGCTGTCATGCTCCTTTTAAACTGTCAATCTACACACACCATCCCAACTCCTAGAAGCCCCTTCCTCTCAGCCCACCCAAAGAATGCACACTCAAACCTGGGAAGCCAGACAGATGCCATCTCCTCTGTGCAGCTCCCCCAACTCCCTCAGGGACCCTACTCCCTCCCGATACCCTGATACTGCACAGGAGATCTTTCCTCCCTGCCATCTACCCTGGGCAGATTGTGCCCTAGTTAGTATTTTGATTCAAATTATGCCCAAGGTGAAAGTATTTCCTGAAATAAATGTCAGGAAGGCAATTTAATTCTTTTGACCAATTTCCTATATAATAAAATTAAAATATTTCTTCCCATACTAATTTTCTAATTTTTATTTTACCAGCATTAATTTCATCGAGGTTAATATAATTTGCATTAATTTTACAACTAAGATAGGATCCTGCCATCAGTTTGGTTTTACCCATGTCACATTTTATAATAATGGCCACCATCACAGAGTTTTCTTTTGTGATAGTGATTTCCACCAAGTTTAGTTTGCCCAAATCACATTTTGTAGATTTAAATTACATGAATGTTCATTTCTTCAACCAATTCTTCAGCTTTAAAATTTTTAACTGTGTTTATTTTATTAGTTGCTTTACTTTGGTGTCTGTTCTACTACTCATCTGTAATAACTGAGAGTTTTTAAATCTACAAGTTTTTTTTAGGAATACTCTAAACAACATGACCAGATTCTCTGAGTTATGTACTTACTGCTATTGCCAAAGTCCTTGATGCCAAAATGGAAGAAGAGGTTGAAGTGTCTGATTTACACTCATGTCATTTTCTACAATCTTCTATCAGAACAGTACTTAGAATATAGTGATGCTGCTCTCAAGGGCCTGGGGCAATTCTTGCAGGGGTGAGTTCTTCTCTTATGGGACTGGATTAGTGCCCACAGAGTGGGTTGCTATAAAATCGAGCTACCTCTTGTCTTTGCTCTTTGTCTCTCCTGCTCCTGCCTGCTTGCCCTTCCATTTTTCTGCCATGTTCTGATGCAACACAAGATCTTCACCAAAGCTGGGTAGATGCCAAGTGCTGTGCTTTTGGATTCCCAGCCTCTAGAACCATGAGCTAGAGTAAACTTCTATTCTTTATGAATCTTTACACCCATTCTCGGGCATTTTGCGATAGCAATGGAAAGTGGACTAAGACAGAAGGTGTTAGGATAACTGATGGGTGAAAAATAAGATATTGGATCCGCCCTTCACACCATACATTAAGATCAATTTTAATGTATCAGAGATTAAAATGTAAAAAATACAATCATGCAAGTATTAGAAGAACACATAGGTGAATTTCTCTTTCACCTGGGAGTGAGATTTTCTAAGACTAAAATCTGGAAACAAGGAGGACAAAGATGGATACATTTGCTTACTTTAAAAAAAAAAAAACTCAGCATTTGCATTGCAAAAAAAAAAACACCAGAAGCAAAATCAAAAGACAAGTAACAAACTGGAGAAGACATTTGCAATTTATATGATAGGCAAAGTCTTACCATCCCTAATGTGTAGTGATTCCAAAAATAGAGAAAAGACCAACAACTTTATAGAAAAGTGGGCCAAAGATAGGAACAGCTCACAGAAAAAAGAAATGCAAATGGCCTTAATCGTATGAAAAGCTTTTCAACCTAGTTCTTAATAAGAGAAATGCAAATTAAAACTACTCTGAAAGCAATTTGTCATCTGTCAGATTGGAAAAAATCCAAATATTCTACAACGTATTTTGTTGGTATGGCTGGGAAGAAATTGGCACCTTCATCATTCCAGGTGGAATAAACAAATATTCGTCTGGAGTGATATTTGATGATGTCTAGCAAAATTATATATGCAGTTATTCCTGACCTCACAATTCCACTTTGGGGAATCTATTCAAAAGATAACCAGTAAAAATATTTTTAAAATGTACGATATTTAATTATAGCACTCCAGGAAAAGGAAGGAGAATATCTGATATACTATTATAAAAGGATCTTCAGAAAAATATATATGTAGATATACACACACAGCAAAAGAAGGTAGCAAAAATACATAGAATCTACCATTTATATAAAATACAGTAGATGTGACTGTGTATGTACATTTCCTAATATGTTTCCATTTGTAAAGTAAAAGAAACAAAAAATAAATGTTGATGTTAGAGTTGGTAAAAAAACAGGATGAAGAAAACCGGGGGGTTAGAAGAGATACTTTTCTGAATATGCCTTATTTTGTAAATTTGACTTTGGAAGTATGTAATTATTTGCATAATTATAAAATATTAAATATAAAAACAAAGAACAAGATGAAATGAATGAATCTGTTTATTATTTTGGTAGATATGCCATCCTTGGAAAAAAGGAGGAAAGCAAATACCATTTCCCTCAAGTGCCTCTCTCCTTTCCAAAGGACCTAACCAAGTACAGGGAACAATGAGAACGAGTCTGGCCAGAATGTCCAGAAATGTATTATCTTGAAGGACACTGACTTTCTCTCATGCATGCTGGGAATCGCAACAAGTCAGTGTTATCTGTAGAAAGCTGCTTTCTTGCATGCACGTCAAGTTCCTTGGGATGCTGGTCATATGACTGAACAAAGCAAGCTAAGCTTGTGATGTCACTGCTTCTGTAACCTAACTTACAAAGCCCCTCTCCCTGTACTAACTGGGGCAGATAAGAGCACTATGGAGAGGGAAGTGTTCATCCAGCTGGTCACCGGACAAAGCATCATGGCGGATGTACCTAAGGTACCATGTGAAGCAGATGAACACCAGTCCTGTCCATTACCATGAGACTTCCTGGTGAAGCACCTGTGCAGCCCATCACCACTGGATCTTCCCCCAAAATACTTCTAAATAAACCTTATGTCCTATATCCCATCTCAAGATGTCTCCTTTTGTCCCTTGGCAACCTATCCCCTTTCCCTGGCACAACTGGGCTACAGATGGTACAGTAGGATATCTATACAGAGAGGAATAGTTCTAAGTGTCTTTGAATTACAGTAATTTGACTGTATGTCTCTGGTGTGACATAATCTAAGAATAAAAGAGAAATGCCAAGAAAATTAAAGCTTTTCTAGTTATCATATTGTTGTTGGTAGTGCTGTCACTAGAATTGTGACATTGTTGGTTGTATCTTGAGGGATAAAATAAATGCATGTCCTTAAGAACCAGAATGTTTAGCAATATGAGAAAAGAAATGAGAGCTAAAATGGATGGGGTTGAGTAAAACCTTGTATCTCTAAATTTGAACAAGCAACATCATCATGTATGTCAGAAGTGTTTTATTTCTACAGAACTAATAACAATAAATACCTAGTTTGACTTCTGTAAAGACTAGAAACATGGACCAACCCAATAGCAATGAGCAACCCCAGTGCCTAGCCTGTGTTTTTTTCAGTAAAATACCATTTCATACCAAAAGCCAATGGGGAAATGACTTGTTACTGGTGTGGACAAGAAACATGCAAGATGAACCCGGAACTACTAAGAGCCAAAGGACTCAGGAACCAATGGCACTATGTTTCCAATGGCCAACCAAGGAAAAATTGTAACTTGAGAAGAATATTAAGTATAATGAATTGAAATACATCAAGTATGTGTAAATCCATACGTTCATAATGATACTACAAAGCTTAATGGTCCCCTTTGGAAGATGGTAGAGAATCAATTCATTATTTTGAAAGATATTATACAAAAAACTATGTATCCCAGCTTTCCCAAATGAACTTTGTTGTACTTCTGGGCAACCAAAGAATGAATTATTGTAAATGTTTCTTTATGAAAGTTATCCCAGCTAATAAATGAAGAAGGAAAAATAAAATCATCGCTATTTTGGACCCCGAATGCATTATTGAATTGAGACAATAATCCTCAATGACTGCTAGCATCACAAATGAGGAAACACGTAAATATCATGTACCCTGTGATAGAAGAACACAAATACTCTCTATGAAATGCTCTTGCTAAAAAATTGAACCTAAGTCTCTTGATCTAGCTACCAATTTAGAAGAAATACATTGGACAGGAGACATGTTAAATGGCATCAGGTGAATGCAATCAGGAAAATATAGACAGTTCAAGTTGCTACAAGAAAAATAAAATTACTTTATTTAAAAGTATATTATAAGGGAAAGAGAAATGTGTGTGTGTGTATGTGTGTGTGTGTGTGTGTGAGAGAGAGAGAGAGAGAGAGAGAGAGAGGGAGAGAGAGAGAGATAGAGAGAGAGAGAGAGAGGGAGAGAGAGGGAGGAACAGAGAAAGAGAGAAAAAGACAGGTTCCGTAGATTCACAGTGACCCAAAAGATATATTAAAAACCAAAACTGGATTCAAACACACAGAATGTAAAACAAAAAGGAACAAAACAATTGTGAGAGAATTAGTGCAATCTGAACACTCATCAAATGCATTATGGAATTATGGAAGTCTTTCAACCGTTTTAGGATTGAAAGCTTATAAAGTTCTAATATATACTGAAGTATTGATTATTTGGTGGTATTATATGATGCCTGAGATGTGCATCAAAAAACTAGAGTTGGGGAGGCTGGTTTGGGGTAGAGGTGAAATCAAGCTGTAAGTGGACAATGCTGAAGCCAGGAGACAGAGGTGGGGAGTTTTATTACACTCTTCTCTCTTGTTTTTGTATATACTTGAAACTGTCCATAATAAAGAGGTTTTGAAAATCCCACTATGATAAAGTTTCTAGAATGTGGAACATGATACCCTACACACTATTTCGTTTTAGAAGACACTTGAGCTCAGATTCTAAATCCCCTTCCTACGTGAGGTAGCCTGTCATGTGTAATACCTAGAACTAGGGAGAGGATGTCATATGTGACCTTTTCTGGTTCCCTCGAAGCTAAGGCATGTGCATATAACCTACATTCAGCTAACTGTACACTCTCGTTCAAGTTTCCAATTTTGGTGAATGTCACCAAGACCCAAGCAAGGGTGCCAGAATCTAGTGGTAGGGCCACTGGAGTAAAGTGAGTAAAACTTAGGCATCCAGACAAGGAGTTGGCAACTTGCAGATACGTCCAAGTGGCCGTCCAACAGAAAGCCCTGACTGCCAGACTCTCTTGTCTTCTCCACAGCTGGGGCAAGATGGAGCAGAGACCTCCAGCCTTTCCTTCACGACTCTCCTGTCCTGGCAGCGTGGTCAGAGACATCACCCTAAGGGAGCTGTTATTACTTGGTGGCCTTCGCTGTGGTCCCTGCTATTTAGTCTGGGTTCCTACTTGTTTTCTGAATCTGTTTCTACAAACTTCTTAATTATTTAAGAGATCCAACAGCTTTCCCATAAATTCCTTTTGTCTTTTAGTTAGCCTATGTCAGTTCTCTTTGTTTATAATATAGACTACTGAGCACTATTAGAATAAAAAGTTCAGCAGGACTAATATATAATAGTATAATATAAACAATAAACATATAAATTAATCATGATTTAAAAAATAAGCACTATAAAATGGTGGTAGTATATTTATGCAGCATACATACCTACATTTATAATAGATATGATCATATATTCTATAGAGAGCGCTTTACAGTTCATGAAGTAAACTAATTTCTTCTTGTTATCTTTATCATTAAAAATAATAGTTATGACAATGAGATAAGAAGCCATAAGCATAAGAATGAATGAACTTTTTTTGGCCAACATAAACATTTTTAATCATTTAACAATATTAGGGTAATAAACTCTGGCCTGACTGTAGCATTTGATTGCTGGGTGCATTAAATAGGATAATTGTAGGGAAAAAATTCTGAAACATGAAAAGCATTATTATTGTTATCGATATAGAAGCACCAGAAAACCTAGTGCAGGAACTACAGGGATTTTTGATACCTGAGACCTATGCAATTTGTGAAGTCTGCTCCTATTATGTCCAGTTCCTGTGGAACTGGCATTTTCTTGGGGCATGTATAGGTACTAGGTTCTCTTCAGCTGAGAAAAAAAATGATTTAAGAGAGGGGGATGAAAAGTGTAGAGTGAGTGAGACAATAGGAAGACCTTATGGGTTTCGAGCAGTCATTGCCCAAGGTACTGGGATAGCTCAAAAGCAAATTTCTGCTTTATGTAGCTGTTAAGTAAGGCTTTCCAGAGAAGGAGGACCTTGAATCATTCCTTTATGCCCACAAGGCCCCAAAGTGGAGCCAGTCAGCTAGACTTGCTTCTGTCCTAGAAGTTACTTAGCTATGTTGGGAGAAGGTCGGAACCATCTACAGTGAGGGATTCTGCTTCAAGTCAGAACTTTTGATGAGGTTAAGAAAGAACAATTGAAGAATCAAGGCTGGCATTAGGAATAAAGAATAAAGGCAAAGCACCCATCTTAAGAGAGGTAGTAAACGTTATTCTGGGGGATGAAGAAGCTGTTTTAAGCATCATCGCAACAGCAGGTTGTGCTCTAAAGAGGCAAATGATAATGTTCATTCTGAGACAGAGGCTCTAAGATGCCATAAGAAGCCACAAGCTAATAAAGCTTAGGCACCCAAACATGCGGACCTGCTTGGTAGGCTCTCTTCCCTGTGTACCTTCCAAACAGCTTCACCCTGCCCAAGTCATCCACAGCCAGGGCAAGATGGATGGCTGCAGCTCTGAAAAGTAGGGGTTGAGCAGTGGGGGCAGTTGACATACTCCTCCCTTCCCTTCCCACTTTTGGTGTCTCCATTACAGAAAGGTGGGAGCCCTGTTATTCATATTAAAGAGCTTAATTACAAGGAACAAGCAGCAGCCTAGGTTTCCAGATCAATTTCCACATGCCAATTCCATACAACTGATGAGTTGCCTCTCAGTATAAGAAATTTAACAAATTTTACATTTTTCAAAAAAAAATATATAAACATATATATATACTTATTATATATATATGTATATACTTATATATATGTATATATGTATATATATATATATATATATATATATATATATATATATATATCCTTTTGTCTTATTGCATGAGTATGCAGTATATAATATATAATTGAGAACTTCCTTTATGACCCAGAACTATTGAGATCATCAGCAGTTCAACTGTAAACCCAGGATCTGCCTGGCTCTAGAAGAAAGAGATCCAGGCTGCTATAATGTAGGTTATTTACTATCTTTTCTGTAATTTTTATGGTCAAATAACTACTACAAACCTAGAATATTTTGTTCCCTGAATGTTGGCAGTGTTTGTGGTAAACCACCTGGTCCTGATTTTTTTTTGTGTGTGAGAATTTTTTAAACTATGAACTCAAGTTTTTTTAATGGTTATAGGACAATTTTGGTTTTTTATTTCTTCCCGTGTCAGTTTTCAATAAGCTATATTTTTCTACAAATTTGTTTCTTAGCATTTTCATATTTTATCTCTTTAAAATTTTGGAATAAACTTGTTCATGATATGTTCTTAATTTCTTAGGCTGACTTATATATATCAATGTCCCTTTTTCATTACTAGTATTATTTATTTGTTTCCTCTTCCTGTCTCTTTCTTTCTCTTGCTAAAGCTCTGTCAATTTGATTACTCTTTTCAAAAAAGTATTAGCTTCATTAGCCCTATCTACTATACACATTGATAGGTATAAGTGTATTCCATTTTATAAAATTTTATTCTTATCTTTATTATTTTCCTCTACTACATTTATTCTGATATTTTTCCAACTACTTACTTTGTATACTTAATAACTGTTCTTTTTAACATAGGAATAGAATGTTATGTAAATTTTCTTAAGTGCAATTTTAGCAGTATTTCACATAATATAATATGTGGTATATTTGTATTCACTCAGTTCAAATATTTTCTAATTTCCAGTATAATTTCCCTTTACACCAGTGAATGACTTAGAAGTGTTTCCCACTTTTCAAAAATATGGCTCTTGTCTATAAGTTTTGGTTATGCATTTCTTTTTTTAATTTTTAATTTTTATTGGTGCATTATAATATACTTAATAGTTAGATTCATTATACCATATTCTTACATGAACATAATTTGATCAGTCTCATGCCCCAGTACCTCCCCTTTTCCTTACCTCTTCCCTCCCACTGATCCCTTTGCTCTACTCTATTGATATCCTTCTATCATTATGATTTTCAAATTAGTTCATTATAATTACTATTAAAATGGGATTTGTTCTGGTATATTCATACATATGCATAGCATTATTTGGTCAATTTTGTACCACAGTACTCCCCAGTATGTCCCCATGCCCTCCTTCCCTCCCTCCATTTTGATCCCTCTCCTCTACTCTCTTAGTTTTCCTTCTAACTTAATTCCACTGTGATCAGAGAACACATTCCATATGATGCTAATCTCTTGAAACTTATTGTATCTTAACTATGACCCAGTATGTGGTCAGTTTTCATATATATTAAGTTCTTAGAGAAAAAGTTGTATTTAGCAATTATTAGATGTCGTGTTCTATACATGTCCTTTTGATTCAAACTACTATCTGTGCTGGTCAATCAATTGCTTGGGAAAATTTAATATAATCCTTTACTATGTTAGTGCAGCTATCAGTCTCTGTACTTCTGCCAATTTATACTTTATTCAATGAAGACTGCACAATTAGGTGCAAATAAATTCATAATTGTTCTATATTCTTGATGAATTAACCACTTTTGGATTTTAATCTTTCTGTATTATATTTCAGATATGTTTCTTATAATTAACATAGAGCTAATTAAAAATTTAAAAATCTAGTCTAAAATTATTTATATTTTATTTGAGTTCATTTGAATTTACTGATGTATTTGGATTTATGTTTTTCTCTTTATAAAATCTGTTCTATATTTTCATTTCTCTTTGCTTAGCATTTTCATATTTTATCTCTTGCAGCTACTTTAGAAGTTACATTTTCCATATCTGTTATTTTCATGGCTTCTCTTAAAGTTTAACTTGCTTATTTATCTACCAAATTTTAAAGTCAATTAGTATCCTTTCTATGCTAACAATAGGCATTTTAAAACAACATAATTTTAATTACACTCTCAGCTTTTATGCAAAACAGTAGCATATACTCATGTGTGTAGTTTGAATAACCCCACTGGGCTTTACTCTTGTGTATTTGGTATATATTTTTCTTTGGTTTCATTCATTATTCACCATTTTGTGTTAAGTATTATTCTTTTATCTCAAGATTTCCTTTTGAAATCATTTCTCTTACACCTGAAGTACTTCCTTTACAGCTCATTTGAATGAGGATCTGCCAGGGCCAACTCTCAGTTTTTGTGTATCTCAAGATGAATTTCCTTTATCTTATCTTTTAAAATATATTATTATTAGGTATACCTAATAGATTAACAATTATTTTCTCCCAGCATATTGAAGATATTACTTCATGGTTTTCTGGTTTCCATTGTTGCTGTTGAAAAGTCAGCTGGTATTCTAATTATCTTTTTATTTTTTTATTTTTTTTAAAGAGAGAGAGAGAGAGAGAGAGAGAGAGAGAGAGAGAGAGAGAGAGAGAGAGAGNTTTTTATTTTTTTATTTTTTTTAAAGAGAGAGAGAGAGAGAGAGAGAGAGAGAGAGAGAGAGAGAGAGAACTTTAATTTTTTTTTTAAATTTTCGGCAGACAACATCTTTGTTTTGTATGTGGTGCTGAGGATTGAACCCGGGCCGCACGCATGCCAGGCGAGCGTGCTACCGCTTGAGCCACATCCCCAGCCCCTAATTATCTTTTTAGATAGTCTGTAATTTTTCTCTTACCGCTATCTCTTCTCTTTGTCTCTGGTATTCTGAAGTTCCACTCTATGATGTCTATATGTGGGAACCCTCATATTCGTCCTGTTTATAGGTTGATCTTCCAAATCTGAGGATTGGTATACTATTTGGAAAAATTGTAAGCTATTATTTATTAAAATATTGCTTTCATCTAATTATCTTCTTTTATCATCTCCATTTGGAATTGTAAGCTACTAACCTCTCTCCCTCAATTCTACATGTCTCTAAACACTTTTCCTCCCATGTCTTTTTATTTGTCCTCTGGGCTGATTGTGAATAATTTTTTAGATCTATTTTCCAGCTTACTAGTTTTATCACTTAAATAATATTCATGTAGGTATCCTACCCATCCATTGAGCTTTTAGTTTCCATTTTTATATATTTTTTTATGTTTGAAATTCTATTTTTACTTTGATATGACTTACATTTTCATGGTCTCTTATTTCTTATGTGTATTTTAAAACTCTTATTTATTTGTATGTATCATATAGCTTACTTTATGTCCTGTGTCTGATTGACACAACACTTTAGAACTTTGTAGATTAAATATGGATGTCCACTGATTTTTCAGTGTTTGCTTTTGGTACTTTCTTTTTCTCTTGTTTCTTTTGTGATATTTTTAAACTGTGAGCTCATATTCCTTGGAACTGTACTTATGGAAAGTTTTATGGCCCAGGTTCAAAGGGTCTTTCTCCAGAGAGAATTAATACTTTATGCTAAGAAAATAGGCCTTTGGAGTCCCAGCTTTATGGGAGGTAAAGCAAGCCTAATCTGTGAAGTTCAGAAAACATAAGCTTAAATGTCACTGGGTTCTTCAACTATAGTAGGCTCATTTGTATCACTTAATTTTTGGTTTCTGAATGAGTTTCCTTGGGATGTTGTTTAAAGTACCACAAACTTGATTGAGAAAACAATAGAAATCTATTCTCTCATAATTCTAGAGATAAGAAACCTGAAACCAAGATGGTGGTGGCAGGGCCATATTTCCTCCAGAGCCTCTAAGGGAGGACCCTTCCTTGCCTCTTCTAGCTTCTGGAAGCCTTAGGCATTCCTTGGCTGATGGCATCAAAGCTCTGATCTCTGCCTCCATCTTCATACAGACATCTCACTACACCTGTCGATGTCCAATTTTCCTCTCTGTAAAAGGAAACCAGTCATTTTGGACTGGGGCCACCTTACTTCAGTGACTTAATCTTAAGATGCTCACCTCTGCAAAGGTGAGCAAACAAAAAATGCTCATCATTTCCAAATAAGGTCACATTCACAGGTAAAAGAGGTTAAGACTTCAACATATTTTGTAGGAGATTCAATTCAACCCATAATAGTTTTTGATAATTGCTGACTTCCTTGCCACCTCTTGAACACTTTTTTATATATTCCAGAATTTTTTTAGTCACGAAGTAGACAATCTCTCAATCTTCTAGTCAATGTCAGTCATCAATTCCAATTCTTTTATTGTGTCATGGCAACTTCCACTCTTTCCCTATTGCCTTGTGGACTTAGAAATCAGCAGGAAAAAGGTTTATTAGAACTGAATGCAAAATGAGAGTAAGGCTTTAAATGGAGACTCAATAGACATGATTGTGAACAAAGCAGAAGGAAAGTACTGTGTGGGAGGTTGCTTGAAGGACTTATCCCTACATTACTCACTGAGGTATAACTAATTGTTGAATCATAAAGATCCAGGGCTAAATCCTTCCTATCTTTTACAAATTGTATGATCTAAGAAGATTACTTTCAGTTTTCTCAAATGAAAAAAAAGGAGGTTATCATAATAACATCTATTTTGGGGACATGTTTTGTGGATTGATGACTTAATGAAGATCCCTGGTGCAAAGCAGGAATTCAGGAGTTGTGTCAACAATTCGACTTCTATATTCCAAAATAAGTAAGGACTTTGAATAAATTGCCTCCAGATAAGCAAGGTAGAATGTTGAGAGCCACAGCCGAAGGGGCCCCAGCAAACTTCCAGCTGCCAGCTGATGATTGGCTCACAGTGGCCACAGCAAACTTCTAGCTGCCAACTGATTGGCTCCTCTGCGGTGATGCTCATTGGGCTGTTTCCGCGCCCTTTCAGACCACAGAGCTACTCATTGGGGGACTTTTTTTGGCTCCGCCCATGTGACCCAGCCAATCAGCCTCAAGAGCAGGAGGAGTGGCGGAGGTTGAGAGGCTTGTGGGAAGCCGGTGGTGGCAGTTGGGCTCTGAGGGTTTTTCCTGAGGAGCTGTTTTGTTTGGCGTGTGTGGTTCTAAAAATAAAGTTTGTTTCTTTTGACAAGTGGCTCCTGAATTGTGCCCAGCCAGACTGCGGCAGTAGAAATTGAAAAGAAACATTTTTCAGTTTTATACACTATCCTGAGGGGTAATTAGGGCAAATATGCTATCTTACAGATGAACAAATTGAGGCACTAGGATGTCAGTTCATTCAGTATGAAAGAAAGAAAATACTAGTAACCACCACAATTAGGGGCATCTGTTTGGGAGATAATCAATGATTCTGTATCCCTTCTAGGGAGAAATGGTATTCAAATTAACCAGACCCTCCCCTGGGTACCCAGTTCTGCAAGCTAACAGGTGATTGGACCCCTTCATTAAAAGCCACGTTTCCTTCAACTCCAATGATACCTCATGTCTATTAAGTGGGAGGGAAGAGATTGAGAGAAAAACAAAGCCAGACAACATTTTATATTGTATTTCAAACCCTGAACATGAAACCAACCAAAGATATTTTAACATGTTTTTTGAGAGCTTCACCCAAGCCTACACTCCAGAATAGCTTTATAATTTAAGGAAAGAAAAGCCAGAAATCGCCACCACTCTGTGATTGACTCACACACATGTTGGAAACAGAGTTCACAAATCTAATTCCTTTCTCCATTCTGGGACATTTTTATCCAGAGAACACAAGTGACCGGAGGCAGTGCTGCCTGCTCAGTCAATTCCTGACAGCAGCTCCCAGTGAAACATATTGTGTTTGGGGGCAAGCATTTTTCCAGGAGTGGTGCTGAAATGAGATGGTGAGAACGCACACGGTGAATAAATGGCCAGTGGAGGGAGAGCTGAAGAAATGAGGGTGATTATGCAGGCGCTGTCCTCTATGAATACATTAGCTCCCTGATAAGCCCATGCATTTGACTGCCTCCAAAGCAATTTCTTGCAGTTTCAGTAAATACAGGTGTCTGGATATGTTTTCTAAGCTCAGCTTCAGCAGGCTGTTCCTGCTGCCAGTCCTCAGAACCCTAGTATTAAGTCTGGGGACATCAGGCCCCATGCAGTGCCTGTCGGTTCCTGAACAGATTGTGAGATGTTCATTGTGGGTGCTATCACCCCTTCAGGTTCGGGGCAAGGATTCTCAGGGCCAGTTACCTGGCCTGTGGAGGGGAGGTGGAGATGGGAGAGGTTTGAGGTAAGAGGAGAGGGATCCAAGCTAGAGACCTTGGGTGGAAATTGAATATCAGGAACTGTTACAGGCAGCACTGAGGCCACAGGGGCAAAAGTAGATTTATTATTTAGAACTGGCCACACATTGGAGGAGGTTTGTGTGGAAGTACAAACAGGCTGGGCTGAAGAGGAAAATCTCAGACAAGAGCCACAAACACAGAAGGGACAAGGTCCTCTCCAGGACAAGTAGGTAGTGGCAGATGTTAAGCTGGTAAAGATCTCTAGGGGGAAGACAGTGGGGACCACCAGGGGATCATGTCACAGTTTGAATACTGGGTTTATCAGAGACACTCCCTGAACATGGACAAGATCCTTCAGTGTGTTAATTTTCACATTATAGATGAACACCAGGACAACTAATGTGTCCCTCTGAGGGAGGAGAGTGAGGCATTCTGGGTTTATCTCTTCACATGTCAAGAGGAAGGAGTCAGAAAGCCTGGGAAATGCTCCTGTAGGATGAGACACAAAATGGTACCTCTCACAGAGTCACAACAGGAGTGGATGGTTGCAGAGCCCTGGACTTTGAGGCTGGGTGGGTGGCTACATCAGAAAAATGGTAGCACTGGGCTCATGGGCCTGGACAATACTAGGTGGGGTCAGAAACAAGCATGGAAAAAGCTTGGCTATTTTGTTGTTTATACCCTATGAGCTTATTTTCCATAGCTCTCTCTTGACAAAATCTTTGGAAAAGTTTAGGCCACCATGGAGGAGACCGAGATCATTCAGGTGAGAAATCCCAAGGGAGTGACTCTGATTGCTGTTCCTTGCCTCCCTCTGGATGCCTACTAGTCTCTTCCTTTGCTCACAACTTTGCTCACAACTTTGCTCACCCCAATTGTGAGCCCTCACGATTGTTTTTAACCATGAAGCTGTTCCCTTGGGTCAGGAGCTTCTCTCCCATGTCCTTACCCCCAGCCAAGCAGGTTCTGAAGTACCCTTCTTCTTGAAAATTCAAGAGGCTTCACTCTGTACCCCTTCCCAAACACACACATGGACTAGGGAGTAGAGATTCAAAACCAGCCTGTGAACCTTGACTTTAAGTCCCTTTCTCCATCCCCAGACTTATCCACCCTCATGCGAGCTGAGCTCAGCCCTCTTGGTGAGAAACCCCACTCACCCTGATCCCAAGCTCCACATTCTCGCCTCCATAGACCTCCATGCCTTCGTCCAGTAGGCCAATCTCCTGGAAATACTGCCGGTCCACAATGAAGCAGCCGATGAGGGCAGGGCTCCTGCAGGTTCGGGGAGACAACCAGCGGTGAGCAGAGGGCTGCCTTCTGGAGCCACCCAAGGAACAAGAGCTGTGGCAACTTCCTACAGGAGGATCGGTTCTTCCCCCTTCTCAGCTGCCAGAGCCAGTGTGGGCTTTGTGCTCAGAGTAGCCTCCTGGCTCTGCCCTAACCCAGCCACTCCAGGGAGGCTGTTTATCAGGGCAGTGGGGTAGATAGTTCTTGTCCTGGGACCAGCTGTCATTCCCCGCTGTGCTTGCATCTGCTGGGCCACGTGCAGCTGTATTTCTAGGTGTCTTGACTCTGATGTCTGAGCTGCACAGTCCATTTCTGCTGGGTGCCTATGCCAACTTTCCCACCTGGGGGTTCCACATGGCAACCTTGGTTCTCTTTGAAAGGTCAGCTGGGACAAGGCTACAAAGAAAATAACTTATAAATTTTATCTGCAGGTCGAGGGTGGTCCATGAAGAATTTAAAGCAAAACAGTGGTAGGAATAGATCCGTGTTTTTAAAAAGAATACTCAGGCTGCCAACTGCAGGGGACTAGGGGAATTGAGGGATCCAACTGGGAGGCTGGTTGCTGTATCCAGGTGAGAAACAATGAAGACGTGGTGAACTATGAAGGGAGAGGAGGAGAAACCCTGATGAGAGCTGGCTTGCTGGATTGGCGATGGTGGATAAGGCCCACTCATCAGTAAAGGGTATGAGAGAAACCACCTTTGGAAGGAAGAAGCATTCTTCCTTACACTATCTGTGGGACACCAGGGGTAAGTGGACAACTGACCTTACACTATCTGTGGGATACCAGGGGTAAGTGGACAGTCTGGGTGTGGACTCAGCCAGGGTCTTAGGTTAGAGCAACACTGTTGCAACTTTCCTTCTTTTGGGGGGATAGGAGCAGGGGTCACCAGCTGGTGCAGACATCCATGACTTCCCAGGAAACAGTTCACATTAGGGCAATCAGCAGGAGCACACCCGGATGCTACCCTTTGTAGCCCTTGCTGGCATTTCATCAGCCCATGGTTAGAGGATTTGGTAGAGGAGAAAAAATGAGAAATGAAGAACCTTTGGCATTGAGAAAACTGTCAGTCAACCTCATGCAAATGGACCTGTCTTAGAGACTGGAAATTCATCAAGGTGGTGAATGGCTATTTTGCAGGCTGTTTTTCTGGGGGATGCTGATTCAGGGGGAGGGTGCTCAGGAACACTGGCACCCTGGAGTCACTGTCTCTCTTCTTTCTACATCACTGGACTTCATTCTAGATGGCTCCACGCTCTACAGACCACAGGTACACCAGGTGGTCAATTCAGACTCCTAACTCAGGCTGACATCCTGCTCTAGGATCCTGGACCCAGACCTTGGAAGTGGGCATTATGGGAATAATCTCCGTTTAG
This sequence comes from Marmota marmota marmota, assembly GCF_001458135.2. NCBI lineage: Eukaryota > Metazoa > Chordata > Mammalia > Rodentia > Sciuridae > Marmota > Marmota marmota. The sequence goes on from NW_026000174.1 coordinate 24,410,874, forward strand.
GCTGCATTCTCCAAGAGAAGTTCCCCAGTCTCTCTGAGTCTCCAAATCTATATCTATAGACAGGATTACTTATAACCTCATGTGGGACTTGAATAAGGTAAAGCTCTTGATGGTAACTGACATAACAGGCACTCAAAGGTCATTTTAAAAGATGCACTCTTGCCCTTTCTAAGCACAGCAGAGGGGGTCTCAGCCTTTTCCTCTCACCTCTGAATGTTGGACATGCCAGACCCCGCAGAAGCAGTGCCCCTAGCACATGCAGAAAGGGGCCTTCCTCTAACTGCCTGACCCAGCCAGGGAAGGAGCAGAGTCCAGAAAAGTTACCTGGATGACCAAAGGCCACTTCAGGTTGTGTATTACTTGTTAACTGGCTAGGGTAGTAAGCAGCCCTGATCAGTCTAAAAGTGTTACTGATTTATATCCTCCCTGATTCCCAAAAGGATTCAGAAATAGCTTTTGAGAAAATAGAGCATATACTGAAAAACATAAATAATGTCTAGAAATCTAAAGATGACAACAAATTGGGGGTGAGTTAGAATGTATCTGCAGACAGAGTTCTTCAATTGGCTGGGCAAATTTGGTTCTGAGTTTCCTGTTGACTAAGGTGAAAATGAATATGTGGTCTTAGAAATAAATGCACAGTTCTCATGTGAAAAATCTCAAAATGATTAATTCCTCAGGGATAGCAAGGTTTTCTCTGACCAGCAGTTGATTTGAAAGAAATTTCTCATATCAATCTTCCTAAAAAGGTCACTTGGGGACCTAGTGAAAAACCATCTCACAAACATCCTTCTAGAATACAACAGAGAATACCACTGGACTCTTTTTTTAGCTTACACCATGTGGACAGAAACACTAAAATTTGGTTCAAAAGAAAAAGGAACTGGGATAGGCAAGATACGTTTGTACGAATCACAGTCTCTGTGAGGTTGTCTTCATATAGGAATAAAACCAGGAATGGTTTTCCCCAAATCTTCCATAAATATAATTTACTTAATTAAGTTTCTGATAAAAATTGAGTGATGGAAAATATGAGATTGAGATATCATTCTCTGTTAAAGATCTAGAATTTAGCTTTGCTGATAAGACTAACCTGATATATTCAGAGAAGAGCAGAACAGAAACAGATAATGTTAATATAGTTTTTTTGCAAAAATATTGATTGCATGGTGGCGTATTTAGCTGCAATATCAGCAGACTGATGATCCAACCTCGGGGTTGGAAATCAGCTACACTAGTCCTGGGCTTGATAGTGGCCAGCCAGAGCAGTGATGACTAGCCATGGAATCCAGCTGGCCTGAGTGGATCCTGGCTTCTCTGCCCAGAGCCTTTGGTAGGGTCATGATCCTTTCTCAGTTTTGTTCTCATCTTATGAAACATGGATGACACAATGAATTGTCACCAGGTTATGATAAAGATATAATAAGACCATGTGTATGAAAGACCCTGCGCACAATAATCTTCCAACAAATACTGAACAACACAGAACTGTGGCAGGTGCCTAACAGAGTAGGCAACTACTGTGGTTTCGCTATGATTTGGGTGTCTCCCAAAGGTTCATGGGCTGGAATCTTGGTCCCATGTAACAGTATTCACGGGTGGAAGGTGAGTAGGTCATGGGGGCACCATACTTGGAAGGAACTAATGGAATTAAACAGAATCAGTTTAATTCTCTATACAGCAGGTTGATGTAAGGCAAAGCCACCTCACATACTTGACCCCTTTGTCACATGGCTGTTTTCCTTTTTGCTCCTGCCTTGTGGTGCCATCTGCCATGTTAGAATGAGCTCAGTAGGCCCCCATCATAGGCTGACCGACGGGGTCACCCAATCTTGGACTTTCAGCCTCCAAAAATGTGAAAATGTGAACTAAATAATCTCTCTAAATAAATAAATAAATAAATAAATAAATTACCCAGCCTCAGGTAATTTTTTAAAATAGGAACACAAGACAGACTAAGGAAGTAACAGAGATAATTATAGCAAAGTTAAGCAGGGTTCTCTTCCATTCTATTTTAAATATGAAAATATTTTTTTCTTCTAGCAAGGAAAAAATGTGATCTTAGGTAATAATCACCTACTTTCAATTAAATTTTTCATAATCTTTCTCTCTCATGCAATACAAAGCAACACTGGCTTCTAATCTCCTCTTTCATTCCAAGCTGCCCCCTAGGCCACCTCCTGGTGCTGTCCGTGTGTTTAACAGGCAGGGAGCATAGGCACCCACCCTGTCATCAACGCAGATGGAAGAAAGGCTAGTGGGGACAGCTATTGCTGGATTCCTAATCTGTGAAAGCAGAGACCACGGGCAGTGTCAATGGGGTCTAGGAAAACAGCATCAAAGGCAGAAATGCAGTTTGAAGCCACTTTTGTCTGAATGCTATAGGAAAAAACTCCAACACCATTAAGATGTGCAAGTCCTGTGGCTCTGCCCTGGCCCCTCTATCCCTCCATTTTCATTGCCTGGGGTTTTCCAGCTCAAGTTCCTTCTTCCAGGCCCTTAACCTCCTCTGTGACCATGAACTTCACATGTGGGTGCCCATTTCCAACCCATCTATCTCCTACTGCAAAAATATGATTGCTGCCCTATCTGCAAAAGATTTCCCATGTCTGCTTGCCACACAGTTGGCACAGCATGGCAGAATAGTTTTTTATCCCAAAGATTTTGTCTGTCTTCATTAGACTCTAGGCTTTTGGGGTTGGAACCAAATCTTAATCACTTTGAGTCCCCAGCAGAAGCACAGCAGTGGACACCCAGGAAGTGGCCCATAGAAGTGGGTTAAAATGAGTGACTTTGAGGCTGTGTGTGTATGTTTGGGTGCTATGGTGGTTCTTTCAAAAAGGATCAGCAAAGCCTGTGATCTGAGTCTGGGGATCACACTGTAACTCCTTTCTACCCTCATCCCACTGTGGCCTCCGTTCTGGGGCTGGAGTTTGCAGAGCAAGGGTTGGACTGGGGGTGTAGACCTTGCCTGGTGGCCAAGGCAGAGGGACCTGCAAGTAGGATGCTGTACCTGATGGGGGCTGTGGAGTTCTCCAGCTTCCACCAGGCCTTGGGGGGGTTTAGGTAGCGGCACCACAGCTCCCAGTCAAAGCCCTGGGCGGCCAGCGGGTACTCTTCAATCTCAAAGTTGTCGTATTTGATATTATCAAAGGATGGCGAGATGATCCGCTTCCGGTTCTCCTTTATGCGGGTGAGTACAGGTTCAGCCCTGCGAGAGAGGGAGGGAGAGGGGGTGACTGCTTCCCAGGTGGCCAACAACCAGATCAGCATCTCCTGAAGGCCATACCCTAGCAGAAGGAGGAAGGACCACTTGGCCATCTCCAGTGGAGGACACACAGCTGTGCCCAGGTTCACTTTGCCATCCCCTGAGGACTTCCAAGTGGGTGAGTGGCCTGGCCATTCCTGGATTTTGATACGGTTTCCCTGCTTTTCCTTTCTCCATACACACAACAAAAACCAAGACTTAAAAAATAAGGGGAGGAAAAAAAAAAGAGGGAACATATTTGAGGCTCCAGAGGAAGATTTCAACCTGGGCTTTGATTTCGCTAAATTCAGTGTATTCACCTGGAGGAAAAGAGCAAAGAGACCAAAAACAAAAACAAAAAAGAGCAATGGGGATGACAGGGACACATCCCCCACCTGCCCCGGGAGAGATGGGGCATCCAGGTTTCCCCAGGGAGCCAGGAGGCCCCTGTGGGCACCAGTAATGTGTTTGCCGACAGGAATGATAAGCTCCTCATTAATAATACATTTGGTGCATAATTGTTTATTCAAATCAGCTTGAAATAGTAAGTGTCCCTCTCCTAGTCTGGCCATAAATCCAGTGAAAATGCTTTTTAAATAGTCACAAATGGCAAGCAGGGCTGCAGCTACAAAAAACAAAACAAAACAAAAAAAAAACCGCCTGCTCTGCATCCTTCCTCTGGGCCTGTCATTGCAGAAGGGAGCCCAGGTGGCGCACATACCCTGCTAGGCTTTCCTGTCCAAGTGACCTCCCCACCTAACTCCCCAGAGGCAGAGGCTAGCACCTTGGAGTCAGGGCGGGGAGCAGATGCCAAGGCCTGGTGGGTGAACAGGGTGAAACCAACTGGCCCCGGCTCTACGGTCATCCCCACACCCACCACTCCAGTGCCCAGGTTAAGCCACACAGTGGGCCCTACAAACACATCAGCAACAGGTCCCGTTCCTGCTTGGCAGCAGACATTGAGGTTCCTGTCAGTTCTCTTGTCCCACCCACCACCTGAGCAGCCCTGGCCCGAGAGAGGAGGATTTGCTACAACTTGGTTTCGCCAGTAGAGAGAATCTGAGATGCCATGCTACCTCTGGCCTGGCACCCATGACAGTATCAAGGCACCCTCACCACCTCTGCCCACATGGTCTCTCCTGTCTGTGAGGTGGGGCCTCTGGGTCATATCTGCTCCATCTTGGCCACTCCTGGGGGCTGGAGCTGGCCCTTTGCTGGGCAGGACTCTGCTTTACCATCAGCCTAGACCCCTCCCCCTGGTCACACCTGCCAGAGGACCACACCATCCAGAGCCCCATCTGATATCACCATACTCTTCAGGTGCTGTGTGTTGACCTGTTGATCCTTGACCAACTAACCCTGCCACCCGGGTCACTCACACACCCACATCTCACTTTTCCCCAGGACTGTCTCCTTATCATCTGCACTGCAATCCCTGGCCCTCACTGGCCTCCTCCTCCTCACCAAGAGACACTCACCAGCCCACGTTGAACTCCACGTGGGCATCGAAGAGCGCCACCACAGGCGCCGTGGCTGCCCTCCAGCCGCTGACCCTGGAGCGGATGAGGCCCTCCTGCTTGCTGTGGCGCACCACTTTGATGAAGCCCGGCTTCTGGCCATTCACCTTGTCCACGTAATTGGCCAGCTTCTCCTTCAGCTCCTCTGTCAGGGAGAAAACACGTCCTTAGCAAGTGAGGAGCAGGGGCAGAGGGTGACCCAAACATCCACATTTCAGGATGAGAGACTAGAGGTCCACCCCCTCCCTAGGTCTTCCTTGGTTCCCATGGTGACCAGCACAGCTCAGCTTTAAAGAGAAAAACGGGAGAAAACAGGATTGACTGAGTCCCCGCCACACGCACAGGTCACAGGCCTCCCATACGTTGTCTATTTCACCTTCATGACAAGCCAATGGGAAAACAGGGGCTCAGAGGAGTTTACCAACTTCTCTAACGCCACGCAGCTTGTGAGTGGCAGTCTGGTTTCATGCCAGATCTCATGATGTGAATGGTCCCAGCTTCTCCTCAGTGGCCATGTGCCTGGGGCCTGCTCTGTCAGACTCCCATCTTCCCAGGTGGACAGCCAGGAGGGCTACCACACCAGCAGTTGCCATGGGCCTGGCTGAGCCCCTGTTGCTTCTGCTCCTTCCTGGGCATGTGCGCCCAGGCTCCTCAGCACCCGACGTCATGTTCATGTTTTCCACGGCAGCTCAGACGGGAGCCTGGGACACTTTGCAGTTGTTTGGGCAGAATTTAAAAGTTCATTTTGAATCACTGAGCCATCTCCGGGTCTGGGTCCCCTCTGCCTACTCTGTTGAGTGATTGTGTAGCCCACCCAGTGACAAGGATGTTGATACAATCCATTCTTTAATTGGGCGCCTCCTCCTCCTCCCCCTCTCTTCCTCTTCCTCCTCCTCTCCTCTTCCTCCTCCTCTTCTCCTCCTACTCTCCTCCTCTTCCTCCTCTTCCTCCTCCCCCTCTTCTCTTTCTCCTCCTCCTCTCTTCTTCTTCTTCTTCTTCTTCTTCTTCTTCTTCTTCTTCTTCTTCTCTCTCTCTCTCTCTCTCTCTCTCTCTCTCTCTCTCTCTCTCTCTTTTGCCAGCCCTCTCAACCTTCACCTCCTTAGTCCACCTGAGCCTGGTTTGGTGCCACAGTCCCTCTTCCACATCACAACCTTTAGAGCTGAAGACCTTCTGTAAGTCCTTCCTGAGGACTACTCTAGGTCAAGTATCTTCAGATACTTCTTACATTTCCTCATTTCTCATGATTTCAAATTATTTCATCAAGTTGACCTTCCCTCTAAATATGTTAGTTTTTTTCTCAAGACTTTAAAAGTTATGTACTCAGCAGCTGACTTAACAGGTCAGAAGTAAACCGTGTGATACAGAAGAGAGGCAACTAACCACCTTCCTTAATCTAGAATCCATGCTCTATTAATAGAGTCTAAGGTCGTATCAACTCTGCCTACTTTACACTCAAATTCAGCTTGCTGAAAATATATACCTACATGTTCTTTTCACATGGTGCTACTAAATCAGGCCTTCTTCATCCCATCTCTTCATGGATACAAGTGTAGGTGGTACATGTGTGTGTACGTGCGTGTGCGAGTGTGTGTGAGTGTGCATGTACTTAAACCAAAACAGGATCTTGCATTCACTCTTATTGAAAGCCACCATTTTAAAGAATTGCACCGTTTCTCCTGATGTCAAAATGTCTTTGTCCCATGATTCTGCAATCCAATGCCTTTGTTATCCAGCTCTTCCAGCTTCTGCAAAAGTGATGAGCATATGGCCTTCATTGTCATTCAAGTCATCCTTTAAACAATGTGACCCTTGTCCTAAGCTGCCTAGAGAAAAGTGGGCTGACTTCTGGGCTGAAGCTAAATGCTGAGTCTTGCTTTGGCCTGTATGATAATGACCTGTGACCTCTGGTGACAGCAGCTGGCTGGGAGGCCGCTGTCTCACAAGAGCATCAGCCATAGGGCTGCATAACTCTGTGCCCCATGCTCCGAGGTCTTCAAGCAGGTGGCCAGAAGGTTTCCTAAGACATCAATTGTTTTATCACTTTGAAGGTCCATCCTACCTGTTTGGAAATTTTGAGGAGAGCTCTGAAGCCTGCCATCTGGGCTTTTGATGGTGGCAGAGGAGAGGATGAGTGCCCAAAGGCTGGAGGGAGAACCCGGCTAGACCCTAGTGTCCTCATTGAGAAGCCCCAGGAGTGTGTGCCTGTCCTCTTCCTCCCTCACCCTTCAGGTGAGATCGCTGCCCTGGGGGCACCATTTCTAAGGTATTGATGGTGGATGATTGCTACCAGGAGCCCCCCAGGAATCCCACCTCCCTGAATTCATATCCCATTGTAACCACTTTGCACACTGAATATGGCTGGACCTACAACAAGGGGGTGCAGCAGGAGGGCAATAGGGTAAGCTCCAGGCCCGGGTCTTGGATGCCTGGAAACTCTGGGATTTGCTCTCTGGCTGCTCTAAGAAGGGAAGTCTGAGCCAGTCTCCTTGGGGATGAGAGGCCCAGAAGTCCCCAGTGAGGACTCAGGGGAGGAAGCACCACCTCCAATCGATCCTCCAGCCCCAGTGGAGCCTGGAGAGCCCATGGATACCATGGCGCTGTGCAGAGCTGAGATGAGCAGACAAGCTGCCCAAAGATCCCAGCCCTTATTGCAGGATCCTGCGCCAATGAATGGGTGCTGTCTCAGGCCACTGACTTGTGAGATGAGTTGTTTTGCACACAGTGCCCACTGTTCTGGGGTAGTGCTGGCACTGAAATAAGATTGATGCACAGGAAATGGAGTCAGACGCAGAAGTGCCAACTCAGAAGGACGGCAGCCAGACATGAAAGGTCTGGTTTCTTGTAAAACTGCTGCTCCTTTGTACCTCTGGCAAACTGAAATAGAGCAAGTGGCAAATCCTGGCCCCAGGCAGCTGTGTTGCTCTACTGATTAAAAGAGGGACTCTCTTAGCCCCAGCCAGCAACAGAGTGGGGGTTGGGAGAGAGAAAGAGAGAGGGAGAGAAGGAAGGAAAGAAAGAAGGAAGGAGTTTGACATTTCCTAGATGACGTGGGCTCAACCATGAATTAGGGTTCATGTTTTCTGTCAATCTTTGTCAACTGCAAAATAAGAAGGAAAAAAAAAATCTCAAAAGCACTTTGGCATTTGCAGGAAAATTGTTTTCTAAGATACTTCTTTTTACATATTATATACATTCCTGATAAATACTTTATATATTTAAAATACCCCTCAGAACCAGCTCCAAAAGACAGAAAGAACTTGCTGTTTTCCTTATACCTAAACGCAAGCACATAACTTGTCATATTTATCTTTTTGCTAAGGCTGTTAGGAAGCTCAGAGACAAATATAATGACTAATCACAGAGTTGGATCAGCATTTTTCCTTCCCTACCTATGCTAAAGCATTGATTTTCAAGTTCTAGTTTAAATCTAATCTGCATTGTCTTTTGCCTTTTTTTCCCCCTACTTAAGGACCTTTATTTTTTTTTAATAAGTATCTGTCAATATTGCTTAATACAATGTCATGGGAGGGTGTACAGGAGCATAATTGTGGCAACAAGGGGGAAGCTCTGACTCTATTTTGTGCTGGGTTTCAGTTGTTGGGAACAGGCAGTGGGTGGGGGGGTCTGCTATTTGTGACTTTGCCAGACTTGGAATCAATGCGGAGCTGGAGCTGTGACAGCCAGTGTTGACAGAGAAACACAATTTGCACTCTGCATGGGGCCAGTGTCCTCCTGCTTTTGTGGCTCCTCCAGCTCTCTCCTGCTGTCCCCAAATCCCTGCTCTGCTGACTTCTGAAAGACCTCTGTAAGCCAGCACTCCCAGAAGCAGGGCTGATGAGACAGCTTGCCTCTCAGGAGGGCTCAGGCCACGCTCTGCATCCACAGGTGGAGCACCCCCCAGGGCCAGCTGAAGGCCGGCTGCCAACCTGCTGTCACTTCTTCAGACTGAGAAGCCAAGGAGAACTGGGGGATTTACCAGTCTGGTCAACAGAGCCTTGCTCCCCTCCCTGGCTCTGCTCCTCTGTCTAGCAGTCAGCTGCCTGGGGCCAGCCCACAGGAAGAGAAGGCAGGCTAGCCCAGAGGGGGGCTGCACCTGGGCTGTTGATCTCCTGTAAACACTTAATGGGACACTGATCTCATGGGTAAAGGAAGCTAAAGGATTAAGAAGGAGCTTTGCTTTTTTTTGGGAAGGTCTAGGCGCTGTGCTGAGAAAACTCCCCAGCTCTGCAGCTTCTGTCTTTATGGTGTGCTTGGTGGATAATGTCCTATGCATGTTCTAGGACTGAGGAATGTAGGAGTAAAGGGAGAGGTCACCCATTCCTTTGTTCATTCATCTGTCCAACAAATATTGAGCACTTACAATGTACCAAGTACCAATCTAACTGCTGTGGTGACCGTTGTGCACAAGGCAGTCTACAGGGGACTGAAGATTTGTGTCCCCCAACCCCACCAAATTCATGTGTTGAAATCCTAACTCCCAAGGGGACAGCTCATGAGAAGATAAACGAGTCACAAGGGTGAAGCCCTTGCCTAAGTCCATTTGGTAATGCTAAATAAAATTCAAAGACTGGGTAGCTTAGCAAGACCCTGTCACAAAATAAAATAAAGGGCTGGGGATATACTCAGTGATAGAGTGTGCTTGCCTAGCATGCTCAAGGACCTGAGTTCAATAACCAGTACCACAAAGAAACAAAAACAAAATAGGTATCAAAATAAAATTAAAAGAGCTGGATAGCTCAATGGTAGAGGAGTCTGGCCCCAAGTACTGTGGGGAAAATGTTAGCAGAACCATGAGGGAGAGTCTATTCCATGCCTCTCCTCTGACATTTGCTGCCAGGGCCTTGAACACTCTAGGCAAGTGCTCTACCCCTGAGCTATATCCCTAGGCCTTTATTTCATTTTGGGACAGAGTCTTGCTAAATGGCCTAGGTTTTGGCCTTGAACCTGAGATCCTCCTCTCTCAGACTTCTGGGTAGCTAGAATTACAGGTGGGCATCCCGGTGCCCGGCTCCTGCTGACATCTTCATTCTGGACTTCTAGGCTTCAGAACCATGTGACAATTTCTATTGTTTAAACCACCCAGCTGATGGTACCAGTACAGAGACCATGCAAACTGAATGTGCCAGAGTGAGGACTGGCACACAGGGAGGCAGGTTCTGCAAGTCTCAGGGTGTTTCCCAGGAGCACAAGCCCCCAAACCCCTGCAGTCCTTTATTCATGGCTGCCCATGGTATTTGCTTCCTTCTCTACCCTGCCTCATGGGCCCAGGCCTCATCCCTGTTCCCTGGGATCATCAGTCAGAGAAACAACCCAAATCCTGCCTCAGGATCTGCTTCTGGGAGAACCAACCTAACACAGTACGAAGCATTAGGCACTGTTCTAAGCACCTTGCAGAGTCCTCATTTAACCCTTTCTACCACCCTATGACGTAGCTACGCTGACCGTCATTCTAGTTTGAAGACAAGGAAATTTAGACACAATGTGACCCACGTTGTAAATACAGAATTTATATCCTACTAGGCTGTCCCCAGAGCCCATTCTCTCCACTTCTCCACTTTACACTACCTCCATGAAATGAAACGTTGGCCTGCCTCCAGGGTACCATACTATGAAGAGTGGAATTCAGTAGGTCAAGGTGGGACCAGAGAATCAGAAGCTCATTTCGTACAAGATCCCCATGATATTCTGATGGGCAGGAGCCAAGCTCAGTTGTGACTATATTTTCTGTTTTAATTTTTTAAAGATAGGCTTAGTGACAGGGTGGGGGAAAGGGAGGTTTTTGTGGAATGTGTATGGTTCCAGGGCTCAAGAGGAAGACTCGGGCTTAGACTTGAAAAAGGCTCCTCACTACCTGCGTAGCTAGCTTTTCTCTTCATTCTCACAAATTCTTTGCTTCCTTGCTGCCCTCGGTTGCAGAGCCTCCACTTTCCAGCTGGTTTTCTCTGTGTGGTTGTTAGGATAGTCAGCTCTCCGTGGCTATGACAAAATAGCTGAGAAAAACAACTTGAAAGAGGGAAGGTTTATTCTGGCTCATGGTTTCAGGGATTTCAGTTCATGGTTACTTGGCTGTGTCCATGTGGGGCCTGTGGCCAGGAAGAGCATCATGGCAGGGAGTAGGGAGTGGAGGAAGCGGCTTACTTTATGGTGGTTGGAAGCAAAGAGAGAGGTCGGGGCCAGGGCCCATTATCCCCTTCAGGGGCACTACTAGTGACCTACCTTCCTTCTACTATGTCCTACTTCATAAATGTTCCACCACCTCCCAAAATACCTTGAGCTGGTGCTTTTGGATCTTAAGAGAAGATCCAAACCATACCAGTCAGCCTCGGGTCTATTCCCTGTAGAGGTCTGACCTCTGCATAGGCCACTGTTCCTTGTCCTCCCCTGGCCACCTCTCCTTGAAACCTCAATGTTGTGCTCCAAAGCCCACCTGGGTTTATAGCATTGCTCCCACCTCCCCTAGCTACCTGGGAGGGGAGTGGAAACACCCCCCCCCACACACACTCCCACCAGGAAGTGCTAATGATTGCTACTCTCTCCTGGCACTAATTTAAAGATTTAAAAGCACAGCACATTTCTGTCTCTTCCTTTAAGAGTGAAACAGTAGCTGGCCTTCCTCTGATCAGATTTACTGGCTTTCCTCTAAAGCCATTTAGGGCCATTGAAATACAAATGCTATGTCAACACACTTTAGAAAGAGATTATTTCTAAGGAATCAATGGTTGTCAGACCCAGCTGATCACCAGCAGCTGGGGAGCTAAAGAAGACAGAAGAAAGATGCCACCCATCCCACCCTGCTTAAAGAATCCGGAGGGGAGTCTGGGCTCAGAGGGGCCTGCCGATGGGTGACGGAGAGCCAGCAAGGGCAGCTGGGGTCCCAGGACGAGTCGGCCTGAGCCAGAGATCTGGGCAGCCTTGCTCTGTGCTTTCCTCTCTCGGTGAGATCATTCCAGACAGGCTGTCCAATCCCTGGCAGTTTACAAATGCCTTCCCCGGGTTCATTCTTCTGTCCACTACACTTAACAACTGCACTCTGCCCAGCTCCTTTAATAGCTGCACTTTTTCAAAGTCAATTGATGCTGAAAGAGATTTGGGAATGGCCTTAAATAGTTCCCCTCGTTCAGAAGGCCTGACCCGGCCATTTATGGTAAGGACCTAGGGAAGGGCTCCATCAGGGAAGTCTGGGGAGGGTTTAAAATATGGCTACCCAGGACAGGCACACAGTGTCCCAATCGTCCTGGGAAGCTGCAAGCTCTGATTAATCTTAAGGGTCCCGCCGTAGGTGTCTTGATCTACTCTGTGGTTTCACAGCAGCGAGTTAGTGATCACCAAAACCCCTAGAAATACACGCTTCAAACTCAGTGAAGTCTCCAAAGCCAAGCTCACAACACCCACTGGGATACCCTCTTATCTGCTACACAAGGGCTTGTTTTCTCCAATGGAGAAAACAAAATGGTCTAAACTGGTTTCCATTAAGACTGTGGCAGAGAATGTAAAAATGCCCTCCGACAGACAGGGGTGCATTGGGTTCTAATAGAAATTTAACTCCCTCTCTCAAATTAAAAGAAAAATTAAAAAACTAATGGCTACAAACTTGATTTCTAACATTCGTCAGAGTCTGCAGTATAAACACCCCAACCCCAGTCGCTTTCAGGCCACCAGCCTCAAGCCACTGAGTTTTGGTGATCACCAACTCCCCACTGTGAAACCACAGAGTAGATCAAGACACTTACCTCGGGACCCCTAAGATTAATCAGTGCTTGCAGTTTCCCAGGACAATTGGGAAGAGCTGTGCAGAGTTGAGAAAGGATGGGGACCATCGACCAGCTCACGATGGCCACAGTCAGCCCTGGCACTGGTTTAATGCCTGAGTTGGGAAGACTGCGGTCTGTGGACACTCCCCCATCAGCTACTGGGTATTGTGCTTAGTGCTACACCTCAATCCATCCCATCCTTCCTCCATTCACTCATCGATGGTACATGATGAACATCTGAAGTGCCAAATGCTACTCAAGATTCTCACCCATCACCAACCAGCAAAGATATTCTCTGAGAACACTCATTGATTTAGTACAGCATGTACCAAGTACTGTTCTAACCCACTTCATGTCTATTCAATCTATCAATACTCTCAACATCTGTAATGCTACTCAAGGTAGGGCATATTGTCATCACCATTCTATAGACTACGTGATTGTGGGAGCCCAGAGAGAACACAGGATTTGCTTAGTGTCACAGAAGTAGGAGGCAGGTAGACCTGTCATGCAAACCCAGGAAACCTGGCTCCAGAGACTATTGTGATCTTCAATTGAAGACAGAGAAAAGAATCAAGCACCAGAGACTTTAAATAACATAGTCCAAGCTACCCAGAAGGTGAGGAGGAGCAAAGATGCAAAGTCAGATCTGCCTGGCCCAAAGACTGCCATTTTTCTTGCTGCCCACACAACTTTCCCAAGGAGACCCGCATCTCAGGTCTTGACCACAGCTCTTCCCCAGGGCCAGATCTCTGCGGCTCTGTAGTTGTCCACGTTAGTAATTCAGCAAATGAAAACAAGATTAATGGACTAGCAGAAACCAGTTGTCATTACTGACTCCATGACCTTGGAAGAGGGCCAGCTCCCTTGTGCACTCCCTGGGGCTGTGAGGAGGAAGCCCTCTCAAATCAAGGTGGGGCAATGGCCCAAGTGCTGTGAAATTACTTAAAGGACAGAAAGGATTCCTGCTGCTCTGGTGGTTTTCAGCAGGAACCACGGGACTTATTAAAAATGCCATGAAAGGGTGATTGATGCCAACCCTGTCCATGCAAGAGTGGACCCTGATCCAGTCCTGGCTCCTCCAGCTTAGAGCATAGAATGGGGCCTCCTGGGAGCTGCCAGGGAGGACAGGACCAAAGCTTAGAGCTTGGGGTATGCTCCCATGCAGCACCCAAGCAGGTCACTTCCAAACTCAGTGCAAGCTGTGGGTGTTCCAGAATGCGACCCGGTTCTAGGAGGCCCAGGCTCTACCACTCTATGTTCGGCACCTGGGAAGGGCCAGTTAACCTTGGCAGGTAAGCCAGAGGCCAATTTGAATTTTGGTGCTGATTTCCCTTTTTGTGTAAGATAGTGTTGCCCAGCACAGAAACTTGATCCTAAAATCAATGTCTGACAGCCCAAGACTGCATGATTCCAAGTCTAAAATTTCAAGATTCTAGACTTGTCAAGTCTCTTGATTATGAGATACAGCTTCTGTAAATGCCAGAGTAATAGCTCCAAGCCCTGTACCCCTCCCCCATCTCCTATCCCCCACCACAGCTTCTGCCATTGTTGATGTCCTTCAGGATCAAAGGTCCTGGTCCTTGCTTACTCCTAGCCTCCTCTTTAAGACTCTGCTCATGTAGGCTCACACATGCCACAGTGCCTTTGTACCAAGGCTTCCTCTGCCTGGAATATTCTCACTTCAACTGACCCAGCTCAGGTTATTTATTTATTTTTTTATTTTAAAAACCTTTATTATGTGTTTATTTATTAATTTATTTTTAAACATCACTAGGACTTTTTATTATAAAGTTACATAGTTACTTAAATAAACCTATAAAAACAAGTTTTAGAACATTATGTTAAACATTGTGTTATCCTGCAATTCTCTAAAATGTAGGAAAACATTTTATGCTAAACACCTGTTTATTTACTTTTTTATGTTTTTTTAAATTTATATATGTATCGAGATGCATTACAATTCTTATTACACATATAGAGCCAATTTTTCATATCTCTGGTTGTATACAAAGTATATTCACACCAATTCAAGTCTTCATGCCTGTACTTTGGATAATAATGATCATCACATTCCACCATTATTAATAACCCCATGCCCCCTCCCTTCCCCTCCAACCCCTCTGCCCTATCTAGAGTCTATTCCTCCCATGCTCCCTCTCCCTACCCCACTATAAATCAGCCTCCTTATGTCAGAAAAAAACATTCAGCATTTGTTTTTTTGGGATTGGCTAACTTCACTTAGCATTATGTCCTCCAACTCTATCCATTTACCTGTAAATGCCATGATTTTATTTTCTTTTATTGCTGAGTAATATTCCATTATGTATATATGCCACATTCATCCACTGAAGGACATCCAGGCTGGTTCCACAGTTTAGCTATCGTGAATTGTGCTGCTATAAACATTGATGTGGCTGTGACCCTGCCGTATGCTGTTTTTAAGTCTTTTGGGTATAGACCGAGGAGAGGGATAGCTGCTTTCCATATTGGCTGCACAAATTTGCAGTCCCACCAGCAATGCATGAGTGTGCCTTTTTCCCTACATCCTCGCCAACACTTATTATTGTTTGTATTCTTAATAGCTGCCATTCGAACTGGAGTAAGATGAAATCTTGGACTGCGGAAGCAAGCAGGGGTTTCCATCCTCATATCAAATAAAGTAGACTTCAAGCTAAAATTAATCAAAAAGGATAAAGAAGGACACTACATACTGCTCAAGGGAACCATACACCAATAAGACTTAACAATTATAAATATATATGTCCCAAATAATGGATCAGCTATGTTCATAAAACAAACTTTTCTCAAGTTCAAGAGTCAAATAGACCACATCACAATAATTTTGGGTGACTTTAACACACCTTTTTTACCATTGGATAGATCTTCCAAACAACAACTGAATAAAGAAACTATAGAACTCAATAATACAATCAATAACTTAGACTTAACTGACATAATAGACTATTTCATCCTTCAACAATCGAATACACTTTCTTCTCAGCAACACATGGATCCTTCTCTAAAATAGACTGTATATTATGCCACAAAGCAAATCTTAGCAAATATACAAAAGTAGAGATACTACCCTGCATTCTGTCAGATCATAATGGAATGAAATTAGAAATCAATGATAAAATAATAAATAAAAGCTATTCCACCACCTGGAGACTAAATAATATGCTACTGAACGAACAATAGGTTACAGAAGACATCAAGGAGGAGATTAAAAAATTTTTAGAGGTGAATGAGTACACAGATAAAACATATTGAAATCTCTGGGACACTATGAAAGCAATTCTAAGAGGAAAGTTCATTCCTTAAAAGAAGAAAAAGTCAACAAATAAATGACTTAACACTACACCTCAAAGCCCTAGAAAAAGAAGCACAAATCAACACCTAAGGCAGTAGAAGACAGGAAATAATTAAAATCAAAACTGAAATCAGTGAAATTGAAACAAAAGAAACAATTAAAAAAATTGACAGAACAAAAAGTTGGTTCTTTGAAAAAATAAATAAAATTGACAGACTCTTAGCCATGCTGATAAAGAGAAGGAGAGAGAAAACTCAAATCACTAACATACGTGATGAAAAAGGAAACATCACAACAGACAGATAATCAGAAATTATTTTGAAAACTTATACTCCAATAAAATAGAAAATATCAAAGTCATCGACAAATTTCTAGAGTCATATAATTTGCCCAAATTGAATCAGGATGTTACACACAATTTAAACAGATCAAGTGATGAAATAGAAGATGCCATCAGAAGTCTACCAAGAAAAGCTCAGGATCGGATGGGTACACAGCTGAGTTCTATAAGACCTTTAAAGAAGAACTAATACCAATACTCTTCAATTTATTTCAGGAAATAGAAAAAGAGGGAGCACTTCCAAACTCATTCTACGAGGCTAATATCTCCCTGATTCCAAAATCAGGCAAAGATACATCAAAGAAAAAAAACTTCAGACCAATATCTCTAATGAACACAGATGCAAAAATTCTCAAAAAAATTCTGGCAAATTGAAAACATATCAAACAAAAACATATCAAAAAGATGGTGCACCAGCTCAGGTTCTTAAGGAAGCATTCCTTCACCTGCAGCTCTCCCCACTGGGAGAAAGGCAGGGAGGTGAGAGAGGACTGTTATCCCCTAGGGACAAAGACACAGGGGGTTAGAAACACATACTGCAGGCAACAAATGAGGAGCAACCTACTGCCAGAGCTCTGGCAGCTCTGTCCTCAGCATCCTGGGGGAAGAGTTAAGGCCCTAGGAAGGCTGTAAGTCTGCTCTGTAAGTCTGCAAATCACTGCTGCTCGGGTTGTGATCAGTGGCCTCAGAGCAGCTGATTCACACACAGGGGATCTGCGAGCTCCAGGCACGTATTTATGCCCCAGAGTCAGCTGGGTGCCGGATGGCGAGGCAGGATGTCCTTTTGCTCAACCCACAGGACACCTTCAGCCTTCATATACACACTCAATGATAATACAAAAGAGAGGGATCCGTGCAGGGGGAGGTGACAAGGCAGAACCATGTGCTCTGCTCTTGGCCCTCCTGTTTCTATTTCTCTGTGGAAAGATATGGCGCCTGCAATAGGAGCAGGGACCCAGGGAGGGAAAGACCCCAATTTAGTTCCCAGCTCTTCCATTGCCACTCATGAGACTCTGGGCACTGACTCATCTTCCTGAGCCTCAGTTTCCTCATCTTTGAGGTGAGAATAGCAATACCTGCCTCTTTGGGGTTCCACAGAGTCTGTGAGCGGATCCCTGGTGTGCTGAGGCCTCCCTAAGTGGAGTATAAACTTTCTGCTCCTTCTTCCTTTTCAAAGGAAGGGTTTACGGTTTCCCCAGGCCAGCAATACTGAGAAAGACAGGTCTACAGCCAATTGCTCTGGGACTTCCCCAAGTGCAGGATGTTACTGCTCCTCCAGGGATATCTGGTTACTCTACATTCAACCTCCAACCCCTCCCCAGTCTGACCTACATCTATGTCTTACCAGTCTCTCATAAGATGGTTTCTCTGTGTAAGGTACTCGTGAGAGCCTTATGGGCATTGTCATTTAACCCTGAAAGTAATTCTCTTAGGTACTTAGTACTACTAGCAATCCATTTTATAGATGAGAAAACTGAGGCACAGAGAGGTCAAGTAGTTAGCAAATTGTAGAGCTAATATCCTAAGTTTGGGAGTTTGGCCCCAGAGTTCATATTCTTAACACAGTTCCTACCTCTGCAACCAAGGGTAAGAAGGTGCATTTAATAACCCTCTACCCAGGCTCTGTGCTAGGATTTCAAATGTATCTTTGCTTTGCGATTTCATTCACAGCAACCCCATCAGGACCTTTGTACCCTCTGATCCATTTTAGACGTGAGAAGATGAGCCCAGAGTCTTTAGGTACCAAGCCCCAGCGGGCTGTTGAGGGCTGCTCCAGGACTGCACTATGCCCAGCACATCTGCCTGCTCAGTGCATGCCACAGCAACCTTGCATGGCCTTAGAGAATGTCTCCAGGAAGAGAGGGCCAGATCTGGGCACCTGGGAGTCAGCTGTGCCCACCTGCATGAAGAGGCCAGGACCAGGGCCCAGCACCTCCAGCTCTGCTCTGCCTGGCATGTGGCAGGGACACTGGAGGCCTTTTTTGTGTCTTCATAAGTATGTGCTGCATGAATGACTTGATGGACAGGTCATGCCTCAGCTCAGTGCTTTTTGATGGCCAACATTTGAATCCTCCAGGAAGATGTTGGTAAGGTTTCCTTCAGCTCCCTGTGCCCACTGGCCCTGTATGCCTCACTGTGCTGATTTATTGGACATTCCGCTCAACTGCAGCCTCTTGAAAAAGGGACATGGGGTCCTCTTCTCTGCATCCAGAGAGCCCGCCGGAGCCTGGCATTGATGGAAGTCTATTTGCCAGACAGATTGATGGCATATGAAACAGAAATGCTCAGGCTCAGATTTTAACAATCACTGGGAAATATCCAGAAAAATAACCAGTGGCTCTGCTGTTAAGCCTAACTACTACCTAGGAATTAAAACTTCATTCTTTATTTTCACATGTTTTCAACAATTGAGCTGATTACATTTGTTTCACATTCATGTCCCATTCAATCTGTAGGGGACTGTGCAAGTTAAACAGATTGTAGCCATTTATTTTTTATTTTTTGTACCAGGATTGAACCCAGGATGACTTAACTACTAAGCCATATCCCCAGCCTCCTTTTTTTAAAAATCTTGAGACAAGGTCTCACTGAGTTGCTTAGGGTCTTGATAAATGGCTGAGGCTGGTTTTGAACTCACAATACTCCTGCCTCAGGAGTACTGCCTCAGTCTCCGAGTTGTTGGGATTATGGGCATGTCCCACCATGCCCTGCAGATGATAACATTTTAATAGAAGGAAACCGAGGCTCAGCATGCTAAGATTCTTTCCTAACATCACCCAGTTAACAAATGGCAAGACCCAGACCCAAACCCAGGGGTCATCAGGCAGACTGGAAGACAGACTTCATGTCTTCTCTTCTGGAAGTCTCTATGGATCTCTCTTAGAACCTTTGTATGCTCAGACCACTTGAAAGCCACTGAAATAACATGAGAATTGTGTCACTCTTTTCTGAGCACACTAGACTTTCTTCTAGTATTGGCTGGTGCCTCAGGACCAGCTAGAGCCAAGCAAGCCACACACGCTCAACCCGCCCTTCCCCAAGGTGTCTGGGGCACAGACCATATGCACCCAGGCATGTCAGATGCACTGTACATGCTCACCTCACGAAGTCCTCACCTGAACTCATCAGGAAGGCTCTATTAGGGTCCCCACTTGATAGAGGAGAAACCAGACTCCACTGGCCCAGTGTTGCCCTGCAAGTGGTGAGGCCTTGATCCAAACCCAACCGTCGGACCCCAAGCCCCGTGCCCGACAAGAGTCTTCTAGGATGGGGACTTTTCATGGGGTGTGGTGGCTGCGGAGTGCTCTCACATTGGCTGGGCATTCAGCAGGCATTGCCCAGCTTCCCCTCCCAGACCCTTGCAGCCCAGGGATGCCCAGCCACCTAGGGTCTGAGGCCTTTGACGTCATGAGCCCCAAATAAACTTTTCCTCCTCTGAGTTGTTCTTTTTGGTATTTTCATCACAGTGACCCCAACCTGACTAAAACCCTGATCCTCCCTGCGGTCTTTTCACCAGGCCTTCAGCATCACCGATTTTTTTCCCCTCAGACCTTCTATTTCAGGAACATACATCATTATATCCCTCTCATGAGATTTGCTTCAGAAAGCCCAAGGAATATTACTTCTTGACAGACATGCACCCAAATACTGAAAATATTGTTCCTTCTCACTTCATGTCTCCTTTGTGATCTAACTGGCAGATATTTACCAAGCGCTCCACATAGAGCAGGCCTGGGGCTACTGGGGGAGAAGTCAGAGCCCTCCTCTCCAGACACTCACGGTTCAGTGGGAAGAAATCATTAAACCAATCATTTTAGTACATTGAAATACATTCAGCAAGTGGTTGTCCCAGGAGGCTGCGAAAACAGCCCAGGCTAGGACAACCTCTGCAGAGGGCTCAGGACTGGTTTTAGAAAATGATACTTGAGTTGGTCTTGAATGGATGAACAAGGGAACTTGGCTAGTGAAGCCTAGAAAACCTTCGTGGGTAGAAAAACTTAGAATGCATAAAGTGAGGGTTATGGCTGAGTGTAGGGGTACAGATTAAATGGGGGAGGTTGAGTGAGTGAGTTTGGAGAGATTACAAAAGACCTTGAAAGATGGGCAAAAGAATCACTATGAAGCCATAGGAATCCATGTGTATTCCTCCCATCTAAAGTCTCTGGATGAACTGGAATGCCAGGAGGATTTGTCATGGATTGTCAACTAAAAAATCTAGAGTAGCAGCAGAAGGAACTGCCCCATTCCAGAAACCAAGGAAATGGTTTTTTTTTTGTTGTTGTTGTTGTTGTTTTTGCTTTTCTTACCCCCAAATAATGCAAAGCATGAGCTCCTCACTCAACTCCAAGCCTCTATGGGGACCACACTGCCTCTCTAACAAATGGCCTGGGGCAGTTGATGGAGACTTCCTGGGCAGGCACAGGCAGGTACAGGCTGGGTCTGGTGCCCTTCTAAAGTTCTTGATGCCCTTCCTGACCCCACCCTGACTTGGCATGGCACTATGATGGGTTCCTCACCTCCTCGGAACACAGTGAGTTAGAGCAGCCAGGCCTGATGCTCTCACCATGGAAACAACCCATGAGTCGCCCAGGGGCAAGGCTGGACCAGCTCTGGAGCAGGGTCAGGAATGGTACCCAGAGACTGGTTCTGAAGAGGACTTGGCCCACAGAATCAGCCCTACAGTATCAACTTGCATGGGTCACCAGCTTCAGAACCCGGGCTTCTGGCCGTCTTACCCCAATCATTCATTCTTTCACTCAGCAAGTGTGGATGGCCCAGGGCCAGGCAAGCTCCCTCAACAAGGCTCAGCCTTTGTTTTAGGGGATAAACTTCTGGGCCCTTCCTGTCAGCTGGGGCCTGTTACAGTCCCCCAGGGAGAACGATGGACCTGGATGGGGCTCACGTCTCTCGAACTGGTTCACAGGGCTGCAAGCCCAAGACAGTGGCGGAAAACAGCCTGGTAACTCATAATGAAGTGACTGCATCTAATCAGAAGCAGAGGCAGTGACCTGAGGGGAAGCAGGAGGGGGGGAAGGAGATGAGGAACCACAGCCTGTGCAGCACAGTGGGGAGGGTCTGCACTGGGCGCTTCACCTGCATGAGCTCATTTAATCCTCACAACCATCCCATGAGATGGGGAAACGGAGCCCAGAGACCATAAGGAAGATGGGGAGGCAATGGTGGGGAGAGGGTGCCATCCTGCAGGATAGAGACAATGGCACAAGGAAAAGGGAGCAGGAAGGTCAGCAGGTGGCATGCTGATTGGAGGAAGGAACGTGACACAAAGAAGGGGAGAAGACTCTGGAACTCCAGGAAATGTGAGGGGACAGTTAGGCCTCCTGTAGACAAAGAGCAAAAGAGACGCCCAGCACCCAGAAGGAGAATGGTGATTGAAGTTACCGTGGAGGGGACACAGCCAGGTGGCAGAGGGGCCATTATCCATCCACAATCACTTCCCTCCTTGTTGATCCACACAGAGCTAAGGACTCCCTGTTCAAAGAGCAGGGAGTCTGGAAAGTGTGGGCCAGAAGCCGAGGGGCTCAGATGATGGGGTGCTTGCTACTCGCAATGCTTTCTTCCCACTGGCTTTGAAAGAACAAAGAACCGTCAGGTCTTCAGCTGGGCCTGCGGATGGTGTTCCCGGTCAGTGTTTGGCTCTCTGGATTCTGGCCTGAGAGTCACAGAAGCCAGAGCAAGGAGGGCAACATTTCAAGAGGGGAGGCAGAGGGAGTTTGCTTAGAGATTATGTGACTCCATCAACAGGGGAGAGAAGAAATGCATGAACAGGTTACCATGGGAGCAGCGGGACGGATGGAGGAGGAATTCATGTGTGGCAGCCCCTGATGAGTCAGAGGAGCGTACCTTGGAGGCTGGAGCATAGAGTGAGTCTTCCCAGGAGCCTACATGGAACATGAGCAGCAAAGTGACATCAAAGAGAACTCAGGCTGAGCTGGGTATGGTGGCGCACACCTGTAATCCCAGCAGCTCAGGAGGCTGAGGCAGGAGGATCACGAGTTCAAAGCCAGACTCAGCAAAGATGAGGTGCTAAGCCACTCAGTGAGACCCTGTCTCTAAATAAAATACAAAATAGGGCTGGGGTGTGGCTCAGTGGTTGAGTGTCCCTGAATTCAATCCCCAGTACCAACCTCCCCCCAAAAAAGAGAATTCAGACATAGTCAGGCATAGGCATGAGGAGGATCTCACAGTGCCACAAAGATTTGCATGCAGAGGGGATTAACTCCTGCCCAGCACCAGCCAAGCAAGAGAGGAAGTGTTTGGTGAGGTCAAAAGGGACAAAGAAGAGAGAGGCGAGCTCTGGATCTCTAGCCTGAGAAATGGAGGGGTGGGGTGGGGGTTGCTGTGCTTCTGGCCCAGAGGGCAGCTTGGACAGGAGGCGCATGGAGAGGGCCTTGATGGCTCAGGCACCAAAGGGAGGGCTTCCCTCCATCCAGAGCAGGGCGTTTCACAACTTGCTAAGCTAGTTTCTTCTCCCAGTGGCTGGCGGGAACAATGCCAGGGCTTTCTACTCTTGATGCATCTTGGAGATCTGTGAGTGTTTAATGAAACCATAAAAAAAATCTCACACACACACATACGCACGCATGCATGCACACACACATGCACACACACACCCTTTTACCTATTTCAAAGGTATAGAAAGTCCCCCAAAGACCATCTGTGGCTCTGCTAGGACTCTGCTGGCTCTATTTAAAACCCTTTGCTCTCCTGGGCTTGCCAGCTCCTGTCAACCATGAAGACATGAGTGGCAATGTGAAGTGTTGGATCCTCAGGGACAGACCTGTCCCCACCTTCTCATGGTGTCTATTTGAGGGAGGGGGGATGGCCAGGTGTACACAGAGCCTGGGTTTTAGTAGACTGATTTCAAAGGGTGGATGGAAAAGCTGTGATTTCATGGACTGTCGACTTTGGAAGGAGGCCCCGGGAACCCAAAATCTGCCTGTGTAACTGAAGATGACCTAAAACAGGAAGACAAGCAGGGGACCCAGGAAAATGAGAGCCTGGAGGACTCTTGAGTAGCTCCTATTCTTTAAAGGTCATATAGAGAAAATAGAAAGAAGATTTAAAATTGCCATTGATTGGGCTTTGTGAGTTAAGACGATGAGTGAGCTGGGGGCCCCTGATTAGGGACGATGGCATATTGTGTGAGATGCTGAGGGAAAGTGCAGCTCCTTGGCTTCCATTCTTCAGCCTGCCCCCGCACCTGTGAGAATAATGCTCAATCTGAAGGGAAGAGGAAGGAAATTAACATTTATTAAATAACTGCGATGTTCCCACATAAAGAGCTCCACACATTATAGGCATTATTTAATCTTCTAAACAACCCTGAGAGGAGCTCTTGGTATTTGCATTTTATAGATGAGAAAGCTGTGGTGTTGAGCAACATGTCCAAGGTTGCATACTTAATAAGAGCAGAGGCTGGATTCAAACCTGGTTGTGTGTCTCCCCAAAGTGTGCTGCTTCTGCACCCACGGTCCTTGCCCTCCAAATCGTAGGAATCATGGGGAGCCTCTCACCTGGCCATGCCACCCTGTTCTAGCCATGCCTGAGCTCACTGGACAGCTGGTTGAGGTGGAGAAAAGAATAAATCCTGACTGGGGGCAGAGCTAAGCGGTTTTCATAAACTATTTCATTTACTCCACACCACAAGCTCACAAGGAAGATACTGATCCTCTTTTTTTTTCTTTTTTTTTTTAAAATGACAAAACCAAAGGACAAGGGCATCAGAGAAAGTCATCAGCCTTATAAAAAAGCAGAACCAGAATTTTAGCCCTGGGCAGTTAAGTAGTCTGCTAAAAATGAACACGAAGGGTGCTCTCCACTCTCAAGAAACTCCAGTCCCCAGGGCCAGAGGACCACAACTCGGAGCATGGAGAACCTCAGGAGATTATATCACTGAATTAGGAGGAGAAAGGACTGGAAAACCAGAGGAACACGTGGGGTTTTAGCCCATCAAAGAGGAAAAGATTGTTTACACTAAGACAATGAAATTTGACATAAGCACAGGCAAGATTTCTTAAGAGGGAAAGAAAGATGTCTCTTGCACATGCATGTGCAAGCATCCTGAAAATGGCCAGAGGTGGTGGTTAGGGGAGGCTGAAGAAGACCCTGTGCCAGGGCACAGGGCAGAGGACAAAGGGTATCAGGTGGACATGAGTGAGCTGGAGCTGGTCGGAGGTGCCAATCCTGAAGAGAAGCCTTGCTATGGACTGAATGCTGTGTCCCCCGCAATTCAGATGTTGCCATCCATCCCCTCCATGTGATGGTGACAGAAGGGGCCACCTTTGGGAGGTGATAGGATTAGATGTCAGGATTCAGGTGGAGCTGTCCTGAATGGGATAAGTTCCCTCCAAGCCCCGAGAGAGCTTGCTTCCTCTTTCCAGCACAGGAGGATACACCGTGAAGCCTATAGTCTGCAACCATGAAGAAGATCCTCCCCAGATTCGACCCGTGCTGCACCCTGACCTCAGCCTCAAGTCTTTCTTGTTGTTTTTTTTTTTAAGTTATACATGACAGTAGAAGGTATTCTGACAAATTATGCACATATAGAGTATGACTTATTCTATTTAGGATTCTACTCTAGTGATCGTACGTGATGTGGAGTTACCCTGGTCCTGTATTCAAATACAAGGCTAGGGTAACTATTAACTCTACTGTCTTTCCTATTCCCCTGCCCCCTTCCTTCCCTTCATTTCCCTTTGTCTAATCCAATGGATTTTTATTCTTCCCCTCCCCAGCCTCCCTTCTTTTGGGTTAGCATCCACAAATCAGAGAGAACATTTGGCCTTTGTTGTTTGGGGACTGGCTTACTTCTCTTGGCATGCTAGCCTCTGGTTCCATCCATTCACTGGCAGGTGCCATTACTTCAGCCTCAAGTCTTCAGAACTGTGAGCAGCAAATGCCTGCTATTTAGGCCATTGAGTCTGTGATGTTTTGTGAGAGCAGCCCAAACCATGACAGGTCCTGAGAGTCACCTGTAAGAGGCCTGTCTTTATGGAGAGATGAAGGACAGCATTGGGTTTTCAGCACCTGCATCACAAAAGGGTGGATCTGAGGGCCCTGCGAAGGTGTTACCAGGACAAGTCAATGAATACATCACTTCTGAGTGCTGCAGGCCAAGTATTGCTTAATAATACATAATAATAGTGACAAGCAATAATGATCCAGAACTTTGAGAGTCAGTATAGAGTACGATTAAATGGACAGATTTTTGGAGCTATCCAAGCAGGGTTAAATCCCATCCCCCACTTACTAGGATGTGAACTTGGGCAATTTGTTCTGCCTCATGGGTATGTGCTCTAAATTATAAAACGAGAATACTAATAGAAAGTACTTCATAGTTATTGTGTTAAAGAGTTAGTACAGTTAAAGCTTTTAGGACAGTTCCTGGCATATATTAGATACAGTGTTAACTATTATTATCATAAGTAATATTTATTGAACATTTACTATATGCTAAGTATATGGCCCTAAAGTATTTACATACTTTATTCAATTTAAAGATCATGGTTTTAAGACGGGTCCACAAAGGCATTCATATGCTTCTCTTCAAGAACTAGAGCTTGACTCCTTTTCCCTTGAGTGGGGGCAGGGTTTAGTTGTATGCTCCCAATGAGTAGAATATGGCAAAATGGAAGTGACAGGGGAGTATTAAAAAAAATTGCAGCTTGGTTATTATCTCAGATCATTTACTCTGCAGGAAGCCAGCTACTATGGCATAAAAAAAGATCTATGCCAAACCCCAGCCCCAGTCAATGGTCCCGATGATTGGGGCTCTAACCACTATCTTTACTATAACCTCATAACCCAAAACCACCCAGCTCAGACACTCCTAGATTCCTGGAGTTCAAAAATTGTGTATTATAAGTATTTATAGTTTTAATCTGTCAAGATTGGAGTAATTTGTTACATGGCAATAGATAACTAATGCAATAATCATTAGACAAAGTTTCCCTTTCATGTTCCTTAGAAAGGTCGCCAACTCAAAATGATGCAAGTCAAGTTCTCCAGGATTGGGGAATCCATGGAGGAAGTGGCTCATTGGGTATCTTACTAAGTTTCTTTTGGCAGCTATAACAGAATGTCCCAGATTGGGTGGCTTATGGACAAGAATTCACTTCTCACAGTTATGGGTGTTGGGAAGTCTAGATCAGGGTGCTAGCAGATTTGGTATCTGCAGGGGACCCATTTCCTGGTTCGCAGATGATCATATTCTTGCTGTGTCCACACAGGACCAAGGGTGAGGGAGCTCTCTGGGTTCCCCTTCATCCCCTTCTCAAGGGCTCCATGGCCACTGTTGATCACCTCCAGAAAGCCATGGCCCCTCATGCCATTACACTGGGGTAAGGTTTCAGCATATGAATATAAACATTTAGCCCATAGCAAATGACACTTACCATCAGATTCCAGCTAATTGGTACTGAGAATCTTTCAAGTGAAGCCAGAAAACCTGCGTATTTTGGTGGGAAATTTCCTTGTTGTTAATATGAATACAAATTTTTAAAAATACAGTGTAAACGAAACAGTGGCCAGAAAGCCACCATTTTCAACCATCTGGACTAGATGCCTGAAAAATTGGGGCTGGATGATTATATAATCAAATGAATGAGTCATTAACTGAAGGACGGTATCCAAAAGGATTGATCCATGGCTCCGTATCAATATTGGAGGGGTTTCTAGCATAAGGTCTGTTTTAGTCAGATATTTTGCTGCTGTCACTAAAGGACTCCACCAGAACAATTTTAGGGAAGAAAAGTTTATTTGAGGGCTCACTATTTCAGAAGTCTTAGACCACAGAAGGCCGGCTCCATTCCTCTGGGCTCGAGGTGAGGTAGAACATCATGGCGGAAGAGTATGGCAGAGGGAAGCAGCTCACATGGTGATCAGCAAGCAGAGAGAGAGGTCTCCACTTGCCAGATACAAATATATACCCCAAAGCCATGCTCCCATTGAGCCACTTCCTCCAGCCACACCCCACCTGCCTCCAGTTACCACTCAGTTAATTGTACCAGGGGATTAAGTCACTGATTGGGTAAAGATCCTCACAACCCAATCACTTCTCCTCTGAACTTTCTTGCATTATCTCACATGTGAGCTTTTGGGGGACATCACATCTAAATCCTAACAAAGCCAAAGGCTCTGTCTTTAGTTTCATCCTTGATAAGTTTTCTTAATAATGTAAAGGTAGAGAAATTGTATCAATTCATATTTATAATTGATAAGAAGGTGGGGGGCAATGGCAATAGATAACAAGAATTTTTTAATAAGAGGGAGTCACGGACCAAATCTAAGAAGACGAAATTTGACAGGCATAAAATTGGAAGTTCTGCATCTGCGCTCCAAACTCAAGTATACAAGACAGGGAGTCAAAGCCACACTGGACATATTATTCCTGAGGCAACTCATACAGGAAGGGGCACAAGTTGAGGTGAGATATACCCATGTTGAGATATGCTCATAGGTGGTCAGGAAAGGTCCCAGAAACAGAGAATGATGAAGATGAATCAGGCTTAGGCAGCCTCAAAGAAGCCTTCCAGGAGAAGGGCTGGAAATCTTGGCCAGTGGTCAGTATCAGGGATGCACAGCAGAGGCCTGAGGTGTCCCTAGGGTAGGTATGATGTGGATACCATTCCAGGAGGTTGGTAGCTAGCAACAGGTGCAAACTCAAACGGAGGACTCTCCAGCAGGAAGCCTGACCCATCTACATGGACTGTAGGTCAGGGGCTCAGCCACATGGAAAAAGGCCAGCATCTAATAAGCAAGTTGGAATCACATAACACTATCGCCTTACAACTTGCCCCAGAGTCTTCATTAAAATGCAATGAGGAACATTTTTTCATATATTTGTTGATTGATTGTATATCCTCTTCTGAGAAGTGTCTGTTCAGGTACTTGGCCCATTTATTGATTGGATTATTTGGATTTTTTTGGTGTTTAGCTTTTTGAGTTCTGTATATACCCTAGAGATTAGTGCTGTATCTGATGGGAGAGGGGTTAAAATTTGCTCCCAAGATGTAGGATCTCTACTCACCTCACAGATTATTCTTTTGCTGAGAAGAAACTTTTTAATTTGATTCCATCCCATTTATTGATTCTTGGTTTTGATTCCTATGCTATAGGAGGCTTATTAAGGAAATTGGGGCCTAATCCCACATGATGGCGATTAGGACCTACTTTTTCTTCTGTTAGATGCAGAGTCTCTGGTTTTATTCCTAGGTCCTTGATCCATTTTGAGTTGAGTTTTGTGTATGGTTAGAGATAGGGGTTTAATTTCATTTTGTTGCAGATGGATTTCCAGTTTTCCCAGCACCATTTGTTAAAGAAGCTATCTTTTCTCCAATGGATATTTTTGGTGCCTTTGTCTAATATAAGATAATTGTAATTTTGTGGGTTAGTCTCTGTGTCCTCTATTCTGTACCATTGGTCTACCAGTCTGATTTGGTGCCAATACCATGCTGTTTTTGTTACTATTGCTCTGTAGTATAGTTTAAGGTCTGGTATAGTGATGCCACCTGCTTCATTCTTCCTGCTGAGGATTGCTTTAGCTATTCTGGGTCTCTTATTTTTCCAGATGTGCCTCATCCTAAGTCTTTCTCTTCCTCCTTTCCTCATTGCATTTTTTAAAAATTTATATATGAGGGTGGAATGCATTACAATTCATATTACACACATAGAGCACAATTTTTCATACCTCTGGTTACATACAAAGTATAGTCACACCTTTATGTCTTCATACATGTACATACAGTCATACATGATTGCTTTTTCTATTTCTATGAGGAATGTCATTGGGATTTTGATCAGAATTGCATTAAATCTGTACAGTGCTTTTGGTAGTATGGTCATTTTGATAATATTAATTCTGTTTATCCAAGAGCAAGGTGGATCTTTTCATCTTCTAAGGTCTTCTTTTATTTCTTTCTTTAGGGTTCTGTAGTTTTCATTATACAGATCTTTCACCTCTTTCATTGACTCTCAACTATTTTTTTTTGAGGCTATTGTAAATGGGGTAGTTTTCCTAGTTTCCCTTCCTAAGGATTTATCACTGAAATACAGAAATGCCTTTGATTTATAGGTGTTGATTTTATATTCTGCTACTTTGCTGAATTCATTTGCTAGATCTAGAAATTTGCTGCTGGAATTTTTGGGGTCTTCTAGGTATTGAATCATATCATCAGCAAATAGTGCTAATTTGAGTTCTTCTTTTCCTACGTGTATCCCTTTAATTTCTTTTGTCTGTCTAATTGCTCTGGCCAGAGTTTCAAGAACTATGTTAAATAGAAGTGGTGAAAGAGGGAGTCCCTGTCTTGTTCCAGTTTTTAGAGGGAATGCTTTTAATTTTTCTCTATTTAGAGTGATGTTGGCCTGGGGCTTAGAATAGATAGCTTTTATGATGTTGAGATATGTTCCTGTTATCCCTAATTTTTCTAGTGTTTTGAACATGAAGGGATGTTGTATTTTGTCCAATGCTTTTTCTGCATCTATTGAGATGATCATATGATTCTTGTCTTTAAGTCTATTGATGCGATGAATTACATTTATTGATTTTCATATGTTGAACCACTCTTGCATCCCTGGGATGAATCCCACTTGATTGTAATGCACTATCTTTTTGATATGTTTTGTATTTGATTTGCCAAATTGCTAGCAATTAGAGGAATGCAAATCAAAACTACTCTAAGATTTCATCTCACTCCTGTCAGAATGGCAGCTATTATGAATACAAACAACAATAAGTGTTGGCGAGGATGTGGGGGAAAAGGCACACTCATACACTGCTGGTGGGACTGCAAATTAGTGCCGCCAATATGGAAAGCAGTATGGAGATTCCTTGGAAAACTGGGAATGGAACCACCAGTTGACTTAAAAGGACTTAAAAGCAGCATACTACAGGGACATAGCCACATGAATGTTTATAGCAGCCCAATTCACAATAGCTAAACTGTGGAACCAACCTGGATGTCCTTCAGTAGATGAATGGATAAAAAAATGTAGCATTTACACACAATGGAATATTACTCAGCAATAAAAAAGAATAAAATAATGACATTTGCAGGTAAATGGGTGGAGTTGGAGGAGATAATGCTAAGTGAAGTTAGCCAATCCAAAAAAATTAAATTAAATCTCCCATGATGTTGGGAGATTTAATTCACTACATTCAGTACCTGAGTAGGAGTCCTCAGTCTTAAATACACTTCTCACTCCTCTTTGGTGGTACTGCGATGATCTGTGCTGCCAACGGGCTAATTCTGGCTAGTCTCTGATCAGCCGGATGGTTATGAGCAGGTCTTGTCCTAGTTCTCACCAGTCCCTCCCTGCTGGAACCATGACTATACAAGTAACTGAGTAACTGATATAAAGAGCACTAAATTTCCCCAAACTGGGAATAGAAATTGTTCCAGTGCTAGGAGAGGGGCCAGCATCAATCATTAAGGGCTGAAGGTAGGCTAGGGCAGAAGGAGAGGCAGTACTTGGTACAAGACATAGGAGGGCAGTAGATGAGGAAAAGGCAGCAGTATAAAGATTCTTCAGAAAACATGGAATGGAACCATCATTTGACCCAGTTATCCCATTCCTCGGTTTACACCCAAAGGACTTAAAATCAGCATACTACGGTGATGCAGCCACATCGATGTTCACAGCAGTTCAACTCACAATAGCTGAACTATAGAATCAATATTGGTGTCCTTCAACAGATGAATGGATAAAGAAAATGTGGTAGATATACACAGTGAAATATTACTCAGCCTTAAACAAGAATGAAATGATAGCATTTTCCAGTAAATGGATGGAGATGAGAATATCATGCTAAGCTAATTAAGCCAATCCCCCAAAACCAAAGCTGAATGTTTTCTCTGATATGCAGATGCTAATTCACAATAAGGGGAGGTAGTGGCTAGGGACAAATAGAGTTACTTTGAACCAGGTAGAGGGGAGTGAAGGGAGAGGAGGGGCATGGGGGTAGGAAGGAGAGTAGATGAATCTAACATTATTACCCTATGTACATATATGACCACACGATGGGTATGATCCTACATCATGTACAACTAGAAGAATGAGAAATTAAACTCCACATATGTAGGGTGGGTCAAAGTGCATTCTACTATCATAAATAACTAGAACAAATTTAAAAATTGTAAAAAAAAGATATGGAAATCAAAATTTCTTTTGGTCATGGAGGACACAAAGGGCTGGGCTCTCTCTGAAAGCATCTCTATCTGACCTACTCTAGGTCTCTCAACCTCCTACAGTTAGGAAAAGAGGATGCTTTGGGATCCCTTGTAGACCCAGAAGAGAATCAGAAAATCATGTTGAACCTCAGACTTTCCAGGCCTGGGAGCTCAGAGGACTGAAAACTTCCTTCCTTTCCTAAACGGGGAATGAACAAATAAACCCAAACTCACGACTGACCTTCTGAATGTGGCCAATCAACTCGATCCTTCCTGAGGTCTTAGGTTAATGTGCAATTTCCGCTCTGAGGAGGTGCTGCAGGGTCTAGTGCTGGGCAGTGTGACAAGGCTTCCTCCTTCCTTGTCCCTGGGCCTTAGTCCCCACTGCACAGCCTTCTGTAATTCCGGTGGAGCCCAAGGGGACCTCTCAGGGATGGATTCCCTTCGACACCCTGGGTATAGAATACATCTAGGAACAAGAGTACTGTAATCCCTCTGCTAGGGAATAGCCGCTTCTTCTGAGATTTTTATCCAATATCTCTCTTTCACATATTTAATATGATGCTAGGAGAGTATTATATGGTCAAAAAAGCACACTCGGCAAACTTTTATTGAGAACCTACTAGGTGTTACTATTGTGTATGTTTACATACATGGTGCACTGAAGAGACAGATGGTCTAAACACTAAAGAGTCACAGTACCTGGCCCCCAAATTTTCCAGATGAATTGGAGACAGACATGACGACAGATAAACAGGTTCCATTCCAACACAGGTGAGCAGGCACAGCTAAGGAGACTCCCAAGCACTAACTCTTATTGAGAGAGAGGGAGAGATTTACGTAAGAGCTGGCATTTCAACTGGGCTGTAGGGGGATGAAGAGAAGTTTGCCAGATGGATGAAGCAAGAACACCCTTCCAAGTAGAGGAAGAGCCTGTGCCAAAGCAAGACAGTGGGAACTGGGCTGCGTGTTGAGTGAATTCAGAGCCATCACAGATGATTGGCATGGAATTCTCCACATAGAGCTGAGAGGCTGGGAAACAAATAGAAGGCACTAGGAGAATCATGCAATCTTGGTTTATTTTTTGATCACCTTGGGAACGCTACCTTTCAGCATGTTTATAGAACATAGATTGCCTTAAACGATCCAGCCCCGTGGAATTAGATTTTCCTTCCCCCTCATCTATGAAATGTAAGCAACACATCCAATATTCTTGGAAAAAAATAGCTATTGTCATTGGGGGCGTAGACATGTTTTAATCCAGGATGACAGTTTGTCTCGAATCATAAACCACTCAGATCTTATTGAACCAGGCTTTGATGGTGGGTGGCTTCCTCGGATCTGCCACTGTGCTGAGCAGAACTTTGCAACGACGAAAAGCAAATTAATAAGCAAGTTTCGTCAAGGTGCCCACGGGCCTCTGCCCAATGCATGGCGTCCCCTGAGATCAAGGACAATAGCCACAGCTCTTGCAGACGTGGATTTGACATGGCATGATTTTCTGTCCACCAATCTCCTTACCTCAGGGCCTAAGTTCTCCTCTTCATGGATAGCACCAGTGACCTAAAAACTCTTTGGGGAATTATAAATCCCAGTTCTTTTCCAAACCTGAAGTGTGACATCCTAACACACATGCCTGGAAGCTACAGAGGGGAAATAAGATGTGGAAACCCAGTTGGCTTCTTGTAGGACTGCTCATGTCTGACAAGGAGCAGCAGGTACCCCCAGGACTCTGGGGATGGTGCGGTCTTTGTTTATCTTTGGAGTTAGCACAGCTCTGGGAAGGGGGTACTTCTCTCTCCTCTGTCCCAGACATTCCCCTGAGGAGAGGGAGCCTCAGAACTGAGAAAGAAAGGTAGTCATCCCGGAAGAATCATGCTCTCCTTAAGGCAGAAGGGGTGATAGTGCTCCACTGTGGTGCAGAGCAGATGGAAGGACAGGGACAGAGAGAGAATCTAGGGCCTGGACACTGTGAGAGTATGCAGAAAGCCAGGCAGTAACTGCAATCAAGCACTTGATCTTGAACTTGAGACATCCCTCTCAGAGCCTCCCACAGGAAGAGCCTGTGATAGCTTATGTAACCCTTCATCACTGAGAATCCCTCCCACCATATTTCTGATATGGGATCCATGCTTTGCTTGATTATCTCCTGACATTGGGAGCTCACTACCTCAACAAAGCATCTCATTCTCCCGTGGAATGGTTCTGTCAGAGAGAACATTCTTCCTCAAGTGAGTAGAAATCTCACTTGCAATCATTTGTTCCCCTTGATCCCAAGCTTTTGCCCTGGGGGAACCTAGCTACAAGCCATCCCTTCTCGTGTGTGATGCTGATTTGGGCATCCTAAGTCTTCCTTTCTGGAAACTGAATACCACACAGGTCTTTGACCACCCTCAGGTGTCACACATTTTGTCTCTGAGAGGTCAGATTACATTTCCTTCCTCTGGGACTCCTCCTCCTGGAAGTCTCCACAGGGTCTTAGGACAGGCCTGTCCCCTTCCTTCCTTTGCCAAGGTGGAGAGAGACTGTGGGGAGCACAGTCTGCCTAGCAGACAGTAGCCTTATTTCTCCTGAGCTGTGCCTGTGGTCATTTCTCAGTCATGCCACAAACTAACTGCTGTACCAACTCTTGCCCTGGCCATATGTGGGACAGAGTGATGGCCCATGATCTGGAAAACACTAGACGGGACTACTCACTTGTCCTTCTGTCCAGTTGCTGTGGATGGTAGGGAAAGAGCCCAGCACCGCTGCCTACAGCTGCACCTGCTCCTCACCTGAAGGACAGAGCCCTTCCGTCCCTGATTCCTGGATCCTGCTCCCATGGAGTGGTGTGCAGCAGGAAGAATCCAGGAAGGAAGCAACACTCGCAACCCCTTCCAGGCAGCCTGGCTCTGCCAAGGAACCTGAGCTCCGAGACACAGGCAGGTGATCAGCTCACACCCCACCAGCCAGCAGCAGGAGAATGCTCCCACTTCTCATGGGCTTCCCACAAGTGTCAAGGAGGGCCTGCATGCACAATGTGGAGGCAATGACCTCTGTTCCGGCAATGCAAATGGCACTGACCACTGAGTCCCAGGAGACCCTGCTCCAGGCAATGGGGATGGCACTGACCACAGAGTTCCCAGGGGACCTCCCCCTCAGTGCAGAGCCTCTGCTGGCACCACCCATCTGCAGAGAGGCAGGGTGAGGGGATTTAGCTGCCTCCGACTTTGGCTGCTTTTGTCTTGCACCTCCCTAAGGAGAGCAGGCACCCAAGATATTTGGGAAGGCAGGAGACACAGGAGTGGAAGCTCACCTGCTCCAAGGCTGGCATGAGCCCTGGCCCTAAAGGAACTGAAGGTCAGAGAGTGACCGGGGGAGCAGGCCAAACATTCAGTGTTGTAAGGACAGTCGTGTGGAGGGAAATGGCCTGCTCCATCTGAGCCATGCTGCCACCCAAACCCAAGCCTGGGATCCACCACCACATTCTCATTCCAGTAGAACCCTGCCTTATCTCACCGCTGATCTCAACCTAACTCTGACTTCAACCTGACTCAACCTGGATGCCCTCTTGACCCCAAACTTCCCCAGCTCCACCCCCTGGGGCCACACGCTGGCAGCTCCACTAGCTATAATTCTACCACTGCCTCGTCTCAATTAGGGTACTGCTGGCCACCCTAATCCAGCCCTCAGCAGGTGACTGCTGACTACTCCCAGTCCGCGGCAGGCCAGACCCAGTTGGGTTTCAGATGACAGAGCACCGAGGGTCCTGCTTATGGTTGGGGAACAGACTAAGCAATGGAACTCTTTGTTGGGGGACAAATCTTAGAGGTCTGATGAATACAGGAAAGCATGATATTTTCTCCTTAGAAAAATTAGAAGTGCTGGATGCAGACCATAAATGGGAGATTTTGGGGGCTCCTTTTATCTCATCTGCAAGCTGGAAAAATGTCTCTTCCATGCCTAGGAGGTATCAGAGGGGAGAGAGAAAGTTAACATTGCCAGAGAATGAAAAAGTCAAGATTAATCAAGTAGCAATGGATTAGAGTTCCATTGGCAAGGAAGAAACACGGATTTTACCTCTGTGGGTGTGTGTCTCTTTCATCTTGTGCCTGGATCCCTGCATCGCTGTCTTTCTGAGTGCAGGCAGCCTGACCCATGTCCTAAGCTGACTTTAGCACCTTCAGCGTGGAGCTCAACAACCAGCAGGGCAGCAGCAGTCTAGCTAGACCAGATGCCGAGCATCTTGCCCCTGGAGATTTCACTAGAGACATTTGAAAGTCCCAATGAGACACCCGTGGATGAACATTTTCCCACAGTATGTCTCCCTACTGTGACTTTCTTGTGAATAACTCTGTAACTTATGTTGTCACTTTAACACAATTACATCAGAGCAATGAATGGGTCATTGCCTTTTAAAAATACAGCTACTATTTACTGAGTAGCTGCTATGGGCCAGACAGAGAGGCTGCATTCTTGCAGCTGAGGCTGTTGTAGAAAAACTTTGCAGGAGGACGATCCTGATGAGGTCTGAGGCTCCTGCGAGGTACCTGTCTATCACAGTGACTGGGCTCTGCCGTTTCTTGTACTTTTCTGACTTTCCGTGTTGGTGCCTGGGGAAAACTACCACATTACACTTAAAGGTTGAAATACTCTGTCTCCATAGGTCTAACTTTTTATACTAAATGCACTAAGAGCCAATAAATAGTAGAAAACACCAATCGTTCCAGCCCTATTTCTACCCTCAAAGTCACTTTAGGAAATGGTCCATTATCTATCTGTATGCCATTTCAGCTGTGTCGTTCCAGTTGCCACTACAGCACAATGAGGGCAAAACTGAACCCAAGAGGGCCATGGGGTTAAAATATCACCAAAATAACATGGCCAAGCCAAGCACAGTGGCACACACCTAAAATCCCAGCAGTCCGGGAAGCTAAGGCAGGAGGATCGTGAGTTCAAGGCCAGCCTCAGCAAGAGCAAGGAACTAAGCAACTCAGTGAGACCCCTGTCCCTCAATAAAATACAAAATATGCCTGGGGATGTGGCTCAGTGGTGGAGTGCCCCTGAGTTCAGTCCCCAGCCAAAGCAACATTCTGGGATTACAATCATCAAAACAAATATGATAATCAGAATACACAGGGGATGCCTGAGATAAAATCCAGAATAAAAAGGACATGAGAGTTCTCAAAGCCAAACACAGTCTAGGGTCATCTCCTTGGCCAGTAGGTATCCTATCATTTCCCTTTTGGAAAGTCTGAGACCTTGTCCCCATAGGTGTGGGTCTTAGTACTTGACAGGAGGGTGAGTCCAGGATGAATATTGTTCATGGGCTGTTTATGCTGAGGTATGTCCTGAGTCCAGGACAGGGCACTCAGCTAGGGCAGCTGAGTGGACCAGGATGGGCACTCAGCTAGGGCAGCCTCCAATAGCACAAGAGGAAAAAGAATCTAATCAGAGTCAGGGGGGAAGCAAGTTCAGTGCCAAATTGCTGAGCCCACAAAGGTGCAAACAAGCAGATTCCCAAGCCCTTGGCCTGAAAACAAACTAGGATTCTCCACCTCTAACAGGCTGAAGCAAGGTGTTCAGGTCAAGGCTGTAACTGAGAAGACTAAGGGAGGATTGAGTGGGGCTGGCTCTAGACCCCCGGGGTGGCTTTATGGGCTGGCGTCCAGTGACAATCATGTCCCCCATCATTGTGTGGCTTGCTGACAGAACAAGCAAAGGGCTGAGGCTGAACAGCTGAAAGCATCCTCCACTCAGACTAGAAAATTATCCCTGGAGGAAACAGAAGAGGCAACTTCTGCAATGAAGAGGCAATTAGGGAGGCTACTTCCCCTGAGAGATTTGCCACTGCAGAGACAGAACCTGAGCCCCTTCAGCACACACGACTCTCCTCTGCAGAACCAGAGATAAATAGCAGAGGCCACTGGGCTTCAGCTCCATCTATTATTATTCCAAAATAGCACTGCGGAGCTTTCTCAAAGTCAGCCGCATGATGTAGCTAGCCAATGCTGCAGGATGATTTATGGGACAGGAGAGGAGATATTCCCGTGACCGCTATTATTGCAGACACAGTCGGGAAACACTGCAGGACAAGGGGAGCATGTACATTTATTTGTCCACTGAACTTAATAGACCTGAGAGCCTGATACAGTGGAAGAAGGAACATGTCCAAACAAAGGTTTTCGAGGCTAAAGGAAAGAGGAACAAGCCCCTTAGGAATCTAAGCATCATTAGTGAAAAATCATAAACAAGAGAAGAGAGAAGGAGGCCAGACAATAACTTCTAATTGCCTGTTAGATGCATGGAATGGAGGCCCTGCCCACAGCCATGCACTCCTTGAGCAAGCATGTCCTGAATGCCACATGGTAAACATCTTGTCTGAGACATGGCCTTCTCCCTGAGGAGTTTACATCTAGCTGGCCAGAGAAAATAGATTTTTAAAAAAGTATACAAAGAACTATATATTAAAGTATCTGCTACAGTGAGGCCTAGAGGGATATTCCTTTCAATGAACAAATCACATTGTACCCAAGACCTACTTGGAGAAGGCTCTGGAAAGAGGTACTTCAGACAGAAGAGGCATATGTATATTGGTTTACCCTTTCCTTCTGAGAGTTACCGTCTTTTTGGGGGGGTCACCTATTGTGACTTCTACTCTCCCAGTTAAACACGGCTTGTATAAATGTAAAGAGTTCATGTCCTCATCCTCTGTAGGTGCAGGAGAAGCCCCCGTGCCCACATCCTAGGCAGGGGCAGGAGGTGTAACTGTGCCGTGTCTCACAGCATCTGATGTGCAAACAGACCCCAGTGAGACAAAATCCCCATGGCCTCTGGAGCCCTCAGCCTCTTCCCCTGACCACTAGCTCCTCGAGGTGGAGGCCTGGTGCATGGAAGCAGGGAAGTGGCAGAGCGGCAGGAGCAAGCAGCGCTTCAGGAGCCCCCTGGGCTTGGTTGGTTAAAGGCTGCGTTCTTCCTCTGCTCTTCAGGCAGACACATGGAGTCAGGCGGCTTCAAAAGGGCAAAACAGCCATGGCCCACAAACACATTTGCCCCTTAGCCTCCAAGCCCACCGCACCTGACCTGCTGATGAGGCATGGAGGAGCCAGGATGCATTATTAGGAAGAAAACATCTGATTCAAACAGCCCTGGGATCCCAGGCTGCAAGTCTACCCCTGCAGGCCACAGAGCCAAAGCCGCCTCTGCTTCTTACACCATCTGGTCTGACTAACGGGCCAGGTCTGGAGAGAGTGCAGGGCACCATCTGGCTACCGTCTAGGCCTGGTCAGCTCTCTATCTCCACCAACAGCTATCCCCACCAAGGTCCCCAACCCCCAAAGAAAGGATCCTGGGGCAAATCCCATTCCCAGAGAATTCCCCATCCTCTCCCCATCCACACTCAGCCCCAGCTCTGGGCTCTCCCCCGTTACTCTACAGAGGCAGCTCTGCATAGGGCTCTGACCTGAGTCCTTCCTAGAGAGAGAGTGTCGCTGGGTCCTGCATACATATATGGGCAATGCTGCTGACTTCTCGCTTACTCCCTAAATCATAGTATGAGCTGCAGCCTCAGTTGGGCCTCAGTTCCTCATTTGAACGATAAAGGAGGGACTAAGTCCTGAGGCCCTAGTGTGTGAGGCTCTGGTCTGCTTTCCTCCAGGGCCTAACTTCTGATGGATGTCTGGTCTCTCTTTTTCTGTGGCCACCTCTATTCCCTTCTGCAAATGACGACGTACACTGACGAGTATACACCCAACCCTTCAACTCCATTTGAGCAGTTAGAAGTTAGAGCCCAGTGGCCTTGTCTGGCTGAGGTTATGTCCCCCAGTGCTGTGAGCTGGGGCAATCTGTGGTGGGTCGGGCATTCTGTCCACTCCTTATCTTTCTTGGCCTCCACTGGGCCCCAAGAGTCTGGCCAGTGGGAAAAGCATCACAGGCTCCTTTGTCCTAGGGGAATCAGAAGGGGCGGGGCATTGATTCTCCAGTGCCTCCTGGGGTGGGGTGGGGTGTCTCCTCCACAGGGCCAGAAGGCGAGCTCCTGGCAGGGATTCCCTGTTCCCCTGGGTCCTCTGCCTCTTGAGGCCTGAGATGGGAGGGATCCCTGAAATTCCAGCACCTAGCTCTTGTCCTGTCCCTTGCAGCTTCCCTACACTTTGCTCACACCTCCGTAAATTCTCTTTATTAAACTCTGCTTGAGTTATCTAATCTGAGAGTCCCTCCCGCATCCTGCCAGGACCCTGCCATCTGATCATGCGGAAAACAGGAGGGTGGAGAAGTGAGTTCAGAAGTGAACTTGGAAACCCTTAACTCACATTTTTACACTCATGACACAAAGACAGCAAATGAAGGAAAGAGACCATCGGTGGCATTTTTTTACATATCCTAAGTGAGCAATCATGGGCACCATATAATTAATTTCCATTTACCGTCCTTTGCTTGCTGAAACTTTTTTCAAGATTTCTCACCCCTGCAGTTTTCAATGACTCACGTGTAAGTTCGTTCTGCTTTGCTGCAGATAATGTGCACTCTGAGAGGCAGCTTCCCCTGTGTCTAGAATCTCCACTAAACCATCGCTATTTGTCTAATTGCATGGATTAGAGCTGGGAGCCCTGCCTCCCGTCTTACCCCTGCTCCAGAAAGGCAGCAGCACTGGATGCTTTAGGAGAACCCGGCCAGTGACCCTTATGTCATCCAGACTGTCAGCCACCACTGCGATGATATTTCTCCAGCCCTCCTCAATGAGCAGAGGGACTCAGGCAGCCCCCATCCACATCCCCAGCAGCTATCCTGGCCTGGCTCTGCAGTGCCTCTGGGGTTCCATAGCCCTCCCACCTCCAATGAGCCTTAGTGAGGTCCAGGGCCTGAATGTTTCTTTGCCTTGGCTCTCTTTATCCCAAGTCAAGTCGCCAAAACCTCTTCATCCACTCTCTTTCACCTGATCTTCCTTCCTCTACCTAATGTCCTGCTTCCTCTTTCCTGATGCCTGTCCACAGGGAGTGATATGCATATACCACAACTGAAATCACCACAATAGAGGGAAAGAATGGGGGAAGCAGCCCTTGCCTAGTTCAGTGTCATGGAAGACATGTCCCCCTGTTTCTTTTTAGACCCTACTGAATCTGGCACAGCTCTGGGCTCACACAGGAAGTTATCCCATTCCAGGGGAGACCCTGACCTGCTCTGCTGGTTTGCTCAGAACGGTACTGGTGAACTGGGATGGTGGGTCCCCTTTCTCTGGCACATCTTCTAAACTACTTGGCCTGGTACTGCTCATACATTCTGGTTTGGAACACTCAGATGGGTTCTCTCCAAGCAGAGACTGAGGTGGGATCCTTGGATTCCTGAGGGAAGGTCCTTCAGTGACTCCTGCCAGGGAGTGAGGGAGGCAGGGAAGAGACAGAGCGAACATCTGGGTCCAACTCAGGTCCAGCCTCAGTGTGATCCCACAGGAGCTCCAGGGCATGGAGGCACATCTCCCATCTGAGGCTATGTGTGGGCTTTCAGATGCCCCCTGCAGTCGGGCACTGGTCCACACAATTGCAGGGCAGGGAGTGAGGCAGTTCTGGAACATCAGTTTCAAGGAGACTGGTGAACTTTGAACTCTAAGCCACCCACTCCCAGCCCCTGAGGGACAGGTGGACTGACTGGTAAAGGGGATCTGGTTGGGCAGCAAGAGTGTCCTCTATGTCAAGTGGAGATCTAGCTTGGTATGTGGTGCCAAGAGAGTATCCTCCACACCTGTGCCAGCCAAGCTGCAGCTTCCTTGCCACTGCCCCAAAGTGCACCCAAACCTTGTTGTCTGGTTTACATCCTTGGAACTGGCCAGAGACCCTTCTTGGCCAGGCCCTGAACCTTACTAGAATTTGTCAGTTTTTCCCAGAGACTGAATCTTAACTCAGACCTGTCAATCTGGGATTGTGTTTCAAAGATGCTGAAACCTGTGACTTCTGATTCTTAGTCCAGCCTGAGTAAGTCTACCTCACCCAAACCACAGCTTCCCTCAGGTGCTGCGTTCCTCAGACAGACCTGCAAGGCAGAAACACAGACTAATGGAGCTGCAGGCCTGCCAACACTGCAGGCAGGAGATGCTCTCACCCTGCTCCTGTCTGACCCAGGTGACAGCCTCAGCCTGCTGCAGAGGTTCCAGCATGCCTTGCAGCTGGTCTAATTAGATTCTTACAGAGTCAGTATTGCCATACTTTTAGAAAAGCAGTTTTTAAAAGCATCCAAAAGGTATGTATGCATCATGGTTCTTATAGCAGGTGCTATTGATGCCCCACCCATATCCTAGATCTCCTCCCTTCAAAGCACTCCCCACTCCTAATTGCCAGGATCTTCATCCACAGACTTTATTCAAAACCAAAAAATGTTGCTCTGCCCCGGCAGTGTGGGGCAGAAGTGCAAGAAATTGACAGCCCCTGAGAACAGCCCTCAACCAACGACTAAAGGAAGCTGATGTATAAATACCCCAATTCCCTCACCTCTTAGCAGGTATAATCTGAGGCATGTGTTTTACTCCTGTTTCCCAGGATTTCCTAGGAGGATTAGGGTCCACTTGCCCCATGGTTCTTGATAGCTCTTATTTGTTGCTTCTATTCTTTGCCTTATTTCGCCACTTTGCTGGTATGTCTTGAACTTCCTAAATAAACCATCTGCAGTGGAGTCTATGTCTCAGGGTCAGCTTCTGAAGGAACAGGCTCACCAAGGCAGAGCTGGCAAAGCCAAGGCCAGCGCCACCACATGGGACTCAGACCCTCTCGGGGGTTGCTGTGTGTCCTGCGCCCAGTGTGCAGGATCCCTGTGGGAAGCTCTGTCCACACTGGTCTCTCCTGCACTGATGGCCTGGAGAGGAAGACACAGACTAGCCAAACACCCTTCCGGAGTTTCAGAGGCCCCATTAGGATTCAGAGGCACTCTGTACTTTCTCTAGAGGCCATTTGATCCTAGGAGGTGATTTTAATCAGGGATTTGATCATCTACGGATGATTTCTTGTTCACGCTCCTTCTTCTCCAGCTCCCTCAGGCCCTTTAACAATATTAGACTGCAATTCCAGGCTTATATAATTTGGTGCTTAATGCCCCTTACTGCTAGTCTAGGACAATTGAAGTAACTCATCGAGGTGTTGCAGGTCTGTAGTTGCAAACATGCTCCAGCATGAGAACAGAGCGAGACCAGGAAGAATAACTTTTCCCCAGGTCCAGCCCAGGTTCTTGGAAGCCTTGCCATTTGAAGCACCAGGTGTTCTGCTATCCTTTAAGGGGATGATTGCAGAGCTAGCTATGCAGTGAGCCAGTCTGCCAGTCCTGACCTTCTCCTCTGTTCTAGAAGCTCTGTCTATCCAAATGTCTACTTAAGTTCTCCCCTCAAAGATCTCATGGGCAGGATGCACTCGGCACATCCAAAACTTAGCTCTTGATCTTACTCCCCATATCTATTCTACCCCCTGCTGCCCCGCCCGTCTCAGTACACAGCCCAGCCATTTCTCATGTCGCTCAAACCAGAAACCTGATCTGTGACTGCAGTGCTTTCTTTCACCCCAGCATCCAGTTCATCAGCAAGTCCAAGTAGATCTCAAGTTCATGCACTTTAGTTTGCTACAGTGCCCCAGGCCCACCACCCGCCTGCCTCGTCTGAAATGCTGCAGCAGCCTCCCAGTCTTCTCTGGGGCCCCTCTTACCCACACCCAAACCACTCACCAGAGAGCGGCCAGCGATTGTCCAAAAATGCCAATCAGATTGTCCTGCTCTCTTTTCAAAGCTCATCTGTGTGCCTATGACACTGAGAATAATCTTCCCTAAGGTCCCTGCCTATTCCTCAGCACCATCTCAAGCCATCCTCCTGCTTCCTGACCACCCTCCGGCCGCACTTACCCCTTTGTGGCTCTGGGAACATGGTACACTCCCTCCCACTCCCGGGTCTTTGCTTGTGCTGTTCCCTTTGGCTGGACCTTCTCCATGCCCTCTACATGATGTCTGTATCCTTTTATTCTTTGCAGCTCAGAGAAATCCTCTCTAGTCACCTAACCTGAAGCCTGCCTCCCCCATTTGATTTATTGCATTTACATCTATTAAAATGTTTCTCTTTACATCTTTAAGGGCATTTATCACAGTCTGTAATTCTTTGACTTGCTTCTCATTTGTCTCCCACACTAGACTATGAGTGCAAATTCCCAGTGTACAGCACCATGACCCAGTACACTACTGGCAGTGCGTTAATCTTCCAAGTTACCTAACAAAATACCACAAACTTAGCAGCTTAAAAGAGCATGGATTGACTATATCACAGTTTCTGTTAGTCATAGTCCAGGTAGAGCATGGATGGATTCTCTGCAGGCATTGGCCAGCATGTGATCCTTTTCTGGGGCTCAGGGTCCTCCTCCAGGTTTACTGGCTGTTGGAGCAGA
The DNA here is from genome assembly GCF_001458135.2 of Marmota marmota marmota. Lineage (NCBI taxonomy): Eukaryota > Metazoa > Chordata > Mammalia > Rodentia > Sciuridae > Marmota > Marmota marmota. Next base: position 24,454,610 of record NW_026000174.1, read on the forward strand.
TGATTTCCTTGCAGCGGGAGGATAGATGCCCCAGCTCTCCTGCCAGCTGTTGGTCAGGACTGTTCTCAGCAACTGCAGGCTGCCCTCAGCTTCCAGCCAAGTGGCCCCCAGAGCAGTTCACAGCATGGAGACCCGCTTGCTTTTAGGCCACAAGAGCACCTGTGTGACTTTCCCTTCTGTCACCAGATGAGAGAAGACCTTGCATACAAAAGGCTCATGGCTCACCCAACGGATTGAGGAGCTTCATTATATCTGCAAATCCCTTTGCATGAAGGATTTAACCCAAATCAGTACTTGATTGAATAACTGGAAAAAACGGAGTTTACACCAGAGGCCAAAACTCTTAGGGGTATTTTAGAATCCCACCTACCCAGTGATCCATAAATATTTACTAAATGAGAAAACAGGTCTCCGTTTAGCCATCTATTTACATAAGCTTTTTCCATGAACCTACACAAAGCTGTCTCTAGGTACAGGTCAGGCAGTTGGGGGGGAAAAAAAAGCCTAGTGGGAAGTATGAGAAGAAAAAGAGGGACATGTTAAACCTGGGGTTGGGACATGCAGGGTCAAGCCCCAGTTTTGCCACTGGCTTCAGTGAGAAACTTGGTGACTTGGCTCCTCTGACCTTTAGTTCTTTCTTCTCTGAAATGGGTAAAATCTCCATGAGGATAAATAGATAAGTAAGTAAGTAAGTAAATAAATAAATAAAAGGGTAAAACTCCCCACATCATGGAACGGAGAGGTTAAACCCACGTACACGGGGGCACTCAGTGAAGAACCTTCCGAGCCCCTCACCCACACATCTGTGCATCCTCTGCCCACTTATCTAATAATCACAAAGCAGGAGGATGGGATGTGTTTTTCCTGCCACGTGGAATTTAAGAATTCAGCAAGCAACACCCTGCCTGCTGCCGGGCTCACATGTCATAGGAATGTGGAGCACACAGGTCCAGAGGGCAGCAGCTGGACACCCGAGATGGTGGGAAGTCACTCCAGAAAGATTAAACAACAACCTTGAGTGTTTTTTCCAGAGAAAATAAAATCACTTCAGCCAATTTCTCAGCCTCATGCCTGAGCAGCCCTGGTCAGGAACATGCGGCAAACAACTTTGTTTTCTTTGATTCTCTGCATTAGTTCTCATTTTAAAGCTAAATGAAATTTGACAGCACAGACAAGCTTGCAGGCATCTCCAGTCTCAGGAAGGGACTGGTGCGTTGGCCAGAGCGTCCCTCAAAGTAGGGGGTGAGGGGCACTTTTTCCTTTCCTTGGTATCCAAGCACCTCTGGGCAAAGTGGGAAGTCAATGCTGCCAGTGGGTGGCTGGGCACGAACATCTGCCCTGCATTGGGGAACTTTCAGTCACATCAGCGCTGTCCTTGGGTGACAAGTTAATTCCTTCCCACTGTCTGGGTGGAGAACCCTCCCTCCACCTCCTGATCTCATCAGCAGGATCCTTGGATCAATTCTCCTCTGAGACCCTGGTTGGGACATTGTGCCAAGGAATGCTGAGAGCTTTGCCTTCCCCATTAACCCTGACCAGATACTCTTTTTAATTTCCATTTGGCTCAGGGCCCATGTAAATGCTGAGCCCTGATCTCATTTCTAATTCATTTCTGTCACCCATCAAATTCGCCCAGTGAGGAAGGGTTTAGAGACTTGGGTTTGTAAAGTTCCAACTCATACTTCTTCTCCCAGAGGACAGAAACGTACTTCCTGTGATTTGTTCCTGGGTGTCACTTAGCTTTGGCATGCTGTGGGTATTTACTCCCAAATGACAACCAGCCACAGTGTCACCAATATACCCCATAGCCATCATCAGGGCAGTGGCCTCAGGTGATGTGAGAAGAGACAGAATCACAGGGCAAGGAATTAGGCAAGCCAGGGTGAGCCTGCTGAGCCATGTAACATCCAAATGGCAGCCACCCAGCTTGGGCTGGTCCATGTGTGGGCCTAAGACTTCCTCCTGTGCCCTGGCCTTGCCCAGCTCCTGCTCCTGGGAGGAGTCCTGCTGAGAAGAGCTTGTGACCCCTGCCCTCTCTGGCTCCTGTGCAGCCTGGTCATCTCTGCCAGGCTCTGGTCACTCCCTCTGATATTCCTGGCTTGGACCAGGGAATGGATGCAAGTTAACCTCCAAGGTCTCAGGATTCAGGGAGGCCCCCAAGAACAATGTTAGCTCATCACAGGGGACACAATCCACACCATAGCTGTAAGACCTGTGCTTTTCTAAAAGAGCCCAGGAGGGGCTCCCCTCTGGATGCATGAAATTTAATCATATGGCCAATGCAGTGTGATATCCTCAAACTGTATATCCAAGGAATAGAAGTTGCAAAGGAGTGGCTAATTCTGCCTGTCGAGGGTGTCTGTGTTCCATGATGTGGAAAATGAGCAACTATGAGAGGAACGGGGGCAAGAAGAAGTTCTCACCAGGATGCCTGATATAAACTGCACTTCAAGAGAAGTTTCTGTTTTCTCAAAGTGGAAGTCAAAATGGCAGATACTAGAGACAGGCAGATCAAGGCCATGTCTGACCTGCCATGTGGCTTGCTCAGTCCACCAAACAGAAAATCCCAAACTTGAACAAATGGGCAACTCCTGCAGGAGCCAGTGCTGGCTGCTCCTCTTGGCTGAGCTGGAGTGCATTCTCTTGCTCACTCAGTCACTGACACTCCTCATGGCTTGTAATGGCCTGCCTCTCCCATTCACACTATCTTCCAAGCCTTAGTAGGTGACTGGACTTAGGATTCCTGAACACAGTGCTGGGGTAAGTGTCAGGCTCTGGATCCACCTGGGGTTCAAATTCTGGTGCTGCTGTTGCCAGCCATGTCTCCTATAGTTTCTCTGAGTCTCAGTGTTCTCATCTGTCAAGTGAGCATGAAAACCATAATACTTCCCTTGCATGGTTGCTCTTAGGGTGGAACTAACATTTGAGCGATGCTTCTTAGCTAGAACAAATGATAGCTCTTAATACCCACTTAGGCCAATAATATCCCAGTCTGGGATTTGGGATGTGCATTTTCATGGGGAGACATTCAGTTTGGTGTTGACATTTGAAACTGCCCTGGGCTCAGCCATGCAGTTTTCAAAGGAGGATGCTGCCTTCCCTGTGACTTTGCAAACTCTTCTCCCCCATTTCTGTCTCTGCTTCCATCAGTCCTCAGAGTCACTCAGTAAGTCCTCACAAGGAATAAGACGTTAGGCAGGACTGCATGAAAAAAAGGGAAGGGACCAAAGAAGGCTCTGGTCCAGTTGTTTCTGAGTCTCAGTTTCCACATCTATAAGATGGGAGGAATACTGGAAAAAAATAGATCACGTGCAAAAGTGCCTGACATGATGCCTGGAACAAAATGGGTGCCCAGTAATTGTCACACTGACTCCTCCCTGCAGTCTAATTGGGAAGACACAGAAACAGAGGCAGGCGCTATCTCTTCCTCCACCCTCGACTTCACATACTCATGTCCCATTCAACCCCTGAGATCCAACCAAAATGCCACCTCTTCCAGGAAGACCCCCCCGGGAGACTGAGACCTCACCCCTAGGCTCCCCCCAGCATACTCTCCCTTCCCTGTGGTTTGTGACACCACTTCACCTGTGTTGTGGCTATTTGTGTTTTATCATCCACTCTAGCCTGCCAGCTCCTAGGGATAGAAACTGTTTCTCATCCAGTCCTGGGTCACTGTGGTTAGCATGATGCCTGACATATGAGAACACTGGACATTTGTTGAATGAACGAGTCAGTCCAGCTTGTAGATACTCCCCAGCTCTGCTATGAACAAGGTTTGTGACATTGGGGAATCTCAGGCTCTCTGGACCTCAGTTTTCTCTTCTGTTGACTGACAGCTTGGATTCGATTTTAGGTTTAAGTTTCCTAAGGTCCTTTAAGGGAAGCCCACACCTCCTATAAAGTTGGGGAAGGACCCACAAAGTGAACTCAATCCTAGGACAGGTGCTCGTGAAGAACTGCCTAAGCCCAGGCAAGAGGCCCCTGGGAGTCACAGTATGGGAGCCACAATTTGGGGGGGGGGGGAAGGAACCACATATTTTGGTGCATAGACTAAGCCCTGTTTGGTTGGCTAATATCAAGGCCACACTCCAGCAGCCCAGAGAAGTTAAGAGTCAACCCAATGTAGGGTTTCCAGTGGCAGCTTGCATCTGGAGGAAAGCAGGAGACATCTCCATGGTTTCCTCCTGCTTGAGAATCTTTCTCCCTAAAATCCTACCTACACTTTGAGCTCTGTAGATATGAGCTCCAGAAACCAGCTAAAAGCTGAGCAGTCCACATCTGTGCTAGATGAGGGCTGTGGAGTCTTATCTGCCTGTCGTCATCCCTGGACTAAAGCTCATCAGAGGCAGGAACCCATGTACTAGCTCACCATTGCCTCCCGCTCTCAGAGCTTGCTCCTAGCCCTCCATGCCCTAAATGCATGTGAATGAGTGTGGGCCTGAACAGAGAGGTGAGGCAGTCGCTGGAAAATGATGGAATTGGTTCCTCCATTTAGGACCATTTAGAGTAGATTGGCGCCCTAATTAAAAATTAAATTAAATTAAATTAAAAAAACCTGCCTTGCCTTGACCACTGGTGAGAACAGATTTCTGTTGAGACGCAACATAGGTGGGTCCACACCTGCCAGGAGACCCTCAGTCACTGGTACCAGCTTCCCGACCTGACACTGCCTCCTGCACAACCCCCTGTCCTGTCCGTCAAACAAGAGGGCTGTTCATCATCTCTGAGCTCTGAGAGCCAATTACGCAGGACAGAAATGGGTGGCAGCTTGGATGGATGCTGACACCAACTTTTGTTCTCACGCTCCTCTTTTGGCCGAGCACACTGACCCTGGTGCTCCTGGAGGTCACCTGGGTCACTGCATGATTTGGTGCAGCTTTTCCTGAAATCAATTCCTTCAAAAGGCATTCTATACTCCAAAGAGTCCATATCAATAACACTTTAGACTGTTTTCTGCTGCTCTAACAGAATAACTGAGTTAGGAACTTAAAATGAATAAGAAGTTTATTTGTCTCGGGGTTCTAGAGGCTGAGAAGTCCAAGATGGAAGAGAGCCACCTCGGGTGAGAACTTCCTTGTTGTGTCATAACATGGCAGAAGGGAGAAGGGATGGGTTGCTACTGGGAGGTAGTGGAAACTTTGAGGTGGGGCCTAGTGAGAGTTTTCTGGTTATTGGGGACATACCCCTGAAGGGCATAATGGGCCCCTCACCCCTTCTTCTTCCATAATTTTGCCTCCAAGTCATGAGGTAAACAGCTTGCTCTACCACATGCTCCTCACCATGATATGCTGCCTCACTAAAGGTCCAAAGTAAGGAGTCCGACCAACCATGGATTGGAACCCCCAAAATTGTGATCCCAAATAAACCTTCCCTCTTTATATGTTTATATTCTTGGGTATTTACAGTTATCACAGTAACTGAAAACTGATTAACACCAGGTCTGAATTCATTCCTTTGCCTAGGAACCCACTCCTGCAACAATTAACCCACTCCAGGAATAATGGCATTCATTCATACATGAGGACAGAGCCCTAAGAACCTACTCATGTCTCAGAGCTGTTCCAATAGGGACTAACTTTTCAACACATGAACTTTGGGAGACACACTGGAACATGTAAGTAGGAAGCATTTGATTTGTTGATTTGGGTTTTGAGCTATTTAAGGCCCTGGCTTATGAGAGTGTACTGAATTTGGCTGTAATATTGTCAGCCAGAGTTTATCTTTTCAAGCTGCTGAGCAAGATAGGCTATGGGCCAAGAGTGGACAAGAAGTCCTTTCCTGATGGCTGCATTGCAGGCCCAGGCAGTGTCCCTGGCCTTTTCCAGGGACAGCTTGACTTCCAGATGCCAGTTACAGGGCCCCTCACCTGAGGGCAGGAGACAACTCTCCTGATCCCTTCCCACACTCTACTCCAGTTCTGGGAATTTCCCCTTAGACAGATTGTCACCCAGCTGACAGGGGAGAAAGGCCTTTTTGTATTGGATTCTTCTAGCTTTGTTTATCAAAAACTGGTCACCTTGGCTAGTCTGTAAACAAAGTGGTCCAAAATCCTCTTGCTGCGGATTATACACAAGGAATTCATGAGCCAAGAAGAAGGTAGGCTGTTGACCCTCCAGGCACTGTCTCAGAGGGGAGTTCCCATTCCCTAAGACAGTTTCCTTTATCAGGTAATGGGACACCAGAGGGAGATAAGCCACCCACATCACTGCCAGACTCTAGCAGACTCCATGGTACCACATGCTGGGACCTCAGCAGAGTGGCTGGCAAGGACAGAGCAGAGGCTGGCAACGTGGAGGACCGGAGCTAGACACACTGACCAAGCTCTGGGGCTGGTCTACAAACAGGCAATGTCCCAAGGGGCCTGTGCACCAGGCATCACTGAGCATGCTCATTCTAGGGAGAGGAGCTTATCAGTGGGAAGTCCCCGTTCCCTGGATGCAGGAAGCCAGGTGGATCAGCCAATGGGAGCAGGCTGTGACTCTAGTGTAGTTATACAGGAAACAGAGTCCAGCTCCCTCAAGGAAGAGGGCTGGACAGAGCCCAATAGGCAGTCAGGCCCCATTAGGGGATGAAGGGGGTGACTTGGTGAGACTCTGTTCCACTTCCCAGCCAGGAACTGTGGACTGATGATGAACGTAGGTAAAGGCCAAGGTCAGAAGCAACTTAGAGAAGGTTGAGGAAAGCTGGGGTTCACAGTCCAGCAGGTACAGGAAACTCATCCCAGGCTTTAGAAGCTCTGCTTCAGCCAGGCCACCCCTAGAAAGGAGAGGCTACTGCTTGTCTCGGCAGAGGGCAGTGCCAGGAGACTAAGCATTTGGCACTGTGATGTGCATTACAGAGGGCACCCTCCTGGGACACCCAGCTAGACAGTGGGCCAGGCTCATATGATGGTGCATGGTTTGGCAAGAGGAGAGTGGGGCTACATTTTACACCTTCATGTGGCCCTGGCCAGATGAGAGGTACAAAGTGCGGAGCCATATGTGACAGTCCTGAGATGTGGATTCAGAAACTGACACATTTGAGTCCAAATTCTATCCCCAGAATCACCAGCCAAAGCAGGACCCAGGCCTGGGGTTGGGGCTTGAGACAGCATGGGGAGGTGGGCATCTACTATCTGGAAAACCAGGAGCTCAAAAGTCATGCTAGTTGTTAAGGAAACAGTTGGAGAGAGCACTGCTGGATGGCACCAGAGACAGGTTTGTGGTTATTCCCAAGAATAATTCTCAGGCTTGGCTATCAAAGATGTGGCAGGTAGAAACAGCCCCAGGCAGCAAGGAGCAAAGGTGAGCACACCCAGGACTCTTTCAGAATACAGTCTCGACCTCACAGTTACTGGATATCTATTGCCAGTCTTGTGGTAGGTCAGCCTGGTCACACTGGTAAAGGGCATATAGGAGGGCAGTGACATAAAGCCTCAGGCTGAGCACATCTGGCTGTGTAAATACCTTTAAGGTGCCTGAATGGAGGTTGTAATTCAATTAGTGATGTGGGATTCTTTAAGCTCCATAAAACACAATACTGTTGGACCATTCTTTTCCTCTGCTTTTAAAAAAAAAAATGCGATGATTCCAGCTGCATGCAAAGCTGTTGGTAGTTTTACAGTCTGGAATGAGTATCTCTTGTGTAGGACAGCATCTCTGAAACATTAAACAATGATTAGGCAGGCTCTGGGCCAAGGGATGATGGGGGTTCTGCAGGGGGTGGCGGGGGACCCAGCAGCTGGTGGCAAACAATCTGGGAGCTCTGATTCTCTTTCGTCACTGCATTGTGATTTTCTTACCAACAATTAAAAATAATGATTCACAGTTGTGCAATTACTTGTCATTCATGAGGCTTTTGAAGGTGGCTCCAGGTAATGGTGGGTGGCGGAAGAGGATCAACCCACTGTTAGTGGGGACACACAGTTACACATGCTCACCACTGTATGACTGCACATGCACAGCTCCATATGCATACAAAAGCACACAGAGACAGAACATGAACATGGATATATGCATACACATACATACAAACACACATGCTCATATACACACAGTGCACAGCACAGTATGCACACAAACAGGTACATATGCACACGTACATGTGCTCACATCATACACTCATGCACACACCCACAAACATGCCAACTTCTCCCTATTTCAAAGGGAATACATCTCTCACAAGATGACTTAAAGCATGGCTACCAACTCTTTAATTACCTCTCATCCTAGGAAGGAACCTAGAAGCATCCAAGTAACACATCTCTCCCCCAGAAAAAACTCCAGTGGAGGAGAAAACCAGGCCCTTTCAGATTCCTCCTTTGTCTCCCACTTCACTCATCCTGGTGCCCAGCATCTCTCTCTCTCCAAAGGAGATGGAGGAAAAGAAAGAGGACAAAGTTCAAATAAGTGTTTTGGAATCAGAGGCCTATGATGTCCCAGAGACAGAGTGGTTAATGGTTCAAGAGTGTAGGCTATAATACCAGGTAGCTGAGTTCAACTCCCCTCTGTGTGACTTTGGACAAGTTCCTTAACTTCTCTGTCCCTGTTTTTCTTTTTTTTTCCAATAAAAATACATTGATTTTTACCTCTACAATAGGACATTGATTAACTTATATGAAGTACTTAAAATAGCTCTGGTACATGTGAGGGCTCAGTGAGCTGGGGGTACTTATTAAGGACTCTGTCTACCTAGGAGCACTTGAAGTTACTTTAGTCAGAGGCCTAGACCTGAGAAGTGAGGGTCGAACTCCAGCCCTGGCCATAGGCAACAGCTGGGCAGTGGTCTAGCCAGCTGCCTAGAGGCCAGCCTGGGGAACCCTTCCTGGTCAAGCCTGCCTGCTGCCCCCAGAACTGAAGTAAGTCCAAGACTTGAGCCATTACTGTACCTAAAAGAGGTGTGCAGGGGCTAACCCATTGAACTCTATGACACAGGCCTGCAATTGTAAGGTGTGTGGTCGTCATTCTGGCTCTGGCCTGCACTCCTCAAGAAGCAATGAGGCGTGCTGGCTGCCAATGGGGAACTGGAGAAGAGGGAACCCGTGTCCGCTGACCTCAAGGCTCCCAGCAGTGCGTGAGATGAGACAGGCGTCTTGGGGCCAGCAGATCTGGATTTGCACTCCCCTATTTCCTGGCCATGTGGCCTTGGGCCCTGGCCACTTGTTTTTCAAACCTCTCTGAGATTTAGCTTCCTTACCTGTGAGCTGGAAATATTTACCACTTCTCCTTCCCTGGGGGATTGTGACTAAAATTGTCCGTAAAATGGACTGAGTGACTCCTGTGAGCTTGACACTGGAGTTCTGATATATCCAGGACTAGAAGCCTCTCTCTGTGGCTAATTGGTACTAAATTCAGGGAACCCACACCCAGTTAAACCACAGTGCAGTAAGGAGGGAGCAGGGCTTAGGGGAGGTGATTCCCTTGCCCAGACTGGAGCAGGGGAGCCATGGAAGGCTTTCTAAACCTTAGATCTTGGAGCTCAGCAAAACGACTGAAGGGCTTGGGGGATCTTTAATCTCACTGAGGGCTAATTAGGCCTCGTACCCAGAGCCACTGTAACCTACCCCAGGGCTGCCTAGCTGGGGATAACCATGCCCACATACAGTGCCAACAAGCAGAAGAGCCGGAGTCACGACAAAGCAGAGGCTACATGAGGAGGAGGAGGAAGGCACCGTGGCTGGGCTCAGGAGACCAGGGCTCCAGCCTGGCTCTATTGCACACAGTCAGGGGACACTGGCAGATTTCTTCCTACATGTCTTCAGTTTCCCCTGACAGCCAGTGGGGATTCGACTGGCCCCCCTTGGGTTCTGCAGGCTTCTGGCCACCTGACTACCCCTGTGACACTTGGGGCACCTCCGTCTGCCTGTCTCTTGAGGCCTACCTAGTTGTATGCCTTCTCCTGGCAATGCATGTGCAGGGCTTCACCCAACATGACCAGGGTGAAGACTGGATCCAACAGCAATAGGATCACGGGTCCATGGTGGGAGTTCCACCCCAGCCCTCAAGGACAGGACAGATTAAAGCCACAGTTCTGTTTGGAAGCAGCTGCAGAGGGCAGGTATGGGGCTGATTTAGGTGGGGCAAGTCACTGCCAACCAAGAATAGACACAAGCCTCCAATGAATGGGATTCTTAAAAGACTATTTGGCATTACCATTTCTTTGATGTGCTTTTAGTCAGAAAATCAGGTTAATTTTGAACTTCAAGTGTCGGGAAAGAAGGGTATATGAATTTTATGTTTGTTAAAAGAGGACATGAATTCCAAAAGGGAACAGAAACTGAGTATAACAGAGAAAATGGGGATTTTTGTTTTGTTTTGTTTGGGGGGGGTTTCTTTTTGTCAGAAGTGGGGGTGGCTGAACTGTGGGGTGGGGTATCTCTGGGACAGCTGGTGAAGAAATAAATGTAAAAGGGTCATGTTCATTAGCACCTGCTTTGTGCTAGGTACAGGGTATCTGTGTAGCATGAATGAGCTTGCAAAGAGCTTAGTTGTATGCTCAACATAACTTAATAAACACCATTGGAAAACTGTTGAGGAATGAGTGAAAAAAATGGATGGAGGGCAGGTATGGGGTTGATTTATGTTGGGCAAGTCACTGCCAACCAAGAACAGACACAAGCCTGGATGGATGAATGAATGAGTAAGTAACCAAATGAATGCCAAGTTTCAAAGGCAGAGATGACTCTGTCAGTTGGAAACCCTAGGGTTTCCCCCACTCTGGAAGTCTGTGGAGGTTGAATTACTCAGTCCCACTAAAGATACTGGCCCTTTGGGATGCATTAAAAAACATAGTAATTAAAAACAGGAGGCTCAGATCTCTGTTTCCACCATTTTCTTGAGATAACAAGGAGGAGGATCCAGGGGAAGAGAAACATGGCCTCAGAATTGCAGAGTAGGTCAGCACGGCAGATTGTCAGGAAAGCTTAGGGAGGCTGGGTGACAGGGCTGGGAGGCTCAGGTTGACCCTCTGACCCTGAGGTCAGGATGGGCTAATAGCAAGAGGATCTCCCCCTTCTGTTTTGCATTTCACCCACCACCCCATTCATGCCTTCTCCTTGGGAGACAGAAAGGCGTTCCCCCCACCAGGCAGTGGCTGCTATCCGAGGGGATCCCTGGGAGAGTGGGGAGGAGGCTCTCCTGGGCTCCTCTGCTGCAGCACAGATGGGAGCAACAATTAGAATAGAGATTGGCAGAAATTGTCTGCCTGTGTTGGAATGCCCTGGGAAGCTTGCTAAAATGCAGATCCCAGGCCTTGCCCCAGATCTGCAGAATAAAAACCCACCCACCCACGCTTTCACTGAGTCAAGTGTATTGAGTACCTACAGCACCAGGCACTAGTCTAGGTACTAGAGCAGAGAAGGGGGCAAATCAGATGCCCCATCTTTAGGGAACTTTTGTAGAAATAAATTAGAGAGAGCAAACAGGGAAATTCAGCCCATCAGGTGGCAGAAGGTGCTGTAGAGGGAAAGAAGCAAGAGAAGGAGCAGAGTGTCAGGGATGTGGCTGTCACTCTCATGGGGTGGTTCAGTGACAGCCCTAGTGAGAAGGTGGCAACTGAGGAAAGGCCTAAAGAGGCAAAGGGGCAGGTGGTGCAGACACAGGGGTGGGGTGGGGTGAGCCTTCCAGGTGCAGGGCACAACAGTGCCCATGTTCTGAGGCAGGGGGTTGCCTGGTATGAATCCTTGTATTTTTAACCAAGTTGAAACACTAATGTTGGAGACCACCACAGCAGAATAGCGGCACCCCACATAGAAATCAGCCCCTGCAAAGTCAGAGCTTGTTGAGGATGTTGCCAAGGAGGCAGAGGACAGGGGTCAGACTCCAACACAGGCCCACTGCAGAGCTCTAACGTCTTCCTGGGAGAGAACTCAAGGCCTGGAGGCTTGGGTGAAGAAAGCTTGATTGACAGCCCTTTCCTGGCCCAGGCTGGACAGCCCAGGCAAAGGTGCAGCAGAGGAGGATGAAGAAGAGAGAAGGCCCCGGCCCACTCAGCGGTGGCAAGGGCTAGGAAGGAGGGCCCCGTGATGAGACTGTCCAACGGCTCCTACTGTTACCTCAGAATGTTAAACAGCGACATCCGTTCCATCACGTCTTATCTCGTCTAAGCTCCAAACAATCCCGGAGGTAGGAATTATACATCTCAATTTTGTAGATAAGGAGAATGGGGTTCACAGAGGTTAAGAACACACAGCTAGGAAGAAGCTAAGCCAGACGGAAAAGCTGGCCAGATGCCAGCTTCGGCACATCGCTCCGCGGAGGGTGTTGTTGTTTTTATTACTGTCATTTTAACTCGCCCTTAGGATCCCCTTAGCACCCTATGGCTTGTGCAGAACTTTTTCTCCTGTTACCAGGTAGCCTCAGCAACTCTGTCAGGCGTCTGTCCCCACATGGTACCTACAAAAACCAAAGCCCCAAGCCCACGGCCAGGAAGCGGCAGGAGTCCTGTTACGGTCCATCCCTAGTTTACACTTATGGCAGGGCCTAATCTGATCTGCCCTCCTCTTCATGCTCTAGAAATGCTTGTGGAGCTGAGCCAAGTTGGCCTGCCTTGAAGTAAGCCAGAGTCCTGCGCTGAGTGCAATGATGTCCGAGAGAAGCCACTCCCCAGTGGAGCCTGGACAGGGTACAGCACAGCCGCCCTGAGTTCAGGAATGAGCCAGTCCCAAGGCCAAAGATGGTACCCTTCCTCTGAGCACCTTTCAAAGGCCTCTTCCTCAGGCTGGTCTTAAGGAGCCCCATTCCTGGTCACCACCCTGTCCACTCCCCACAGGGGCACTCTACCAAGCCCTTCCCACAATGTTCCCCACCTTGGGCCCTGCAGCCGCCCACTTCTCCCTACTCACATGTCTCTCCCGAGTGGGAGAGAGATGGGCCCTTTCTTCCCAGAGACAACCTGGTTTCTGTTCCCTGGATGCATCTTCTTCTCCCTCCCCAGAGGCCCTGCTCCAGACCCTAACCTCAAAGGACTCTGGTGGCCCCTTTCCAGACCCATTATAACACTCCCTGGGCCTCTAAATTTCTTGAAAGCTCTACAAACTATTCTAATATGCACTCAGGGTCTGAGAACAACCTGTCTTTAAAGAGACAGACAGACAGAGAGAGAGAGAGAGAGAGAGAATAAAACACAATAGAATTGAATAGCAAAGAATAGAACACAGTGGAAAATAGCAGAGTGCTTTGCTTTTTAAGAGTGGGTATTGTTTCTTAAAAGTTCAGCTTCAATTGTGCTGTGTGTGGGTATGAGTAGGTGTGTCTCCTGGGTCAGGAAGTAAATATGTTTCTTGTACTAGATTATGATAATTTTTTTATTTTTATTTTTGGAAAACATTGCTCCCATTCCTGCATTAACTTATGATTCTCCTCCATGATCCAAATATCTCTGCTCACTGCCTGCTCTCCGTCTCATCTGCCTCCCTCAGCTCCCAGCCCCAGCCTTCCACTAACATTGCTTCTCCCTGAGGTTTCTATGACACGCAACTTCCAACCACAGGGGCTTCTCCTCAGACCCCTTCTGCCTGTCTGGGTGTGTGTGAATAGGTGGCTACCTCGTCCCTGAAATTCTCTGCATGCACGGGGCTATGGTGGCTTCCAGACCCTCCTGGCCATTCCTTCTCTGTCCCTTACTGGCTGATCTCTCCTCCTGATTCCAAGTATCTTAACCTCAGGGTTCCCTCAAGCTTCTGGTCTTTCTTTTCTCCTTTGCCACCCTCTCCACCCAGCTGGTGGTTTCAACGAGACTCCAGATCCACGTCCCCACTTTAACTTATGAGCTCCAGTTGTGCAGTTCACGAGTTGTGTGCTGGCCCTCTGAACATGGGGTGGGGACGAGGAGTGAGACATTAACTGTTCAATTCACTGTAAGACAGTTGAGGCCAGCAGGGGGATTATCACCCCCATTCACAGAGGAAGAAGCTGAGACGGAGCAGTTGAGGGACCCTTCCATGGTCTCTTATCCACCATGAAGAGGGTTCTAAATCTGTGACTTCTAACCTCAGCCCAGAGTTCTACCCTTGTCACCATGCACTGGAAACTCAACATGTACCCAAGTGACAAGGCCTCCAACCACAGGCTGTCTGTCAGAGGTGGGAATCGATAGGGAGGCTTTTTAACACAGTGATGTCCAGACTCCACCTGGACCTTAATGATATAGAATCTTCTGGAAGAGCTGTTTGTTTTAACCTTATATTTTAAAGTACTTATAGATTATGTAAATGTATGAGAAGATGACAGGCGCCCTCTACTCAGCCTCCCCAGTGGTAACATCTCACACAACTATAGCACAAACACCAGGACTGGGATACCACTCCAATCAATGCAACTTGCTCAGACCTCTCCAGTTACTCAGGTGCTTCTGTGGGTGTGTGTAGGTAGCAGGATGAGGCTTTATCAGCCACCACCACATCTGAGGTATTTAACTATACCATCACCACAAAGCTCCCAAGAGCTTTGGTTTTGAACACTCCCAAGTAATTCATTGTCGTATATATATATGGCTCATGAGTAACGACCGTACCAGTACTCTGCGCTTTCCCCCTCGCCACCAGGGCAATGCACTATCATTCCCTAAGGCGCCCTGGTTTGAAACTCGGAGTCAGCACTGATCTGCTCTCCCTTGGTCCACCTGCCCACAGCAGGTTCAACATGATTCTTTCCTCGTGTTTCTGAGGCCTATGTCTTGCCCTTGATCCTCACATACCCACCATGACTCTAGGCCTCTTGACTTCTTGTCCCTCTTGCTACAATAACCTCACCCATTTCCCTTTTCCAAGATGCCCCTTATCCCAGCTAATATCATAAATAGGGCCAAATCTCTCCCTCATCCAACTCTGACCATTTTATTCTTCTGACTAAAATATTTTGATGGTTCCCAACATTACAAAATTAAAGTCTAAACTTTTCTTAAATTCAAAATATTTGACTCTATTTGACTCTCTTTCTGTATTCAAATTTCTTAAACACAGTGTCAGCTTTCCTTATTTTCCATAAGGATTAAAGACAAATAGCATCCTTAAGGATATGATAAGCTTCTCACCATGGGGACAAATGGACTTCTTCCTGTTAGCGCTTCATTCTGCTCTTTCTTTGGTGCAGCTGAGTGGGCCCAGGGAAACCTCTTGCTTCAGGGATGTCCTTAACCTTTTGAAGAATGGTTCTTCCATCCCTTGTGTCCTTTCTATGTAAGACATAAAGGGGGCGCAGACCCAGGTGGAGCTGAGAAGGAGGATACCTACATGGTCTGGTGTTAGCCACTAGAGAATGGAGACATCCCAGGCAAGAAGATGGTAGGCAGCCCAAAGGGATGGGAGCTGGAACCCTTCCTGTCTTCCTATGATAGACAATCGCCTTTAGAACTCTATTGCCTACTTGCTGACATCCTTGATGCCTTTTCCTTTCTTTAAGCCTATGGAACAATGAGAGTCAAGTGATTCATGAGCATTGCCCTTCAGAAAGCTCTAAAATTCCCTTCCTGCATTGCTCCTACACTTCTTTCTACATGATGATAAAATGAAAAAGAAAATTCGCTTATTGAGATTAAATGCATTTCAATTATCTGATATATTTCAGCTTTAATTGATAACAAATCATAAATTGCCCATCTCATTACAGCAAATGATTCACTGGGAAATTTACTACCTGCACCAGAAAAGGCTTAAACGATAACACAAGCCCAGGGACTGTATGATCCAGTGACCCAGCAGTCTGTTTTTAAAAATCACACATTATTAGACGGGCATCCATATAAAGGTCCAATCAAGAGCACTGGTTTCTAAATTGTCTTTAATACATGATGTTTAAGTTTGGAGAATATGGGGGCGATATATGAGGAGGGGGAATCAGAGGCCACGAAATGTGCACCAAGGGACTGAGTAGCTGGTGGTAGTTGGAGAAAGAGAAGGAGTGACGTGAAGACTTTAATAAGGCATCTTCAGGGTCCTTGCTAAGGACAGATGGGATAGGGCAAAGGAGATCCAGCAAAGAGGCACACACGTAGCAGCCCTGTTGCTCTTGTTGAATTATACAGGAAGTCCCATTGGCACCATGAGCACCATCAATAGCCCCCACCCTCATTACCACCACTGCTAAGACCACTCCAAGCAACACTGTTCCAGGCAGAGGCCAAGAAACACCACTAAATGAAACGATGCTTCATGGGCAGTAGTCACTGTGTACACAGTGGGTTGGAGGTCAGGGTTTTTTGTCTTATCCTATCACACTGGATAAAGTGTTGGATGGGAGTGGTTATCCAGTAAGGAAAAGTCTCCTCTGGGAAGCATGGCAGTGAAATTTCCAAAGCAGTGACTGCCATGAATCTCTCATCTCAGAGGTGATACCCCAAGGAAGGAGCAGGGATAGAAAGCCTTGAAGAAAATGAGAACCTGAACTTGAACCCTCTGCCCAGCTGTCAGTCAGGGAGCAGGGGGTGGGCGGCCCACTCACCATTACTGCTGTTGTCATCCACCAGGATGATCTCCTTGAGCAGGTGCGGGGGCGTGCGTTCCATGGCCGAGTGGATGGAGCGCAGCAGCACCGAGAGGGCCTCATTGACAAAGATGAACACGATGCTCACCTCCGGCAGGCTGTCAGGGAAGGAGAGGTTGCGGCACCTGGAAAGAAGAACGGCAAAGCTCTTGGATCCGTGGGTGACTCAGCTGGAGTTGCCCCAGGTGCGCACCACCCCATGTCTTGCTCCAGCTCTGCTGGAGGGCTTGGGAGTCCAGATTCTTTCCAGGACTTCTTCTTGGATGCACTTAAGATGAGCCCTTTCTGTCCAGCAGAAAGGTCCACAGCTACCCAGAGTTTGCCCCACAACTGTGTGTGAATTTGTCAGTGACTATTCCAGCTGAGCAGCTGTACCCGAGCACCTAGCACAGCAGATGGCACCTGCCAGGCAGTCCTTGGGTGTTTACAGCAAGGATGACTCACTTAGCATTTCTAAACCAACAGGATTGAAAATGCAACCAAAGGGAAATCTTAGTATTTCCACAATGGCAGCAGTTAGGTGAATTCGGACCTTAGGCCACCAGCCTCAGAAGGGCAGTAGGTCTTCTCTCAGAAATTCTATGGCCCCAATCTACTCTCCATTCTAGAAGGCCTCCAGCTAGCACCCCTAACCCTTCATTCATTCATTCAGGGCTTTGGCCTCAGAAATGGGCTGAAGTCTGCATCAGAGTCTCAACATCAGTAAAGGATGGAAAGGACCACATCCAATCTCCTTCACAGATGAACACGGAGGCACAAAGAGGTTGAGGCTCCACCTACAGCTCTGTTGTGTAGCAGGGTTCCTCCATGAAGAAGAAATGGCCATGGTAGAGACTGTCCCAACTGGCCATCTCACAAGCTCTGTGAAACCTTGAAGCTATTTGGAGGAAGCCATTACCCAAAGGACTGGAGGCAAACACATAAAAGGCTGCATGTCACTCCCCATAGGAAGAGGAATGCATAACCTTGAAATCAGACCCCTGGAAAAGCCAGACAATAAGAGGTGCCAGGGTTGCCAAGGGTAATTCTTTCCCCTGAAAGCACAGCCTTTATTTGCAGAAACCCACTGGTGCCCTTCCCAGGTCGAAGTTCAATGTTGTAAAGGTCCTGAGCTCTCATCTTCAAGACAGTTGGACGAAAGAGTAGAGTAGAAGTCCAGCGCTGGCCCAGACCCTGGTCTTGGAGATAAGGCTTCCACACTCACCACCTGCCACTGATGGCTTCAGGGGTTTGGGACTGGTGACCACACTCTACTGCTCCAAAGCGGGAGGTGCAGCCAGGTTACAACACGCAGTAATGAATGTAATAGCACAAGGCTTCTGCTCGTCAGTAATTAAAGTGCTGCCGGAAAGAAATGGGCCTGCTCTTCCTTAATGAGGAAGGCTGCAGGATACCAGCGCCGAGCAATTTGGAGAAGTCGCCATGGGGCCCCAGCCTGCTTAAGAGCATGAGATTAATAAACTAAAATCACTGTCTCTATGGTTACCAGAAATTTACAGAAACTTCTCCCATTCTATTTCCAGCTCTCCTTCTTTCTCACCAAGGGGAGGTGGGGGGAGGGAAAGAGTTGAACCTTTTCCCAAATTTACTTCATACCTGCATTTTTTTTTAAATAAAACCACCAAGTTAACAGATTGGTGTAGAATTCTTTCTTCTGTTTAATGGAATAAATTTTTATGGAGCCTCTTCTACCGGGCAGGTACTTTGTAGGCACTGAGAGTGTAACAGAAAGTGGACAAAGTCCTTGTCCTCATGGAGCTTATACTTTGACAGGAGAAAGAAACACAGAAGCAAACAAGTGATACAAGTTTATACAAGTGCTGAGATGAAAGTCACGTGGAGTAAGAGAATAGTGTGATACCTGGCAGCTGCTCTAGGGGCTGGTCAGGAAGCCCTCTCTGAAGAGGAGAGATTGGATCAGAAACTTAAATAGCACACAAAAGTGGGTCATGCAAAGGTCCCACATGGCTGAAGGACAGTGCTGTGGCTGGAGAAGAGGCAATCAGCTTATCCAACCTCAGTGAAATGACATAGGGGAGGGGGAGGGGGAGGGGAAGGGAGGAACTTCAATGAAGGAGAAAGACAGGAACTTTAAGCTCATCCTATTCTTTCCAGAATTGTTTCTTGTTATGAATAAAATTATTTTTAAATAGCACTTAAGAGATGTGTATGTGATTGACAGTCAAAAAAATTCTGCTGGTTGATACTCTTTTATGATGGGTAACCAAGCTCAGCAGCTGGGCTTTCCTTAGGCATGGAAATGGAGATGAACATTAACACAAAAACTACTTGCTAATTGCATTTTAAAAGCGATGCCCTACCTGGTCAAACAAATAGCCCCTGGTCATCATTCTTCTTTAATGTAAGTACAATGGACAGCTCCCAGTGAGGTCAATATAATGGTACAAGTTCACCATCCTCCCTGCTTCCCAAGCAATGAAGCCTGCACCCTAGACCTCTGCACTTGCCCAAGGGTGTCCTGTGACTTCCCAGAGCCTCAGCTCACTATCTGCATCTCCAGGTTGTCCTCAGGTGTTTTTCAGAGACAGGGTTAACTGCCTTCCCTCAATATAACAATACAACCTCCCCCTTTCAAGGAGACCAATTTTAATTTCTCCCAGTAACATCTAAGATGATGTAAGCTGCCAGTCTCTGCAAACCCATCTCCTGACAGTCTTTCTCCAAGCAGAATTGAAATGTTGTATTTGTTTTACAAGATAAACCCTGCTGATCACTATTTTCATATGAAAGACTTCTGAACATAAGGTTTTTTATATGAAAATTCTTTTGTACATAACAGAACACCTAGTTATTGCATCATAATGTACTTGCTTATTGTCTCTCTCCCCCTATAATGAAGCTGCCTGAGAGCGACTGTGCTATCTCCCCATCTCAGATCAAGGTCTGGCACATAGTAGGTACTCAGTGAATACTTTTGGCCTGAAACAAAGCGATCAGTTTTGCTTTTATATACAGCCTGCATTTCACATGCATACCACTGACCTCAGACTATTCCTTTTTCTTGCAAAATTCCTCCCTCCGAATTAGATTCGGGTCCTCTCTCCACCAGCAAATTCTTACTCTTCTGTCCTCCCTTCCCTTGAATTTATGACCCCAATTCCTCACATTCAGTCTCTGGAAGTGCTCAGTTCCACTGTTATTAAATGATCGCTCCAGGTCCAACTCCCTGACCTCCTTAAATTCTCCCTTTCTACTCTTCTCTCCTGGGAGCTGCTCAGGCCCTCCCAGCTGCAGCCACCTGCTGACTCTCTGGAGACTCACTTGCCACTCTCTCCACATCACCTCCCATTCCCCTTCAGTTTTTTAATACCTAACTGAAAGTGGGTCTGGGCGAGTGGAGAGGCGAGGTAGATAGTTCTTAGGGAAAGAACACTGTGGGAAGGATGGAGGCACCTAGGAACTGGTCCCAGCTTTGCCCTTCCTCCCTGTGTGACCATGGACATGCCACTCCACCTCTCCCCATGTCATTGTTATAGGAAGAAATGACCATGAAAGCTGTCTTCTCTGTACAAAACTCGGGAGCACCACACTCCTGAGTGAACAGAAGAATCTCATTGCAGAAACAGTTGGTACACTTTTCCTCCCTCCCAACCAGCCTCTTTGCACACCAAATGTCACCAAAAAAAAAAAAAAAAATCCCTTTACCCCTGGGTTGACTAGACAGGGTGGCCAACTCATCTGGGTTTTCCAGGGATTAGTTTTAGCACTTAATGTCCCCAGCAAACCAGGCTGTTTGGCCACTCTGTGACTAGATCAAACCCTTCCTGAGGGTAGGGACCAGCCCTGCTCAGAGCTGCATGCCCACTGCCCAGCGCGGTGGCTGAAAAACAGGCATTGTTGAATAGACTCCCTCTCAAATGCCCCTCCCCTTCACATGCACACCCCACGTCCATACACAGCTATAGTTACTGTCTCCATCTCCACACTGAAGCAGAACACATTGCTAAGGAAGAAGGCAAAGAGGGAAGAAGGCATGTCAGGTGAGATGTGCACAGATTTGCTAGACACAATGCTCAATGTCATTGAAGGACACTGAACGCCAGACAGATGCTTTCAACACTACAGCTCAAGCCCTGCAGAGCTGCCATGGAAGGGGGTGTCCAGACTCAAGCCCTGTGCAACTACTTCAGAACCCAGCTTGCTTTGTCTGTCAGTCCGGCACTAAACCATATAAGACTTTGCCTCATATACACATGGCTGAGATGCTCTCCCCAGCACTGGATCCTCCAGGACTGGGCCACCATGGACTCTGTTCCATGCTTGCCTACAGCCAGGACTCTGCCCTGGCTTTTCCAGAGTGGAGTGCATTAGTCAGATTTCCATTGCTGTAACAAATATCTGAGATAAATCAACTTAAAGGGTGGGAAGTTTTATTTTGGCTCAGGCTTCATAGATTTGCCTGTGGTCACTTGGCCCTGCTGCTTTGGGCCAATGGTGGCATAATTACATCATGGTGGAGAAAAGCTGCTCACCTCAAGGCAACCAGGAAGCAAAGAGAGAGGTGTACCTTCAGTGACCACCTAGGGTTCCACCCACCCAGCAGTGTCACAGGTTGAGGACCAAACCCTCAACACATGAGCCTTTGGGGAACATTTCAGATTCAAAGCCACCCTACCACCTGCCCTGGATAGCTGCTCCTACTCTCCTGCTTCTCCTCTGGCTTCTGCTAAGAAAGGCCCAAGAATGTGGAATTCTGATATGTCACCGATGTAACCAGCCTTTTTACCTTTAAGCTCCTTGAGGACACCTAAGTATATAAGCCCCTACTCATTTTGTGAAGAGCCACATTCCCCTGTAAAGTTAAGCTAGGAAAGTTCCCTTTTTTACTTTTATGCTTGTTCAAAGTCAAGCTATTTTCCACTAAAGATAAACATAAGGTGTTTCTGAGAGGGGAGTAATATGGTGTCTAATAAGCTGGAATTGATGGTCATGATAAAACTCCACTGTATCGATCTCTGCACACAAAAGGAGATGTGGGGACAGGGAGTAACTCAGGGAGCTTCTCAGCAGAGTTCCTCCTAGATTGTTTTGAGTTGTTTATCAGACAAATTTATATCAAGAGCATCAGTGTCATTACCCATGAGAAGAAGGAAGCCACAGAGGGCCAAGTGAGACCAAGTCTAGCAATCTACCACCAGATGAGGCCCAGGGCAGCATCCAGGTATCATCCACTGCAGCCGGGCACCTCCACATTAGACTAGCAGATCTTTTCCTGCCTCAACCTCAGCGAATCTATAAGGTCTCAGGACATCAGAACAGATAACCCATGGAGGCTGCTGGACCTATGGGGTGAGAGGATTACACAGACCTCTTCTAGAAGGAAGATCAAAGTAGGTCATGAACTGGGGTCTGTCTGCTGGCGCACATCGACAACAGGGACCCAACTACACTGGTTCATAGAATGCAGAGAACACACCTACCTGGACAAAGCAAGAAAGAAAGTGATACTTTCCCTAGGGGCCCATCCTTTCCCTCTTTTTTTCCCAGGATTTTTCCAGAGAGGCCTTCCCCTCTCAGCTATAGTCAACACAGAGAGCTGACCTCATTGACCATCTAGAGCACGAACTCAGGGAGAGAGTCTGGCCCAGTACCAGCAATGCCTTCTTAACCCCCTAGAGACACCAGTGTCCTCATGCCAGCCACTGTCCTCCTACCTGCACCTAAAGAACTCTCCTAATCCTCCTCTGGCTTCACCTTCACCTGGGCACACTTCTAGCTTCTTCCGGGGCCTTCCAGATTAGATAGACTCCCAGGCCTCTCAGCTCTGGATATTGGACTTCATGAAACACAAATATGAGGGCAAGGTGAAGATACTGGGCATAAACCGTCAAGATTTTCCTACCCTCTAGTTAGTGCCTACATCTCTCTAACCTCTGGAGCTAAGAGACAATATTCTGTTTTATCCCTACTGCCCAGGGGCTCTATGCAAAATTAATAGTGAACATTTACATTTCCTGACTATAATAAGCCATAAACCGTAAGAGATACACAGATACTTTTCAATCTTTTCAGCCCATTCCATTTCTTCCTACAATCCTATATAGTAAACATTATTGTCCCACCTTAACAAATAAATCAAGGTGGTAAGTCACTTCCCAGGGCTTAATCCTGGGTTCATCTGACTCCAAAGCTTGTTCCTAATCCCTGCTGAATGACACTCTCCACCTACCTCTCCATGCCAACCAGAGATGCATCCAGTGAGACAGTGATGCTTTGTCACCTGCACCCCAGAGACCTGGTGTGAGGGGCAAATGAAGGAGTTACTCCATTTTGCATGAAAAATGAAGAGGAGATAGCACATCTAGCAGGATGACATGAACAGATACAATAAACACTGCTGAACATCAAGAACTTAAAATTATCTCCCTGTTACACTGCTGCTTTCAAGGTAAATAATTCTGGGAACTCCTTGTTTAAAGGTTTCCAAGTCTTCTTCCTTGTAGCCTCACCATTTAGTCCATAACTCATAGGACCAGATATTGATTTCTGAACTCAAAGGAGCTATCATTGGGCCATCTGTCAGCCACTGAGGCAGCCTAGCTCCAGAGCTCTGTATAGCCAGATTTCATAGTACCAAAAGAAGGACCAAATAACCCTTTCAAGTCCTTTCTAATGGGGAGGATAATCCTGAGAAATCAGTAAGCAAAACTCCAAGGCAGCTGAAATGATGGGCAGGAAGCAGAACTCTGACAGCGAGTGAACTCTAGATGTGGACATGAGCTATTGTTAGAGCAGAAGTGAAAGGATGTTAGATTATCATTGTCCAGGCTGTTTTGAGCCACAGTACCCATCTCCAAAGCATGGTTGTTGGCTTCTGTGTTTGTAGCTACAGGTCTGTATTGCCTGTAAAGAACCCCAAGCATCTGTGGTCACCCTTATAAGTTTGGTTCCTCACTCCCTAAACACACACCCATATCCCTGTACAGAAAAGCTCGTTTCATTTCCTGGGCTGGACTCTAACCCTCTGCTCCTCTGCTTTTCTTTCATGCCATTTGCATGTGATTGCAATGCATTTTTATATGTGATTATTGCACAAACCTCAGTATCTGCACTGGGCTATAAGTTGCATATAATATCAGGACATATCCACACAGCATATGTTCCTAGCACAATGTCCAGCCCAGAGTAGAAACTCAGAAGATACAAGTTGCCTGGATGAATGGACATGTGAGTGAATCTTTGAATTCATGAGCAGTAGAATGAATTCAGACTATGAGATGTCTGTGAGCTGGAACTCCACCACAGGATGGGACAGGAATGGAATCCCTGAGTTTGTACATTGACTCCCTGCCTGGCTAAGCAATAAGATGAGATCAGGCAAGAGCCAGAGGAGTGGAGGAGGGATAATGGAGGCAGGGTGGGGATACTTACCAGGACTTTAGGGACCTGGCAAGATGTTGGAAGGGATAACAGACATCTGAGAACTGGGAGTTTCAACAGTCTACAATACGACAGAAATGGGCCTGGCCTGCTCTAGAACAGAATTTGGCCCATGAATCATCAATGAGCAAACCACTGAGTACATGTGACCATCAAATTATTCAACTTCCATTCCAGAGGCAGAAATTCAACAAACAGTCTTTCCAATGACTTTACCAATTTAGAGAAAAAGATCTGGTACATAAATAAATGTAGATTGTAAGTAGGCCAATAGGGAAAATGATCATTTACAATAATTCCCAGCACAGGGAGCAGGGAGACTATTTGTTCCCCAAACATCTTAGAGATCTGAGATATATGGGATCCATGAAGTTAAATGAATAGTTGCTTAGGGAATAAAGTCAGACAACTCTGAAGAAAAAGTCATATTAGGGACTGGATGTCTCTATGTAGTGAATTTGTGGATGAGTAGTCAGCTACAGCTGAGTGTGGAGCACAGCAGAACTGTCAGGGCAGAAGAAGGCCGGGGCAGAGGAAGGTGGCATCCAAAGGGCTCAACCCCCGATGCCGGATCTCTGTGGCTGGGGAGAAATTATACTCTGGGGACTTCACCTGACCTGTCCCACAGTGCCACAGTCCCTGTGTGACCTTGATCTCTTCCATCACCAGGGCAGAGTCCTGTACCATGTGCTTTTCATCCACACAGTGGTCCTTCAGGTAGTTAAGTCATGATCTGGTCCCCCTCAAGTCATCTCTTTTACAAATCAGAGGCCCAAATAATAAAAATTAAATAGCAGCTACCACATGTCAGGCAGTGTTCCACAAACTCCACAGGTTCTGCACTTCAGTTTTTGTATTGCTATCCTTAATTTGCAGATAGGAAAATGAAGGCACAGAGCAGCCAGGTAACTTGTTAGAGGTCACCTAACCTACAAACAAGAGATCCATCCTTGGAGTCCAGGCAACCAGGTTTTAACCACTACTCCACAATCTAAGAACCAGTATCATCTGTCATGTAACCCAGTTTCTCTCCTGGATTATCTTCCTCTAAATGGTCCGCTTCCTCTATCTGCCTTAAAATCCATTTCTGCAATTATGATCTGAGTAGCAAAGTAGAACAAAACAATCACCTCCTTCTTTTAAGATATTTCACTCTATTAATATAGCTTAAGCTTACTTTTCCTTCAAGAACAACATCATACTGGCCCCTAATGAGCTTAACATTAACAAGAACCAGAAATATTTTCCCAAGGTGTTTTAGCTAAAAGCATCCTTCCTCAGCCAGGTTTGTGCAGTTAGCATTTTCAATGCAACAGCAGAGTCATCACTAAAGATGTTTCTTTAACTTTGTCCTGAGGTTGTTGCCAAAGAGGACACCAACTTTTGCATCTTCTCCAGAGACCACAGCCCAAATTAGAGAAGTTCACCTGGACCTGGGAAGGGTGGGACAAGGGGATGACGTATGACCTGGAGTGACGAGGAACACTGGATTTGCCAGGTAGCACCTGTGGGAACTTAAACAGGAATCTGAAACTTGCAAATATTCTACATTCTCTTCTATAAAATGGGAACAGTAATAACTACCTGAGAGAGTCATGAGGATAAGGTTAAATGAGCAGATGTGCAGTAAGCACGTGCACAACACACCTGGCTCATGGTAAGTGAGCAAGTGGGGGTTCTTGTGTAAATCATTATCCCATGGCAGCTGATGGTCCAGCAATCTAATTCCAAGATGATCCTAGGTGCCCCACCTGGAGCATCCACTCAAACTCCAGGACCAGTTACATAATGTGCAAAAGGAAATTGTGATTGTACCTTATGCAGATGTTATTAAGAATTTAAACAGTGACAGGAACATGAAACCAAGTGCAGAGCCCTTCCTGTCCCAGGATCCCATGCACCAGTTCACATCTGTATCAGTTTCCTAGTACTGATGGTGCTGCTATGACAAATTAGGACAAACTTGTTGGCTTAAGACAATATGAATCTATCACCTTAGAGTGCTAGAGGCCAGGAAGTCCAGCACAGGTCTCACAGGGCTAAACCCTAGGTGGTGGCAGGACTGCATTCCTTTCTGAGGGTTCCAGGGGACAATCTGTTTTTCAGGATCTAGAGACTGCCTACACTCCTTGGCTCTTGGCCCTCTGCCATGTTCCAAACCATCGGTATCTAGTCAAGTCTTCTCAAGTGGCCGTCTCTCTCTGATTCTGCCTTCCTCTTTCACCTTGAATTACCCTTTTGACTAGATTGGGCTCACCCAGTAGTCTGGTATATATTTTTTTTTTATTTTAAAGTCATAGGATCAGCAAACTTACTTCCCCTTTGCCATGTAGTACAACTACAGGTTCAGGGGATTAGGATGGGGACCTCTTCCCGAGACCACGATTCTACCTACCAATGACACTAGCACTGTTGGCTCCCAAAGTTCAGAGACCTATGATGTCTACTAGAGTGTGCACTACTGAACCAGTCTTGCCTATCCAGACTCTAGGGCGCCCCAGTCCACACAGACAAACCCTGGCTGCCACCACCATCCTAGCAGGAAGTGCCCCATAGCCACCTTGGGGGGATGCCCAGGAGAGCCACGCCCTGGCTCTGGGTTATACTTTCTCATTGTTCTCATCCTGTCCCACACTTTCCACTTTGAAGTTGGTACAGGATTTCTCCAGCTCCAAACCTGGGCTCCTTTGAGAGTTTATGTGTGAATCTGTCCCAGACTCTCCTACTCAGGGCTGCAGACAATAGTCTGATCTCCTTTACCAATACCTAGTGCCCCAACCTTTCCTGTTAGCCCAAGAGCCAGTCCATCCTAACCCTTGGGAGGGAAGGACATAGACCTCAGGGGACACTGGAGAGAGAGAAAATATCATTGTTGACAAGGCTCAGGAAGCACTAAAGATCTAGTAAGAGGCAGGAAGTATTGCCTGTCTGGGACTCTGCCCAGAGTTACTTTGGAGGCAGGCCACAGAGTTGCCATGCCAATGTGGCAGCCCTGGAGTTTGAGACCTGGGCTCCTCTTCTCCTACCCACACCCACAATCCCCCAGAGGGCAGTTGCTCATCCCTTAGTCTCTCCTATGGCCCCTGTTTGGAAATAACAACTATAACTTTCAGGAAAGAATGTGATATGTGCCTGTCACAATAGCACCAGGGGCACTCCCTGGGGTAGGAAGTCCAGCTTCTCTCATTGCCCCAAGCTGGACAGCTGGCTTCAAGCCTGCATGATCCCCTTCCCCACAACTCGCATCTTCTCAGTGACCTCCCCAAAAGATGGTGCCTCCAACCTCCACTCCACCATGTACTCAAAGGACTTATCAGATGGCTTTCTCATGCTTTTATTTTTCAAAAACTTAATTTTTGATTTACATGCAGCAAAACAAATAGATCTTCAATATACAGTCCTATGAGTATTGACAAATGTTCATGCCTCTGGTCTACACCACAATCAAGGCTAGATATTTTTCCTTTTTATGTCCTTTGTGGGTTATTTTGAACCCCAAGGAGGTAGACAGTAAGAGGCAGGAGGAAGCACATAGAGAAAGGCATGGGCTATCTGGCACCTGCATCTGGTGACATAAGGACAGAGCAAAGTCCAGCCGGGTTGGGATGCTGTATTTCTTCCCTTTACCCCTGCAGCTCCATGTCATCCCACCATGGGAAGAAGCAAGGCCATCCCTGCTCAGCTCCAATGCTTCCCATGGGGTGAGGCCCATGAGGGTCACCAGAAAGGCCAGTGATGTCCTGTCATCCCCAGGTGGCTCTGGGGCCTACTCTGCTCCTGGTACATCCATGCAGGATGAGAGACATTTGGATTTCCCCAGAGGCTACAGGGAAAGGAAATTTGTCTTTTCTCTTTGTACATGAGGTTGAGAAAACTGTGTGCTTCCTGTTCCTATGTCCTTCCTTTCCCAGGGGAAGGGAGTCAACATTGAAAAGCAGAGCTATTTTGAGATGCCACCCCCCAGGTCTGCCTTCCTGCCACAGAGGCCATGGAGGGACAGGGCCTCCACGGGCCATCCATCCAGTCCAGACTCCTGCCTCACTAGAAGCTTTCAAGGTGACTCTTCCCCAAGGACACCAGGAAGTCATCAGCAAGTTTTCTTGCCCTCCCACCTGCTTCCATGTGGATGCTGACCTCAGTGAAGACTCCAGAAGCTATTTCTGTCTGATGTATTTCTGGTGTCTTTCCATTCTGGTTGAGCAGTGGACATCTTCTGGATGAATAAGTTGACAAAGCCCAGCAACCACCTGGAGGAACTCTTCCCATTCTGTATGCAGTGTCCTGTGGCTGAGGTACTGGGCATCTTGCCTCAGCCAGGTAACAAAGTGAGCCAGATCGCATCTGTCCCCAAACAGGAAGGAGACAAAGCCAGGGACCAGCCTGGGCAGACGGAAGGGTGGGGCAGACTCTGAATATCCACTTCCTCCTCCAGGACCCAGTCGAGCACAACATCAGGGTTAGAATTTAGAAGAGCAAAACCAAGAACACCAGGAACAATGTGAAGAACCCAAGGAACCCTCCAGGGACAGAGACCCCCAGAGCCCATAGGCAATAATGGGAAGCACAGGGGCTCAGGCAGAAGCAAGAACCCGTGGCAATGCGCTTTTGGATACTGTCATTAACATGGGGCTCCCTCTCATCCACCTCAGTCCAATTCTATCAACAGCCATATTCAGGTAATCACTCTGAGCCTTGGTAATGGGTTTGATGTTCACTAAAACAATTTTTCCAAAACGTAGAAGCAGACCTTCATCCATCCCAAACTGGCCAGCAAATGCTGCTATGTTAAAACAGGCCCACCACCCCCATGAGAGGGACACGGATGGACACCTCTGTTGTCAGACTGCCTGGGCTCCTCCCCAGCCCTGCCACTAGTGACTCCGGGCAAGTCATGTAATCCCCTCTGTGCCTCAGTTTCCTCTTCTGTAAAATGGAGACCCATCATAGTACCCACTTCAGAAAGTTCCTCTGAGGAGCCAAGGAGTTGATGTAAATACAGAACCTAACACTTGCCTAACAACATGGCTCCAGCTCTATAAATGTTTGAAATAGGATAAGAGTAAAGTCAGAAGAAATATTTTCCAAAATGAATTAAACAGGGTGAGCCAAGCAACGGTCTGGTCTTACTTATTATGAGACAGGAATGTTCTTGTAGAAATTGCCAGACAAAGGAAGGCATTGTCCTACCTGAGCACATACTTGTCTCAAGTGGTTCATCAACAGCCCTCCACCTTGGGTGTGTGTGTTTGGCACGTGAGCTGGGAGGCAGATGTACCAGAAACTATGTGCAAAGAGAAACCACCCGTTACTAAAGCCACTTCTGCAGGGAGCTCAGTGAGGGGTGAGAAGGCTCAGCTCCCTGCCTTGTAGGGGAGGTACAGTTTTTCTGCTACTCATCTCTGTGACCAAAATGCCCAACAAGAACAACTTCGGGGAGGAAAAGTTAATTTTGGCTCAAGGTTTCAGTCCCCGGTTGGCCAACTCCGTGGCTCCAGGCCTGAGGTGAGGTAGAACATCATGGTGGAAGGGTGTGGCGGAGGGAAGCTGCTCAGACCCTGAAAGCCCTGAAGCAGAGGAGTGAGAGAAAGGGACAAAGTATAATCCCAGGAGCACGCCCCCACTGACCTGCTCCCTCCAGCCACCTGCCTGTGGCTACCACCCAGTAATGCATTCCCATTATTAATTCATCAAATGGAGTCACCCACTGATTAGTCACAGCTCTCATAATCAGATCATTTCACCTCTGAGCACTGCTGCAGTAACACAGGAGCTTGGGTGCACCTCATATGCAAACCATAGCTGAAGCCAAGGAATCAAAGGAGCGAGTGTTGTGTCTGTTGGAAGACCACACCGTCACCTGGCCACCCCTCACTATAGTGTGATGGCATTCTTAACAAGCCCAGCCATGCCAACCGTCATTGTCATAACAGGCTGCAGTAGGGAGGCCCACCCTTTCCATGACTTCCTTATTGTTTTCCTGTGAATTATGAACAAACAGGTACTGAGCTGAGACTGTGTTTTGTGCCAGACTGTCTGCAAAGTCCCTGACTCTCTTGCTGGCCAAGCCCCTGCAAGAACTAGAAAAAGTCTAGAAAAAGGGGCCAACAGGTATGGAAACCCCTTGCCTCAGCCAGGTAACAGAGTGAGCCAGATCACATCTTTCCCCAAACAGGAAGGAGATAAAGCTGGGGACCAGCCTGGGCAGATGGAAGGGTGGGGCAGATTCTGAATCTGCAGAGAGAAAATCCTCCAGCAGCAGAGGAGGAAACGAGAGATTTCTGCCCACCGAGGGTCCTTCGGAGTCCCCTGTCAGGCACACTGCACTGGAGGTGACAGTCTCTCAATGCAGGGTGAAGGGCCTTGAATGTCGGCTCTCAGCAGCAGCATTGTGCACAGGCAAAATCACAGCTGCGGGTCAGTGTCGGAGGCAGCTGGCATGCAGGCACCCGGGTTCAGGGCTCAGCCTGGCTCCTTATCCACTGTGGGACGTCAGACACAACACTCGCTCCTTTGATTCCTTGGCTTCAGCTATGGTTTGCATATGAAGTGCCCTCCCCCCCCCAAAGCTCCTGTGTTACTGCAGCAGTGCTCAGAGGTGAAATGATCTGATTATGAGAGCTGTGACTAATCAGTGGGTGACTCCATTTGATGAATTAATAATGGGAATGCATTACTGGGTGGTAGCCACAGGCAGGTGGCTGGAGGGAGCAGGTCAGTGGGGGCGTGCTCCTGGGATTATACTTTGTCCCTTTCTCTCACTCCTCTGCTTCAGGGCTTTCAGGGTCTGAGCAGCTTCTTTCCGCCACATCCTTCCACCATGATATTCTGCCTCACCTCAGGCCTGGAGCCATGGAGTCGGCCAACTGTGGACTGAAACCTCTGAAACCTGGAGCCAAAATTACCTTTTTCCTCCCCTAAGTTGTTCTTGTCAGACATTTTGGTCACAGAGATGAATAGCTGACTAACAGAGCTTACTCTACTTGAAATGGGAAGACCACACCATCCCCTCGTCACCCCTCACTACAGTGTGAAGGGCATCTTTATCAAGCCCAGCCGTGTCAACCGGTTATGGTCATAACAGGCTGCAGTAGGGAGGTCCACGCTTTCCACGGCCTCCTTCTTGTTCTCCCGTTAACTGTGGACAAACAGGTACTGAGCTGGGACAGTGTTTTGTGCCAGATTGTCTGCAAAGTCCCTGGCTCTCCTGCTGGCCAAGCCCCTGCAGGAGCCAGAGGGTCCCAACTCCCCCAAGGCCCTCTTCCCCAGAGCCCCTACATCAGACCTGATCCTCTCCCAGTCCCAGGCTTGGTCTCTGCAGCCCTCCCAGTGGGCTGAGAGGCATGTAACTGAAGCTTGGAAACTTCCAGAATCCAGCCCCAGCTCAGCATCTGTGCTTGGCCATCACGTCCTGAGCCCCCTGCCTCCCCACCTCCCCCTGGGCATGCAGCAGCCTCCTGACTGCTTCCCCCTGCTTCCTCCCTTCCCCCCTTCAGCCTAGTAACACAGTGACCAGTGGGGCCTTGGAAAATGACAGTCCACCGGGCCACTAACCTGCTCCAGCCTTCCCATGGATTCCCACCTCACAGAGCAAAAGCCACACCCTGGCAACAGCCTGCAAAACCCTTCTCCTGCTGCCTCAACCTGAGCCACACAGTGGAGCCACCCGGGAGCTCTCAACAACAGAGGCACCTAGCGTCACCCTGGAAACTCACTTAAATTGGTCTGGGACACGGCTCTGGGATCAGGACTGTTTTTCAAGATCCCACAGTGAGGCCAAGGTGCAGCCAAGATGGAGAACCACTGCTCTTTGGATCTGCTTCCTGTCGCCCCTCTGACCTCATCTCCAACGCTTGCCTCCTTGTTCCAGTCACACCAGCCTCCTTCCTTCCTTCCCCTCAAACATGCCCAGCATGCAAATAACTCAGGGGAGAAGTTGGCAGTCCCTCTGCCAGGCACACCCCTCCCCAGGACAGGGTCTGCATGGCTGCTTTCCTCAGGTCCTCTGAATTCGGCTCCAAAGTTCCCATCTTAGACTTTTTCTGACCACCACTAAAAACCAAAATTGCAACCCAGACTCCTATCCCAGCAGGTCCCTGTCACCCTCCCCCACTTCAAATTTCTGCATAGCACTTACTGGATCATGCTAGGTATTTGACTGGTTTTGTTTACTATCTGTTCCCAACCAAGTTAAATGTAGGCTCCGTGAAGGCGGAGAGTTTTGACTATTTCATCCACTGCTCCATCCGGGCCTACATGGGGCTGGCACAGAATAGGACTTCTTGGATAATATCTAAGTGAAGATCATGTCCTCCCTGGTCAAGGAATCACCATACTCAATTATACATCATACAGCAGGTGCTCCCTAAGTGTTTATGGAACTGAATTAAATTCTTCTTCCTCAAAGAACACAGTCTCCCAATCCAGCAGCAAGATATTTCCCAAAAACTCCAGAGAAGAGTTTTTGCAGCTATGATTTGCAGATTGAAGAAAATTTCTTAAATAAGGAGAAAGGGGGCAAAAGAAGGTGTGGGGGAGCACACAGGAGTTAATGAGATTTTCCCAGCTCTGGTACGTGCCCACATTTTTAATAATTAGGAGTCATAAAAATTCTAACTGAACCTTAAAGGAACATCCTTGTGTAACAAAGAGAGAAGTCAAGACAGACTCTCTGTCGGGTGTAATGACTTGTTAGCCCTGGAAGATGGATGTACTTTAAAAAACTAATTTACAGGAAAAAAAAATTTGTTCATAAAAATGCAACTAATTGGGTTAAAATGACATATTAGCGGGAATGCCAGATGATTCTAGTGCCCTTAAGGAGTAAATTGGGTTATTAATCCTTACAATCCCTAATAGAAGGAAGCCCTCCCCCTGCCCAGCAGATGGAGAGACTGAGATTCCAAGGGGAAAAGGAGCAAAGGGACCCCCAAAGCTCTAACGCCCAGTCCTGACTCTGTCCCCAGCACTGTGAGGACCCGCCTTCCCAGGTCTGACAAGGGCCCCGTCACTGACTGTGCTCACCCACTGGGTCTGAGGTCAGGCAGGGGCCGGTCGAGGGGCAGGCGGTCACTAAGGTAGGCGTTGTAGCCGTAGTACTGGAACTGCTTCAGGGCCACGCGCCGGCCTTCGGGGCTGAGCTCCTGGCCCCAGTGTGCAAACAGAGAGGAGTCTGTGAAGGGCTCAGCCTCTGCCTCCTCAGGCTTTGCAGGAGCCTCTGGAGGAAAAGGGACAAGGAGACAGTGGTCAGAGTGTACCCCTGCATATGCCACGACAACAACTTTCCCTTCCTCACAATGGTCTTGGGTCACAACAAACTTAGCCCCTTCTTTGGTGAGTGAGGGAAGACTGAAAATTTCATGCTTCCCAATGATCCATTCATCCACGAATACATCCCTTCATGCATCCAACAACCACGAGACATAGGGATGTAGAAATACATCTATCGGGGTCTGCCAGTGGGCTGGGGGATGTGAGCCTGATGCCCCATGGCTCCAGCATGGACTTCTGCTTCTCTTTCCTCAGCTTGCACACCTTCCTCTGCAACCCTTCCTATTCCAGGCCTCATGCTGAGAGCTGGCTGGTTGGGGTCTTTCCTCTGCCCTGTCTGGTCATGCTGAGAGATGGCTAGCTCCGCTGTGTGGCAATGAGCTGGCTGTGATCACTCCAACCACACTGCCTCCTGCGGCTCTGTCCACTGGGAGAGGGAATAGGACACAGGTGACAGCCAAGCCATCCTCAGCCTGCTACACTTGCAGGGCACTGCTCTCTGGACCCCTGGACGTTGTGATGGCAGCCCCACACTGGGTCATGCCCAAGAACATGGAAGGGGGCGTCACCAGCTGGAAGAGCAGGAGCTTTGGATTTACACACTGATGGATTCAAAACCCGCTCCACCTCACGCTGACTATGGAACCACCACAACCACTCAGCCTGCCTAAGTGGAACTCCTGTCCTGTGACACAGAGAACACATTAACCCCCTAGACCTGGGAGGGTCACATTAAAGAACATACACAAAGCACTTAGACCAGCACATGCCTTGGAAGGAGTGTACAATCCATGGTAACTAGGGTTACTATAGCAAGGGAAGGTCATTTAAACTGTTTTGTTGTTGTTGTTGTTGTTGTTGTTGTTGTTTTTAATAGGGAAGGGGACAACAGGCCTTGCCAGACATGTGGTAGACTGGGACTTGCACATTAGTTCTCCAGGACAGCGATCAGTTAAGGCCTGAAGTCAGAGAAACTCGTCAGAGATGTCCGGCCCACTTCTGTGCTATAGATATGGAGGTAAGTAAGAGATGAGCCAGAGGCCAGGAATGGGACAGAGACCCAGGAAGGCAGAAGCTGGTCAGGAACAGGAGACGCAGGTGCAGGACCCCTGTGGATGTCCATTTCCTCAGCTGTCTGTCTGGAGCGGATAAGTACATAGCATTCGTAAAAGTATGGGCTGGACACAGGCAGGGAGCTAGGGTCCCCAGGTCTTCTAGATTAGGGCACTCAGAGTTACAGGCTGCCACTACCTCTTAGGTCACTTTTCTAGGAGGGGATCTGGCAGAGAAAGAGGTCTGGGAACAAAAGAGTGAGCTTGTAGTAGCCCGGTTCCTCCCAATGTGGAATGGGTGATCCAGCAGTAGGAAGCCCTCATTGCTAGAAAGGTGGAGTTGTCGTGGGGTGAAAGGTGGCTTAGAGCCATGATTCTCAGAGTAGACGAGCATACAGGTGCCAGAGATTTGAGAGAGAGAGAGAGATGTAAAAGCAACACATTAACAGACTCCCAGGTGTCTGTCGGCTGAACTCACTGGATAAGGAAGCTCAAGCCCTCCTCCTCTCAGTGCCACTTCCTTCAATTTGGACACGTGTGACCCCTGACGTGACCATAAAAGCCAACACACACTGAGTGCTTGCTCTTGCCATGAGCCAGCTCCTCCTCTAAGCATGCCCGCCTATTGACTCCTCTCACCCTGATCATCTCTATTTCACAAATGGAGTAAGCAAGGCCCAGAGGAGCAAGAGACTTGCTCAGGTTCATGAAGAAGGAAGTGAAGGAGCTGGGATTCAACTTTGGGCCCTGCCACTGTCCCCATGGCCTCTAACGACATCTCAGTTACCAATTTCTTCTAAAGATATAAAAAAGAAACTCAGATCCATCAAACAGAGTATGATAAATTGTAGAATAAAATGCAAACTAAGCACGCATTTCTAAGACAAAGCGAGGGACTCCAGCGTGTGGGGGGTCTGCCCACAGCTCTATCCCAGAACTGGGGTGCGCCGGCTCAGTCTCCATCCCTCTGAGGCAGGCTTGATGAGAAGCACCGGCTTGCATGATCTTGAAGGTCCTTGTTATCTCTAAAAAGATGTATGACTCATTCGTTTGGAATGGGGGGTAGTAAAACTCTAAATCAGTGAACCAACTGAATCATATAATATTTAAAAGAAATGTAGTTTTATTGCTCTCAAATGCCTAAATGGATATTACCAAGTAAAATGAGATCAGTTAATGAAAAAATTATGATTCACAATTAGGCTTGGGTTGCATAATGATGTAGTACAAACATATTGAAATCCTGGCTTACAGCACCACGTGTCCCTACCTTTTGATTCAGTCTGGGTACAAATGACAGCAAACTTGAAACCAGTGGGTCCTTAAAGAGGAATTAGGGGAACTACAGTGGGAAGCAAGTATACTTTCTGCAAACTTGACACGAGTCACTAGGTGATTTCCTTATCCAGGGCTATCTTAGCCCCGTGGTCCTCACAGGCGTGGACTCCATGAGGACAGGACCCTACCCATATGATTCTCACTCTCTTTAATTCCTAGAATACTATGTGGGTCTTACGAGGGTCTTGATATATCAATTTAAAATGAATTAGTAAGTAACCCACGGTGGTTATTAGCCGCGAAGAAATCAAAGATGAAAAAGCCCAATAAATACTCTAAGGGCACCAAGCTTGTCATGGGCATCGAACAGATGGAGGCATCCCACCTCCACCTTCATTCCTCTGCATGAAGGATGTCACCTGTGGTCCATAGCCCACCATCTATTTTTTTTTAGTGGTTCCAGGGATTGAATTCAAGGGGCACTCACCCACTGAGCCACATCCCCAGACCTATTTTGTATTTTATTTAGAGACGGGGGGGTCTCACTGAATTGCTTAGAGCCTCACTTTTACTGAGGCTGGGTTTGAACTCACAATCCTCCTGCCTCAGCCTCCCGAGCTGCTGGGATTACAGGTGTGCACCACCTTGCCCGGCACCCATCATTTTGTTGTTGTTGTTGTTGTTGTTTTGTGTGGTGCTGGCAATTGAACCCAGGGCCTTGTGCATGCAAGGCAAGCACTGTACCAACCTAGCTGTATCCCACCATCTATTTTTTAAAATAAAGTTCTACTAAAACCAGTCTCTTCCATTTGCACACATGTCATCTATGGCTGCTCTAGGAGATATGTGAGGAGGGCTGAGTAGGTGTGACAGACCAGGGGCCCACAAAGCGAAAAATAGGTACTGTCTGGTCCTTTGAGAAAAAGCCTGCCAGCCCTGCTCTATGCCTTCCAGTTGCCTCCCCTTAGGTAAGGAAACCTCACCCTGCTAAGTTCATTTTTTCCCCCAAGAGCTAATTAAGAACATTAGCTATGGTTTCAGAATCCTGAGGGCTATACTCCAGCTTTTTATTTACTTTTTTCAGTTCCAAGGATTGAACCCAAGGATGCTCTACCACTGAGCTACATCCCCAGCCTTTTTTATTTTTTATATTGAGACAGGGTCTCACTAAATTGCTGGCCTGAGTCACTGAGATTAAAGTCATGTGCCACTGTGCCCAACTTTACTCCAGCTCTTTTACTGTTTTGGTCTACCTCACCCTGAGCCTCGGTCTTCTTGTCTGGACAATGGGGTTGATAATAATCTCACCTCCTTCATAGATCATTGGTGATCATTAAGTGATATGTCCATGTATGGAGCTTGGCACATGGTAAGCTCTCAAAAATGCCCACTGCTGAGAACCCGCAATGCCCACAGCCCTGGCAGAGTACTCTCTCATCAACACCACCTTAGGTCAGATGGGAAGATGCCCTGTCCTGAGGTCTTCAGCTCTGAAAGACACTGATGACCAGATGAAGGGTCTCTACATCCATAGAAAAGCAGCCTCAACCAGTCCCAGGGCCAACTCCCTTCTCCAGTAAGAAAGCAGATCCATGTGGTCATCCAGCACGGGGACACAGTGAAGATACAGGCAAAGAGACCCCAGAAAAGTGCCTGGGCTGGTGCTATGCAGGTGTCCAGGGCATCTGGACTTCTCTTGTGGTGGCCAGATCTTTGATGTCTCACCCAGAGACAAGACTGCTCCCAGGATAGACATGGGCTGGGGTCCCTGCTGGGGTTCACACCCACCTGGGCATATCTGATCAAACAACGAACAGATGGGGTAACTAGAAAGAAGCATCTCCTCAGGGATTGAGGGCTCCAAAGCAAGAGTCAAGAATCAAATTTGCCATAGCAGGAAAGAGCATGCTGTGGGGCTCAGGGTCCACAGAGATGCTGGGCAGGTCTGCAACTCAGGAAAGAGAATCAGAGCCACCTGGGCCTCATCAGGCTTGGGACAGCCAGTGGATGGAGAAGAGAAGAACACCACAATGAAGAGGGTAAAACTGAAAGGTGTGGAATTAGCCACATCATCTGAAAATGGTTTATAAACCTCCAAACTGCATCCCCACGTCCAACATGCCAACATCGCCAAAGACACTGTCCCAAGTGGCCAAATGCATTATTTGAGGTCTGACCACAGGCTGATCTTGGGAATCTACTGCAAAACCTTTGCCCTGGGAGCTGATGCCCTGGTACAGCACACCCCAACCCACTGCATTGCCCCTGCCAGGCACTGAGGCCAGAACTCCCTGCCTCCCCCGGGATGGAGGTCTAACCATTCCCATATTGGTAAGAAGATGCTGCAGATCAAAGACATTAATGGCTTATGGTTGAGCCTAGACACACTTGGGAGAGGAAAAACCCACTTGAGGAGTGAAGAAATCTCAGGTTCCGGGAAGCGCCTCAGTTGGCCTGCGCTGGTGTGTACCCGATGCTAAACTGTAGACATACCTTCAGAGCAGCCATAAACAGGGCCACCCAGCCCTTCAGGTGCTCCCTGCTTCTCCAGCTGTGCAGGCCCTTCCTCAGAGGTTTCTTTAACCAGCCAGCAACTAAAAAGTATAGGCCATAAGCTGGGTAAATGGATGGAGCTGGAGAATATTATGCTAAGCCAATCCCAAAGAACCAAAGGTGAAATGTTTTCTCTAATATGCAGACGCTAATTCACAATAAGGGGGTGGGGAGAATAGAGGTATTTTGGACTAAACAGAGGGGAGTGAAGGGAGAGAAGGGGGTGTGGGGGTAGGAATGATAGTAGAATGAATGGGACACTATTACCCTATGTGCATATATGATTACACGATCTAGATAACTCTGCATCATGTACAACCAGATGAATGAGAAGTTATACTCCATTGACATATGATGTGTCAAAATGCATTCTACTTTCATGTATAACTAATTAGGACAATTTTTTTTAAAAGGCATATGCCAGACCCAACCAGAAGTACCAGACCCCTGCTCTGTGTGTTCAGCATTCCTAAAGATGGGTTAGAGCCTGCACCCTGAGGTTGCTTGTCAAATACATTTTGACTATCACTTGCTCAAGCCCTTCCTGGGCTGGCTCCTGTGAACAGAACAAGAAGTTTCTAGAGACACACTCTCTCAGCCCATCTGCTGCTCCATGGTAATGCCTCACCCTCATTGTGCATGACCTGTTTTCCAGAAAGTTCTATCAAGGATCACATAGTGCATCGGGGAAATGCCACCATATGATCTCAGAGATCTGCCCACAAAGCCTGACACCCAGACCGATAATGAGAGCAGAACATTACAGATACATCCCGACAGGCTCCATGCTAATTCACAGAGACAGGAAAGAAGTGGGGAGGGGAAGACCCAGCAGAGCTTAATGCAACAAAAGCTGCAGCTTCCAGTCTTGTCATGGGCTAATCAGCCAACCAAGAGGAGCACATCTGGACACCCTGCCAAGGCTCTGACAGCTCCTGAAGAAAGTAGGAAGAACACCTGCACGAGGGGCGGCTGCTTGGTGGGCAGCCCCAACAGAGGGCTGGCCCCGCCCACTGACTTTTGCTCCAAGGTCTTGGTGGTTCTGAGATCCCAGGAGAGATGGAAAGATGGGCTCTAGAGTGAAACAGACATTGCAATCCTGCTCTGCCCTGTCCCGGCCTGCCTGCTGTCTTCCCTGGAGATCCCCATCTTCTGGAGCTGAGCGTTGCCAGCTCTTGCTGTGGCTGCAGGTGGAAACTCAGAGGTGCTGGTGTCTTTTCAGGGGAGTTTCAGGAGAGTCTGCAGCCCAGACCTCTTCCTGAATAAGAACCCAGCACGCATCTCTGTTCCTTGGACTGTAGGATAAGGCAATGGGAGGAGTCCTATTGCACAGTTGCTCCTGGAAGTCAAAGTGGTTTGGGACTCCCACCTGTAGGTTGGGCAGCAGGAGCACTCAAGCCTTTCTGAGAAGG
Source organism: Marmota marmota marmota (assembly GCF_001458135.2). Classification (NCBI taxonomy): domain Eukaryota; kingdom Metazoa; phylum Chordata; class Mammalia; order Rodentia; family Sciuridae; genus Marmota; species Marmota marmota. The sequence continues at coordinate 24,494,030 of NW_026000174.1, forward strand.
CAGACAAAGCCACACATAGGACAAAGCCCACACGACCAATGCTAGCCTACCGCCCAGGTGGAAGCAGAAGCCACATCTCTGCTTCTAGTCCCTCAATTTGGATTCCTGTCAGGATGTTTTCTCAGGAAACTGATGGAGCCTTCTTGTTTCTTACGATTTTAATTTGGTTTACCATATGACCCTCTCCCTGGCAGAGGGGACAGCTAAGAAGGCTTTGGGGGTGAGTGGGGAGGGGGCCCAGCTCCTACCCTGAAGCCAGTCCTGTAGCCACTGCTATTTCTGCTCTGCCCTCAGGCGGTGCTCAGAGCCAAAGCTTTGGGTGTTTGGTGATGGGATCTGCAGCCCAGTGGATGAAGGTGGGAGAAACACACAGGCAGCCCAAGTCCCACGCAGCTACCCATGCAGGGCACTTGGGCCCTGTGTCTGAGGTTCATTCAGGTGACAGACTGATGGTTCTGATTCCTGGTCCCCTTCTCAGACTGTCCTGGGGACCCTTTTCTACTCACTCCTGCACCTGCTAGTCATTCTTTCTGGTCCTTCAAGCCTCCGTTTTTCCCCTTGTGAAATGGGAACAGACTGCCAGGGAGCTATGGGGGTGACTGTGAAGTCAGATTTAGGAAAGATGAATGTACAACATCCAATGAGGGGGTTCTAGGTGATGCTGAGTGTCCCAGCTAGAATTCTGTGTGCAGGATTTCCTTTCCTCCCTCTCCTGCTTTCAAAACAGGGTATAATTTATATACCATAATATCACCATTTTAAACTTCCAATTCAACAACTTTTAGAAAACTTTGCTTCAACTCTTGAGATGCCTTGGTGCATGCTTTATTTGAGAGTTAAAAAGAAAGGGCTAATTCAATGTCCAGAAACGTACATTTTCAGCTCTCTCAGTAAACTGCCTGCTGACTTCCTGCTGCTGAGAAGTCTCCATTATTCCCACTAAAGAGCTTGATGTCTGGCTTCTCTGAAGAAGACTATGCTATTTGCAGTTCCTCTTAGCACTGCTAATAAGGGCGGGGTTCACACCACTACACAGGGAGGGGTGACACCTGGAAGAGCCAGGAAGCACCATCCAGGTGGCACCATCCAGGCCCCACCTGGGGCTTCCATCTGCCCTGCCACCTCTTTCCATGCCATGGCCAGGGACACTGTCTCCCGCCTTCGTCTTCCAACGCCCAGCTTCGGGATCCAAATCCCAGCTTTGGTGACTGATGCAAGCCAAAGGGAGGGACAGAGAGTTGTGGAAAGCAGGCAGCTTGGGAGGCCAGAAGCTCAGCAGACTCTGTCCTCCAGTGCTGGGCAATTCTGCCCCAACCTCTGCTTCTGTAAAATGGGGCCTGTGTTTGAGATTCACCTGGGAGGCATCGGGGGACTTTAGCACAATATAGTGGTACTTTTCTTATTGGGCTTCCAAGGGAAAATTCCCAGAATTCATTAAACACCCTTTGAGGTGTTCAGAGCTCTATCAAGAGTGAGCTACTGTGATAATTAGCCCTCTTCTTGGCTCTGGAGTTGCATCAGAGCAGGAACTGCAGGGCCTCTGCCAGTGGTGCCCATGATTAGGCTCTTTCTTCCTGGAGTCCTCAGAGCTGCTAAAATGAAGAAGTGGAATCAGACAGGGAAGGGCTTGGAAGGAATCAGAGGGAAGGAACCCCGACAGCTCCCTCTGCACAAGGACTTTACTCTTGGTGCACAGGGATCTGGAAGAGCAGTCACCCGTTCCTGCAGAGGGCAAGAAAAGAAGATCCCTCAGGGCACCTCCTCCTAAGAAAAGACAGTGTACAGGCACGAGAGCAGCCCCCCAGTCATGCCAAGAGTGGATTTTACAAAAGGGCTCAGTCCACCAGGCAGAGGTGCTCCAGGGTCAGCTCTGCCCTGGACTGCCCATGTAACCTTCATCGAGCTCTTGAATCTCTCCAAACCTCGGCTTGCCCATCGGTTGAACAGAAAGCATAATATTCATCCCTAAGCATGTGGCAAAGGGCAAGTGTGACCACAGATGCTGTCAAAGGGCTTAGCAAGCCCTCAGTGAGTGTAGTAGTGTTTCATAGCTGCTATAACCAATGACTGCCAACTCAGCAGCCTAAGAGAACACAAATGTATTATCTTACAGTTCTGGAAATAAGCAGGTGACTGGAGTCTCACTGGGCTAAAACAAAGGTGTCACAGTCTGTTTCTGGTCTTTTCCAGCTTCTAAAGGCTGCTGAGTTCTGGCTCAAGGCCCTTCCTCATCTTCATGACTACAGTGGGTGGAGTCCCTCCCTACCACAGCATCTGACCCCCTCTACCTCCCTCTTGCCCACAGGCCCTGGCCTCTATAGTCACTGGTTAGGCTCACATGGTTAACCCGGGCCACTTCCCCAATTTTAAGGCCAGCTGATTGACAACCTTGGCTGCAGAGGCAGCCTGAATTTCCCTTTTCCATGTAAGGAAGCACATAGTTTCCAGGATGAGGCCATGCCCATCTTTGGGCAGACATTATTCTGCTGCCACAGTCAGAAATCAATCATTGCAAGTTTTCAGACTATAAAGGAGATTCTAATACTTTACCCTCGGGGTTGTAGTGAGGCAAAGTAACAATAGCTGACATTTGTTGAGTCTACCCTGTGCCAGCATAGCTGCTCTCTCAACCCCACACTCCACAGAGACCACACAGGAACATGCCCAGCAAATCAGGCAGGGCTGCTGTCCACATTCTTCAAACAGCAGGTGCAACCCCAGGCAGCAGGCAGCCAGGAGCTGTGAAGGGGCCTCACCCCCTCCACCCCTCACTGACCTTGAAGCCACCTTGGCCCTGCATCCCTGAGCACTAGTTAAGAAACAACAAAAGAGAGACTTAGACAGTGCCAGGAAAGAACTGTGGCAACCACTGTCCTGCCTCTGTTTCCTCCCCACAGCAGAAGCATTCCAGCTTCCAAGGGCTCCAGACCTGGGTTCCGCCTCCCACTGCTGCGCTCTGGCATATGGCCACCCAGGTCTAGTTTTCAAAACTCCCCACAGCTAATGTTCTGCAGCTGATGTTCTGTTTGCTGTTGCTGTTTTTGTTGCTGTTGGGGGAGGGGTGGGATGTTCCCGACCCTGAAAATCCAATGAAAACTATGGACCACAACTGAGTAAAATGCACATTGGCAGGTGCATTCAGTACCAAGGAAGCCATGCCGGACAGTCCAGTGTGAGGCAAGGGTTGGTACACGTTTTTCTCTCCAAGACCAATTGTAAGTATTTAGGTTTGCAGGTCAGATGCTCTCTATCACAACTACTCAAAGCAGCCATAGATAATGTGTCCATGAATGAGTGTGGCTGTGTCCCAAGAAAGCCACAACTATAAAGCAGGCAGCAGGTCAGATTGGGCCCCGTGTACTAATCGCACAGACTCAGATTCCACCGTGTCCTTTACTAGAGGGTCGAGGCTTCAAAGCTCAGGATTTATTTCCTCACGTGTAACAACACCTACCAGGTAGAGTTAGTGAGGAATACAGGAGGGAATGTGGGTAAAGCACCCTGAACAGTGCCTGACCCATGTAGCTCCATGATATCATGAACTAGGATCTACCTGCTAGCTGGTTGGTTGGTCTATCTATCTATCTATCTATCTATCTATCTATATTTATTTATTTTTGGTACAGTGTCTCCCTAAGTTCCTGAAGCTGTCTTTGAACCTGTGATCCTCCTGCCTCAGCCTCCTGAGCCTCTAGGATTACAGGCATGTGCACCACCTGCCTAACTTGCCTGCTGGCTTTGATATTCATCTGCCCCATCCCAGGGAGGACACATTCCAACTCTCCTGGCATCAGCTTCATACCACACAACCTTAGTCCACCTGACTGGCCAAGAGCAGGACCTAGGTCAACCCCGCTTGGGAAGGATAAAAGGCAGTCATGATAATGTAAGTCCGAGTCACTGAGAAGAGCAGCCAGGGCAGGGGTGGAATCAGGCCCTGCGCTCTTGGAGGGACCATCAAGGATTTGGGGGCGCAGCCCCAGTCAGGGTGCTAAGATTCTGGAAGAGTGGCAAGTCCTAGCAAGGAACTAGAGAACAAGTCACAGGGGGCCAGGGGCAGGGTGGCATAGGAGAAGTGTAGTCACTTGAGTCTGGACGGACATGGCTACCAGGTAAGGAAGAGGAAGATGTCTGGCTCTTCGAGCTCACTCTAAATACTCCACAATGGCTCCTCCCAGGGACACATCCACACTGAGTCACACAGGGCTGGCACTATGGTGCCCTTCTGAGCCTGCACTGGGTGATTCTGGGCCCAGGAGTGGCCGGCTCACCACTGAGGTGGCTGGTGCAGCCAGAACTCATCGTGTACACACATCACAGAAAAATGGAAATGACTTGATTAGAAATTATGCAGAATGAAAGCTGCCATTAAAGGGTCCAAGTTTTACACTTCAAGCCAACCATATAAAGTACATGTGAAAAACTCATTTTAGGGAGTGACAAATGTACATATCTTAGGAACCAGGATTTATATGCACCATTACTTGCTACTTTAAAGCAACCCTTTAAACCTTGAATTCTGCCTAGGAGATATAATGAACTCTGAAGCACACACCACATTTCCCCTCCCCTGAGAGCTGGCAGCCTGTGGCTGAGCACCCAGACTTCTAAATACACACCTCACTGTTCGCACATAAAACACAATGTTGCCCCATGCCAATTTCCTGGAAGGAACTCTCTGTACTGACCCTGTTGATGTTCCAGTGCCTCGCTTCTCCTGTTGCAACAGCAGTGGGCCACAACGGGGAAAGAAATGTGGCCCTTGGCAGTCGGGCAGCCTGCAATCTAGACCAGTGTCAGACCCTCCAGCAGCTGTTGTTCCCTGCAAAGGTCTGCAAGGTGCCACAGGGTCCTCCTTGCTTTGAGAGTCCTACAGCCTGCATTAAGCTGCAAAAATCACGTGTACCTTTCCTCTGTAATAGAACTCTGCCCTTCACTCTCCTGTCTCAGAAGCCTCTCCTGGGAAGCCTGCCTGTTTCCAGCATCTTCCTTCTGATCTGAAAGGGCAGCAACTTGCCGTAGGGCATGGTTCCCAAGCCTTGGCAGGCATCAGATGGCTGCCCTCGTGCCTTGTTCCCTCCAGCACCCACGAGGGCTCCTATGAAGTGGCTCCTACTTGTGCTCAAAGGGTACGCCCGTATGTGTAGTACTTCTGAGGCAGCCACACTCCAGCCTGGGCCCTGGGAAAACTGACAAACTTTCTCCCTCAGAGACCCCATACCAGTCCCAGGGCCTGTGTCTATGGAAGGCTTCTGCAACCTGTGTGCCAGGCTGGTAGGGAGGCGGGTGGTGTTCTACAATGGGAGGTATTTCCTCACCCCCACAAGACCCTGGGGGCATTAACCCAGGCCCCCAGAGGAGAACAGAGGGTCCATTCCATTCCATTCCATCCAGTTCTCACTGGCCACACACACACACACACACACACACACACACATCTCACAGAAGCCTGCAGCAGCCTACAAAGACTTGTCCTGAGAACATATTCTTCAAGTCCCAGGGGGCTGCTCACTGCATGCAGCAAGATCATTAAAAATATACCATTTCAAAGACCAGAGACGAACACTTGTAAAAACAAACTTGCAGGAAAAAAATATTATGGAGCTCCACTCTGGTTAAATAAACCATATCTGAATCTTTAAGTGCAATTTACAGCAGAAAAGGACAAATATGAGTCAGGGCCCGGTGAGCCTGGGGTCTGCCAACACGCCCCTGGGTCATGTGTGCCATCTTGGCTGGGGCGGTCCCCAGGCCAAGCGCCATCACTCCCAGCAGCTGTCGATCACGGGGCAGCTTTTCATTACAGACTCAGTCATAAATCTCCCAGCCCCGGTGGCCATGGCTGTACTGCAGCATAGAGAAGTGGATTTGTCCTTCGAAAAAGTTAACAAACAGGCTCTCCCAACCCTAGGCCCCAGCAGGATCAGGAAAGGCTTTGAATCCACGTCAAAGAAAGCATCAAAGGAAATAGGCCATTTTCAAACAAAATTCATTTCTCGAGCATGACGGTGGAAATATTTATCACATGAAAGATGTGAGACCTTTGTGATGTCTCCGTGCTCTGTTAGGGATGCAGCGTGTGTCCAACCCAACGTGTGCAACCCCGTCATGCCTGCGATGTTTGAAAGGGGGAAAATTAGTCCTTCCCATCTGGCAGACTCTTAATTTACCAACCCGGTTGTAATCGTGTAGCATGGGCACCTGAGGCAGAGGAAAGAGGCAGGCACGGCCACTGGCAGACAAAATAAGCTAAGGTTTTGGACAAAGAAACTTTGCATGTCCAGGATGCAGTGAATAGGGCCCCATGCTTATCTATCTCTGTCAGCCATGGGCTTTGAAAAGCATCCACACTGATACCTCATGCACAAGATCGGACCAGGCTACCTCAATGGCTCTCGGGATTATCCAGCGTCTGGATTTCCGGCCATAATCATGAGTACTTGCTCTACAAATGTATTTTCAAAGTGCACATAGAAAGCCTGGAAAGAAATCACAAGAGGGCAAGCCAGCCTTCAAGCGAGGCCTGAGGTCTTTCAGGCTCAACTCTGAGGATGAGGGCTCTGCTCAGAGACCCTGAAGACCAGAAAGCTCTTCCTCTACATTGTGTCATGGGGTTAGTGGAGGGGAGGGCGCTCCGAAGCACAGCCTTTCACAGGCCATTAACATCTTCTCTTCAGGATGGAGACATGGACCCCAATCTCTTGCCCTTTCCCCTGAATTGGTGACTCAGATAATAACTCACTGGTGGCCCCTAACATGTGGAAGAAGACACATCGACTTGCTCTATCTTTCCTGGGTTCCCTCAGACAGGCAAAAGTTAAACTCCATGAATTTGGAATTAGAAATAAAATGAAATTCATTTATTCAACCAAGAAGCATCAAGATGCAGCTGTGCAGAGACGCATCCTGCCCTGAAAGTGAAGCGCAAGACCCCTGACCCACCCCGCCTGAGTCTAGAACTTGACTTCACCACTCCCTTACTGTGTGACCTGGCATAAGTCACTAATTTCTCTGTGCCCATTTTCTAATATGGAAACTTGGGAATAATCACAAAGACTGCTCCCTTGTGGGGTTATTGTGAGAAGTGAATAAGCCCACAATAGTGCCCTTGGTATCGTATACACACTGGTGGTTGCTACTGTTATCATTGCTGCTGGTGGAGGTCCTGTGCCGGGAGCTGGGGTAGAGTTAGGAGTGAACCTGGAAAGTCATTGGGGGTGGGGAGCAGCTCCCCACCTCCTCACCTCTCCACTGAGTCTGGCACAGAGGAACTTAGAACCCAGGGCAGCTCCTCCATCCTCCTGAAGAGAGTGGAGAGAATCCAGAGCCTGCTGCTCCCCTGGGGTGAGTCACTGAGAGACACCCAAGGAAGGTCTGCTCCCCGAGCCTCAGCCCTGTTCCCCATGAGGTTGGGGGGGGGGGAGGTGCCTGGGCAGCCACCGGCGGGGCCCAGTGCCACAGTGTGAGGACCACTGTATCCAGTGTTGAGTGGGCAGACGGTGCCCTTCCTGCCAGGCTGGTCTGTTGCAACCTGCAGCCTGGGGCTGGCAAACAGGGAGGCCCCCTGCAGTGCTCTGGATGTCCAATGTCCCCCAAAGACCCACATGTCAAAGGCTTGGTCTTCAAGGGGGTGTTGTTGGGAAGAACTGTGGACCTGTAAGAAGTGGGGCCTTGTGGGGTCCTGAGGTCATGGAAGTTGTGCTCTTGAAGGGGATTTGGGGACCTCTACCCCTTCCTCCTCTTCTCTTTTGCTTCCTGGCCACAGGTGAGCAGCTTTGCTCTGCCACATGCTTCCACCATGATGTAGCCCCTCACCACAGGCCCAGAGCAATGTGCCACTTGACCATGGGCTGGCACCTCCATAACTGTGAGCCTAAATAAGCATTTTCTCCTTGAAACTCAGGTATTTCGAAATATTTATTTATCTCTCCAGATGATTCTAATTTGCAAACAAGATTCAGAACCACTGGGTTGAGGGCAAGGGTTCCCAAGTCTTCTCTGCTTACTAGAGGGGCTCTAATTTAATCTGTCTACACATAGGATTTTGCATAAGAAATCCTTCCAAGAAAGGGTCTGCAGTTAAATAAAATGGCTTCAACCCCCCCCCCCCAAACTAGTGAGTCTTTCTGTCTCATTCCCTAGGAAAGAGAAGGAAGCTAAGTCATGCATCTCTCAGAAAGGTAAGAGTCTCATTCAGGTGACACAGAGGCAAAGCTGGGCAGAAGGAGGGACAGACAAAACACATGGTAAGCCCTGGGTATCCTGGGGGTCTTCAAGCTGTTTCCAAAAGGTCCAAAAGATCAACAGAAGAACTCAGTTCCTGGGCTTTGGGTGAGATTTCTAGTAGACTCAGAGTTGAAAAGCTTTTTGCCTAGTGAAGTCAGAAGCTCTGCTTAACAGCTACATGTGTCTTTGATTAATAAAAGATGGGAAATAAATTGATCATCTCTGAATATAGGCAGTGTGCTTGGAGGAGAGTGTCTTCTAGCTGGGGCGCAGGCGACTGAAAGCTCTGGATGGTCAGAAGACAGGCATCCCTGGGTGTGCCTGCTGGCCACGCACACTGTGTGTGCCCATGGCAGGAGGGATGGCTCTGCTGCTTCTCCACACTGACATGTGGAAGTCATATCAAGAGTCAGAGCTCATGGCTCTGCAGCAACCTCTACATCAGGGACCCAGGAGCAGAACTCCTTTCAAAATGGTGGGTTCTGGCTATAGCTGCTGCCTCCCCTGCCCCCCCTCCACCAACCCCTATTCCTTTCCAGAGCCAGAGAGGAGAGGCAATGAGACCCAGGCTCTTCTCCCATCTGTCAGCAAGATCCTGTGAACACAGCAAAAGCCACCGGGCCATTGTGATGCCAGATGGACTCACAGCAAAGAGAATCACCTGGTTGGTAGGATGAGCCCAGGACCCAGTCCTAAATTCACAGGAGACACACACACACACACACACACACACACACACACACACTCCTGCACATGCAGGGCACCTACAGCACCATCCCTGAGCTACAGCTCAACCAGAGTCCCCAACACTGGCTACACATCAAAGTCAAATGGGAAACCAAACACTGATGCCCAACCCCCCCACACCCAGACCAACTGCATCAAAATCTCTGGAGGTGAGATCCAGCCTCCTTTTATCATTTATCTCCCCAGGTGATTTTAATTTGCAGATAAGATTCAGAACCACTGGGTTGAAGACAATGGCTCCCAAACCTCCATGTGTGGTGTGTGTGTGTGTGTGTGTGTTCAAGAATCCACCTGGCAGGTTTGTTAAAAATAGAGACCACCCAAGACTTTCCATCTCCACAGCTCTTAGAAATTAGTTCCTTTCTAATCAGTAGGACTTCGCATCCATTGGCAATACCTCAAATCTCAAAAACAAAGCAACCCTTAACATCTCATCCCCTGAACAAATACTGTAATCTCTTTATGTATCATAACTGTTATACTGGAAAAAATACTTTGCCTTTTCTCAGATGTAGTAATATGTTATCATTATCCTCTTTCCAACAGCCTTTTGGAAGTTTAATAACTTACAACTGCAAGGTCTATTTTCCTCATCTGAGCACCATCATGTTTTATCTTTCCTGCCTGCTCATCAAAGGCCCCTCTTCCCAATAGCAACTCATGGAGGGCTCTTGGCTATCTTCAGGTGCAGACCCAGAAGCCCTTGCAGGAGCTGGGATGCAGTGGTCCCCAGGCTCCAGCTTGAGTGCTCTCCTCCTTTCTGCCCGCCACGCAGTTCTTACAAACAGACAAGATTTGTTTTAATATTCAGAGTCTTTTTCACTAGACCACAAATTCTCTGGTGTTTCTGACAGGTGTTTCCCAGATCACACTTGAATAAACAGATTTAAAAAAAAAAAATTTCCAGCCTGGTCTGCTGTAAGGATAGTGGGGGCTGGGACTGTAGAATGTGACTGAGGAGGGAAAGCCGGGGCAGACTGTGGGATGGAGGACCCCAGGGGCTTTCATTGAGCCCCACTTTCCTGAGTCGCCTGTAAGCAAGACTTTTTAGGCCTGATGTTTAAAGGAGGACCCCAGAAATCCTGGTGACTCCTCACCACTTCAAGAATTCCTGGCTGGGCACAGTGGCTCATGACTATAATTCCAGTGGCTCGGGGGGAGGGGGGGGAGGCATGAGGATCATGAGGTCAAAGCCAGCCTCGGCAAAAGTGAGGCACTAAGTAACTCAGGGAGACCCTGTCTTTAAATAAAATACAAAATAGGGCTGGGGATGTGGCTCAGTGGTCGAGTGGTCCTGAGTTCAACCCCTGGTACCAAAAAAAAAAAAAAAAAAAATTCCTGGCTGAGTGGTCAGCTATTCCTGGTGGGCTGTCACAGATTCTGAAGGCGCTAGTGATGGGGAAAAGGTATAAACCCTTGAGGGAGACAGGGTTGAGTCCAACAGGCTCCCTGTCTTTGGCAACCTCACAGTGCAGTGCAAAATGAGTGGGAAGATGGGTGTATTATTACTGTGGCACCATTGCACAGACCTGGCTGGCTGGGGAGATGGATGATCAGATGGCTGCACCCAGGGCTGAATGGGAGAGTATGTTGGACACAACTGCTGCCTCTTGAGACGAGGTCAGCAGAACACAGCATCCCTCTGTAACTATGTCACTGTGAATGAGCCAACTTAGGATATTATTTTGAGGCCCTGGTAACCAAGAAAAGCCGTCTGCATTGCTCTAAACACAAAGGAGCCAGTCTGCTTTCTTGCCTTTGTGAAGGTCTCAAACGGGGCTGAACTAACGAAGGCCTCAAGCCATGGTGCCAAACTGTGCAGGGACTTCACAGAGGGAGCAGATGAAAGGCACGGGATCCACTCTAACAACCTTCCTCTCATAATAAGCTGCTCTGATTCATGGCGACCGGCAGGCTTCCCTGTATGTGTCCACAGCTCTCTCTTTCCTCAGTGGCTCAGGCTTTTCCAGAAAGGCCCTTCCGAGGCAGGGCATCAGAAAACTGGCAGCAACATGGCCAGAGACATGCATGTCTGAGTCACCAGGTCCCCCAACTCCTCAGAGCCCTTGGACACCAACCATCAACCAATCATTAGAGTCCACAAGTCCACATCGTGTGGAAGTCCAGCAAAGCAGTCCAGAGCATGGGCTGAGCATTTAACTAAACAGGGTTAAACCACAGGTTATGCCATTTACAAGCTGCACATTCCTGAATCTGTCAGCATCTTGCTTATTTGGCCAGAGAAAGAGGATAAAAAGAACACCTACCTCCTAGGAGTTGGGGAAGTAATGGAATGCTTCGTGCAAAGGGCTTAGCAGTGCCTATTAACCCCCAGTGAATGTTAGGGAGCAGTATTAATGCCAAGATCCCTGTTCCCGTGTGGACCGGTGGCTGCACAGTACAGAGAAGGACCATGGGCTGAGCAGCCAGGTTCCCTGTACTAGCCATATGCTTGGCCACTTTTGCACACCTAACCTTTCAAAGCTGCAGTCTCTTCTTCTATGAAATGGACATAATAAGTACTCTCTGTCTTCCACAGGTGTTTTTGGCTGTGTTCATGTCAGCACATCTAGAATGTTCTCTTCCTGCCCCTTCGTTGATACAAAAGTGGCCTATCTGATTGCCCTGCAGCAGAGCCAATGTGACAGCAGTGCTGGCACAGGAAGTCCTTTCCTCAGTGGCACCTGAGGGCCCTGTTCTTCAGAGGACCAAAGGAATCACAGGTGCATGCACAGCTTGGCTGGAAATCAGCAGAGTCCAACAGCAGTGCAAGGAAGAATGGTCCCAGGGGAAGCCCACCTGCTGTCCACCTCAAATTTGTTGTCATGATGGGGACTTTCATGGTTGCCCAGTACAGGTCTGAGAGCAGGATGGAGCAGAGCTCAGCTGAAGCTTCCTGTCCTCTGGAGCATGTTCCCTGGTCCTATCACCCCCGATTTGCTCCTTCTCTAAACTCTCCCCTACATTGGGCCTGACTGACCTATGGCTTGTGTTCAGTTGGATCCACGAGGCCCACGTTGGGGCTCCTCACATAGGCTGGGAACTCTCTCAGGCAGGGATTATGTTTGGCCAACTGGCTCCACCATATTGCAGAGACCAGAACTGGCTGCCTAGATGGTGCTGATCAGATCTGCAGATGCCAACTGAGATATCAACAGGGGCCATGGAACAGGGCTCAGCACACACTGTGAGAGCCCTGGCACCCTGTTGTGTTTTTGTTCTTTTTCTGTTGCTACAGCTCAACACCACAGACTGGGTAATTTACAAAGAATAGAGGCATATTTAGCTCCTAGTTCTGGAGGCCAAGAGGTTCCAGATTATGGCCCTGGCATCTGGGGTGGGCTTCCTTGCTGGTAGAGACTCTGCAGAGTCCTGAGGCAGCACAGGGCATCCTATGGCAAGGGGGCTCGTGGAAGATGGTGAAGGGGATTTTATCACAGACCCACTCTTGTGTGAACTCCCCACCTCTCTCCAGAACACACTAACCCATTAATCCACAAACAGATTACACATTCATACGGGCAGTGCCCTTGCGACCCCGTCACTTCCCAGAGGTCCCACTTCTCAGCAATGCTTCACCCAGGACCAAGTTTCCAGCGTACAAACTTCTAAAGGAAACTGAATCTTGGAGAGGCTCAAAATCTCATGTGGGGACACCCAGCTGGAAAATTAGGCAGGCAGGATCTGAGAACTCTGGAGTCCTTATATGGCCACCTCTGACCAGCAGGCCCACTGGTCCTCGGGTTCCTGTCCTGCTCTGGCTCTGACTAGATGTCTGTTTGACAAAGAAAACAGCTCTGTAGCCTGGCCCTTTTCATCAGTAGTAGAATTGCCCTGGACTACGAAGGACCTATCAAAGAGATGGCCTCAGAGTGAAGGGGACATGGTCAAGCCATTAGGAAAGCCACGGTGGCCTCAGCAGAAAGCCACTTGCAGGAAGCAATTTGTGCTTTATTTAGAGTTTGCTTACAAGATGAGTAGGTTTCTTTGGAGTGTGCAGCCAGGAAAGAATGGGTGATCTATCTCATGCTAGGAACAGCTGATAGCAACCAATTACGGCTGTAGGACAGGGCTGGGCTGTCTGGACACAGGCCATATTTCCCACTGCTCTGCACGGTCAGGCTGGGGCAAAGGGAGGGGTTTGCAGGGCCTGGTGCCAGTGACTGGCTGTTAGATACACGGCTCAGGGCTGGAACGGCAAGAGGGGTCACATGGGGAGGGGGCACACTAGGGGCCATCTCTTCCCCACTCTCTGATGTGACGTATGAGCTGCTTTTTTCTACTCCTAGTGAAAACAAACCCAAGTCAACCCAAGATGGATATTTGCAGAGAGAGGGAGAGTGGCAGAGAATAAACTGCTAGCAGCTATTTCTGGATTATGCAATTGATGACCAAGTTTAATGCTATAAGGAGAAAACAATAACAAAAATATACTTGATGTACTGATTGGGCCCCTACTGAATACTCAGAGTGGCGCAAAGATATAGCCTCACACATTGAGTCTAGATGGGGTGACAAAACTATTGATTAAAATGTATAATTTGCTATTTTTATAAAAACATCAATTATGTACCAGTGTGCTTTTTTTTCATGTTCATTATATCAATTTCATTTTCAGAATAATCCAGGGGAGCATAACTGTCCTCATTTTATATACAAGGAAATAGAAACTCAGAGAAGTGTTTTAGAAAAGATTATACAACAAGTAGAGGCAGGAGAACCATCCATCTCCCCCAATTTACTGTATCTAGCCTGATGATCCCTTGTATCACACTCAGATTTGCTAAGCACACCTGTTCTTATCACTGTCCCTATTATGACCCACCTGATCCCAAGGAAGGCACTTTCAACTGATCTCGGGTATGCACAGGCCAAGAAAAGCCCTTGAACTGAGCAGAGCATTATTATATTGAATAAAATTAAATAGAACTCAATAGGGATACTGTCACTTATTTGACTGCCTCAGTGAAAAAATACTCTGAGGCAAGAGCTTTGGTTGAGTGAAAATGTATTTATTGAACAATCAAATGAAAGCGCTTTGGGCCCAGAGTATGCTCTGGTATATAACTCACTTTATAAATACAAACCCAGTCTTATTCAAATGTTTGAAATGAAAGATTTTTCCTTTCAATGGTGAATCTGCATTTCAACATAAAGGTGTCTGAGTTATTCACCAGAGATGCAAGATCCGATTAATACTGTATATTTAGCATTTTGAAAGTCTGAGGATCCAGCGGGCTCATTTCAGAATGAAGGCGGCCACTTACACAGACGTGCAGGGTGCAGTATGGGAGACCTCTTTCAGCCTCCTGAGTACCCTCTTTGAAAGGGACAATGGCTGTAAGGTTTTGATTTTGCAAAACCCAAATGTGTACACAGGTGGAGGGAGAGAAAAGCAAGTTCACTGGCAAGCCAGTAAATGCGTTATACTAACTGGGCATCTATTACCTGTCAGGCACCTGGCGAGGAGCTCAGGCTGTAACAGTGGGCACAGCAGGCACACCTCTGCCTCATGGAACTTACCTTCCATTGATGGAGATAGACATTAGGTAAAGTAAGCCAAGAACCCAGGTGATTACAGACTATGACACAGTAAAGAGAGACTGACAGGAGTATTGCTTGAAACCCATGTCCGCACAGGATATGCTTAAGGGCACATTTGAGGGAGTATCTGAAAGATGAGAAGGAGCCAGTCACAGGACAAAGGAGACAGCAAAGGGGAGAATCTTGTGGTCAGAAAGAATCCAGGGCGATCAAATAACTAAAATGATACCAACATGATTGATTGAGAGTACAGTGAGGATAGGTTAGGAAGGAGGAAAGATGGAGCTAGACATTGGGAGTCTTGTTGCATGGATCTTGGACTAACAGGAGCCTAAGGGTTTCAAGCAAAGGAGCAACAGGGTCTGATTAACAAGAAAAAGTTCATTCTGGTGGATGAATGGAAGAAAGGAGGCCAGCTAGGAGATACTGAGTTAGCCCAGGAAAAAAGTGGTTTGGATGAGGCTAGGAATATTGGAGACAGAGAGAAAGAGCATTGAAGGTACATTCTGGAAGTAGAAGTACCAGACTTTAAAGTTAAGTAAAAGTGGATTAATTCATTCAACAAACATTAACATTTGAGTAATGTGACGTTCAAGGATTTATTCCTTACTCTGTCAAAAATGTTTTAGAATTGCAGAGGTTTCCAACCATGGAAGTATGGTTTGCTGGTCAGAAGAAAGGCTTTGGAGGTCCTGAATGCACCACAGTTGATATGACATCTATGTAAATGTCCCCAAATCCATACATCATATACTTCAACTTCCTGAAATGCCCTGACTTGCCTTTGCCCAGAGTTGGGGTCTTGGTGTGAAATGAACAGTTACCATCAGAAAAAGGTCCCAGTGCCTGATGATCCCTTGCACCACACTCAGGTTTCCTAAGCACACCTTTCAGAAAAGACACGGCACTCACGCCACAAACAAACAGAGGGTTGCTGAGAATCATGTAAATTTCAACGCATAGACTTCAAATTTCTCCTGTTTCTATTTTATCATAACAAAGAGAATAACCAGACAAGATCTCCTTTTTCTTTTTTCCTCGAATTCTACTTTGTCATTTCTCTCATGCTACCTGCAAGATGCATCTTGCTACCATACGACAGTCACTGAATCTTAAATAGCTGATAATTATCATATTTCTAGAGCCTGTTAACATCCACTTTCCATGATGATATCCTTCTCAATCTCCATGTGAGTCATTTATTTCATTTTTTTTATGAACATCACGGGTAGACGCTTGGTGGAAAAACAATCATTAATCTCATTAAAACAGCAGGATGAGAAGCAAAGAGCACACCTCCTGACATCCTAAGAGTTTAGAGTTGTGGCTCATGAGGCCCCAAATTGAGTTGTGTTCCTTTTAGTTATAATGAATGTTAAAATACAAAAGCATACTTAAAACAAAATCTTCAAAACTTGAGCAGAGGCTGCCGGATCCTGTTGTTTATGGCACTTCACAATATTATTAGCCAATCTTGAGAGGAGCCATGATAGAACTGTGCCTGCCTAACATTTACCTGTTGATCAGGAGATGCTCAGCCTTGGGCAGGATGACATTAAAAAACTCAGGAAGTGTCAGCCCAAATCTCCCAGCCCCGAAAGCCCTTCTACAAGGGGCTGCAAGTGACACAAGTCCCCAGGGGCCTTGGGATCATTACAGTTACAGTTCACATTCACCTCCACACAGGCATCTTGACTCCATAGAATTCCACACTGTGCAGCTCCTGACTCCACTGTTTACACAGGAAGATTGTTTCAGGCACCAAATCTCAGATCAGAGTTGGGGGAGCCGAGGTTTCCAAGGTCCACCATACTCTGTCAGCTCAAGACTTCCCTTTCTACCTGGCAAGATGGCTCCTGATGACCGAAATACGGACACAAAGAATGTAAAAGCGCCTGTCTCTGTTTAGTCTTCCCTTCTCGTCCCTGGGAGGCTGTGATCCCTTAATGCATTCGTTCAAGAATCATACTTTCCCTTCATATCTGCCAGCCAAGTCCATTCAATTCCGAAATCAGTTCCTTCAGTCCTTAACTCAAACTAGCTGATAACTTGTGCTCAGAGCCAAGCTTCCCAAGAGCAGCCTTGGAATCAGAGGGGTGTCAGCCAAACATGAGCAACGGCACAGAGAAGTGACTCTCCACAGTCATGTGCCCCTGGGATTCCAGTCTCTTACCCCTGCAACAGCTGACTTTATTAGGGCCTGGAGCTGTGTAGGAACACACACACACATACACACACACAGACGTAGAGTCCTGTTCTGTTTTCTCCTATAGTTATTCAGGAGTGCAATTCCTCTTGGGTGAACAGAGCTAACTGGACACATTCAGAAGGGAGTGATTTCTCCCATAGCCTATAAAATTAAAGGCAATAAATAAGCAAATAAACATGTTTCCTCTGACTCTAGAGGTGCCTCCTTTATTGGCTCATAAAGCATCTCCAGCACTCGCTCTCTCGGCTATCGACAGCTCCAGTGACAGGGCTGAGCTATCAGTCCCCTAATTGGAATGTCCTTTTTTCAGGCAACACTTTTCAGAAGGGATCAAATTTCCAGGCTCAACAGTCTCTTTGCAGGAGCCATCACTCAGAGGCACTTAGAAATTCTAGATGGCTATTTCATAGCAACTTGGACATGATGAGCCTGGGTAAAGAGGGCGGCAGATGCCTAAAGATACTCAGATGACAAGAATGCTAAGCTGGGAACTTTCTTTAAGGCACCAACATGCAATGAATACCAGAGGCCCAAGTGAGTTCTAAGACAAACCAGTGCATGAAACTTCAAAACAGGTGACTGAAATTGATAAGCAATTTTCCTGGTTGAAGGGATAAAGGACTGAGTTGTTTAAGATACAGAAAAGGATCTGGGAGGGAGATTTCTGAGTTGGGATCCCTCCCATCTCCCAAGGGAAAGGGTGGATAATCTATTTACCACCCCAAGCTCAGTGGGAGAGGCTTCAATGGAATAACCTAAAGAACTAAGATGTTTTCTTGGAAGTCGGGGGACACAGGAGTCTGTGCGTGATATGTGACCAAGAAAGCCAAGTCACACCTATGCTCCCCTCCACTGGCAGGACCAAGATGGCCAATCCCAGGACCTGTGGAGGGTATGTCAGCCTGCAGTGGCTGATATAGGCATCCTGATCAAAGGAGCAACCCATAGGGAAAGGGATCCCTAGATTAGCTACGGTGGAGTGGCACCACAGGGGCAGAAACTATGGGAGAGTTGGGAGTAGCCAGTTAAAGACAAGACTCTGCCTCTATCAAGGAACTGCAGCCATCAGACCCAACAGGGGGCTCCACAGAAGTCCTACAAGTATAATAAGAGTCCTCTTATATACCTGCCAGGCTCAGGGGGCACATAGCGATTTTAGGACCAGATTAAAGGTCAAGAAAGAACCCTCCTGCCTTCACAACTTTCGGTCCTTCTCCTTCCAGAAAGTAAGAGAGGGCTGCTAGCAAACAGGGAAGAAGAGTAAGGAAAAAGAGAAGCAGAATCCTGTTCCTCTCCATGGCCTTCGGGTCCTCTGAAGAATTAATGGCAAATAAGAACTGAGGGTTGTGCTGATTATGTTGCATGAGAATCCATAATCATCGAATCGAGGCAGTGTTTTAGTTTACATCAATCCTATGAATTATCCTTCCCATAAATGAAAAAGAAAACCATAGTCCTGTCTGACTTTACCCTACTGTAGAAGAAGCCTTACTCCTATTGAGCATATTTAAAAGGACAGTGATGTCAAAAAAAAAAAAAAAAAGATGTTTCTGTAATGACGCCCTGGAGTCTTGTTTATTCAAAGTACCATACATTGTGAGTGAGAGCAGCGGGAGAGGCTTCATTCAATTGGCCATGCCTCATTTTGCAAAAAAGTCCTACAATTAGGAACTGATCCCTTTGGGATGTGATGATCTATCTAAGATCAAAAGCTTCCATCCCGTTGGGCCTTGATATTTTCCTGATTGTGGAGGGAATGGCTTCACTCTCTGGGCAAACCAAATTTATATTTGGCATTGTTTATCTAGATTTTCAAAGGTAGTTTAAAGATAAAAAGAAAATCCCCCAAATTTCCAAAAAAGTGGGGGTAGGGGGCATTAATAAACATAGGACAAAAAAAACTGATGGTATTGGATCACAAAAGCAACATTGGGAACTAGAAGATAGTAAATCAGCAACTTTAAAACTCCAAGGAAAATCTATTTTCAATCTAGAGTTCTACAGCCAGATAACCTGTCAATCAATTGTGAATATAGAATAAAGACATATTCAGACATGCAAAGGCAAAATATTTATTTCCCATGGCCTCTTTTACTGGGAAACTACTGGAAGACATGATTATATAAAAAGAAAGCAAGCCAAGAAAGAGGAAAACATGGGATTAAAGTGGAGGAATCAGCCCAGGAGCGAGGATAAGGGACTCCCTGAGATGAAGGCATTCTAAGCCTCCATTGGCAGCACGGAGGCAGCCTGGGGCAAACAGACAGACAGAGCAGAAGGACCAGCACTCTGGGAAACAAATTGAAGCTGATAGATGATATGATATATCCAAACATTTGGAAAGCGCTAACAAAGTTACAAAGCAGATCTGATGGAGCACATACAGAAAAATATGAACGCTAAATGCTTAATCATTTTTTTTTTTTGAGGGCAAATAGTGTCTGGAAAATAGTGTGTGTTTTCCCTCATATCCATTCTCCACTCTCCTCTGACCTGGCTGAATCAGGGAGTGAGAGGACTCAGGGACTGATTCCTGTGGGGGTGTTATTGTACATTGCCTGCTATTTGAATTTGGCCAGTCAGAGGACCTGGAGGGAGATGGGAGAAGCCAAGGTCCATCTCTGCCTGTGGCTCACCACCACCTGCCCATCTCCCACAGAGGCACCACCTCCTCTTGCCCTGGACTTCCCCTAGAATGGCCCATCATGGTTTCACCTTCTGCTGAATGTCCCTGATCCTGGGCTCTGGGAAAACTGCCCATGCCCTTGATTGTCCACCTTTAGGCATGGCAGTGGCTTCCTGCTGCAGATAATTTCTGGTCTCTTCAGGTTCCTCTGTTGGGCTTCAGCTCTCCCATTATCTATGGAACAAATTTCTTAAATTCATTCTTTTCATTCTAGAGTTCTACAGCCAGATAACCTGTCAATCAATTGTGAGTATAGAATAAAGACATATTCAGACATGCAAAGGCAAAATATTTATTTCCCATGGCCTTGTGAGTTCTGTTTTCCTAACTAGACACTGATCCAAATAGGAAAAACAAAAGTCGATGTCACAAAAGTCTCCTGAACGGTAAACCATATTTTCACAGTATATAATGTGAACATTTTGTATTATTTTAACATAAAGTGTGAAAGCTGAGGGAGAAGGGAGTGTAACAAGACGAAATCCTAGTTTACGACAACAGGAAACCAGTATTTAATGCCCGATATTGGCGAATCAGGAAATAGTGATAGAGGCATATTATGAGAAATATGGTGCAGATATGAGATGAAATACCAAAGAAAGAAAGAAGAATAAATGGAGCTCCTTTGGAGGTCAGGGCTAGAAAGAAGGCTGCGGTGAAGCAGAGTACTGCTTTAATTTATTATGGGTCTGATTTGAGGTTTTCAGCTGTGTAAAGGATTACTCTGATACCGTTCAAAAGTAATTTTAAAAATAGTGATTCATTCTAGCGGTTTGCTGAGTGATGACGTTAAACTCACTAACCCATCGTTTGAAAAGCTGACCATGGCCACTTGTGAAAGTCAGGACATTGATCTGTCTATGGCCTTGGGCCCAGATCCTACTTCCATCTATGCCTGAAACCTGTGGCCAGTGATTTTTATTTAAATTTTTTTTTCCTGCAAATTCACCTTCTGGAAGCCTCATCAAGTGGGACTCAGGCCAGAAATAAACCCATTTAAAATAGCTTTGTTCACATCAAGATTTCTCAGCTGAAACTGCACTGTACATAGATAAGTCATCTCAGTGCTGTGTCTCCAAGACCCAGCAAGAGTGAGCAAGAGAGAGAGGGAAAGAGAGGAGGAGGAAAGCAGAGCAAAGCCCTACTCCCAAGCCCCACCAGGAGGCTGGAGCAGAGACACAGGAGACAGAGCCAGGCGGGTCATCTTCCCTACCTACCTTGGGTTTCAGCTGCCTTTTACTCAGTGACCTCTAGTTTAAACATGGGCTCCTGGAACAAGTCAGGAGTGGTGGCCACAAAGTAAGGGAAGAGCGCTCACAACAGCTCTCTCTCTGTGAGCATATGCGCGTGTGCATAATGCACACTCTGCCTGTTACTTGTTCTTTCTGCCCCTCTGACCAGAACCTGGGACGCTCTTCTCTTTTCACTCTTGGTTGTCCATCTTCCACTGACCTAATGTTCCAAATTCATTGCGGATGCCAGTTTCTCTTATCTCCCATGTTGCCTTCTGAGCTGCAACTGTCTATGAAGCACATCATAATTTATTGGACACTCTGCTTCTACTCTCTAGTAGGAGGCTCTGAGCAGTCTCTGGCCACCACCTGGTCCTAGCACTGGTTTCGTGACTTGACTCTGTAATAGCATAACACCATTCCTGCAGGGCTCCCTGACAGCAGAGAGTGACACTGGGAGGCTGGCATCATCATCCCTCTGGACCCTTCCCTGACTCTCTGTGTCTCCTCATCCTTTTATTAGCACTTGCCACAGTGAGCTCTACAGACCCTAACGCTGCGCTCAGTTATTAAGTGCTGTGAGACGGAAGTTTCTGTGGTCACATGACTCTGGGAAATACTGGCTGATCCTGGGTAAGTGAAAAGGATTGCTGACTGAGGAGTTCTCGGGGTTCTGATGTACACTGGGAGACTCCAAGAATGAAATGTAATTGTAGCATTGGGCAAACTCCTGTGACTGGGAGTCCGACTTTGCCACATCCCAGGACTAATGTTCCGTGGAACTTTCTCTGGGAAACTCTGTCATCCACAATCTTCTCCAAGATCCTCAGCAGTGAACTTCCAATCTGATGGAATTTGCTCAGAATGATTCCATAGGGATTCTCCAGAGGGGTCCTGTCAGGAGAGCTTCCATGGGTCTCCAAGGGAAGACTGTACGAAGGAGCTGGGAGAGTGAGCTTAGGACCACGAGGGCAACTGAGTCACCCTGCCAGGTGATTGCCCCCCAAGTTGCCCTGAGTGGACGCAGTCTAGGCCACTTCACCCTCTATGGCATGGCATGAGCAGCTCCCACATTGCAATGTTTTTGCCCATGCACTGCCCCTCCCCAAAACACGGATCTCTCTTCAACAGTTTTAGTTCAGGTTCTCAGAAGCCAACTCTGGGTGAGCATTTGATGGTGAGTGGGAGATGAAGAAAACCAGGTGAAAGAGAAAAGCCAGACGAGGAAGGGAAGGCACCCATAAAGGGTGCTTTGTGCAGCCAGCAAGTAGGCAAAGGCAGAACCAGGGTGACTCAGGGTAGAGCCCCCGCCTCAGAAACGTCTTCCAGGGGAAGCAACTGGGGTATTTATACTCTCCTATCAGTCAGGGGTCAGTGAGGCTGCAGGGGCCAGGGAGGTTCATTCCCCAGAACTCTGACCTGTTCCCATGGAGGAGAGAAAGTATCCATCAAAGAAGTGTAGGTGCTGGTGATTGCAAGTTGGGCCAGTAGGCACTGAAGGAGCAGGACAGGCACCAAAGCACCTGCCCAAGATGCTTGAACTCCTACCTTAGCAGGCCCTTCAGGAAGTGGCCCTGGTTTGTCCTATCTCAACTATATCCAAGTGCAGAGCTCAGTGTCGGGCCCATCAGTATTGTTGAGCGAAGGGATCCTTCAAAGCACAGCTTAAATATATTTCTTTGAATTATGTAGCTCATTGAACAGAATTAATCACCCCACCTAGGTTGCCAGAACCCCTGTTTTCCCCTCTAGCCACACCAAATTATAGCTGTTGGTGTTCTTGCCTATTTTCACTGTTGGGTTGTAGGACTCTAAAGAAGGCACCTGCTTCCTGGGGCCCATGGTGGGTGCTCAATACTCTGTTCTTGCATGAGACTGGATGAAAATGACCCTCCACTAGGGTCTTTGATACAGAAAACACAGCCATATGAAAATGAGCATTTGGCTCTAGCAGGGCTGCTGAATAGCCTACATGCAATAGAGAGTACTGGAAGACCAGGCGGGCCCCATCCATCACCCTCCCCCAGCTCTGCAGCCTCGTGTGATTGGGACACTTGTGCTGGTCACTCAGCTCTGTCCTGGGGATACGCTTTCCACACCACTCACAGGTCCAGTTACTAGAGCTCTCTGTCTGGGTTCACAGCCTCCTGGAGTCAGTGGGCAAGGGAATTAGAGGCTACAGGGCAGGAGGTGAACTTGGACTGTTGCACATAAGGAGAAATACAGAGGCTGGGAGGATGGGGACAGCATCCTAGGCTCACCATGGGTGGGGTGAGACCCAACCCTTTATGGTCACACAGACAAAAAGCAATGGGGACAGTAACACCAGACTGAATTTCCATAGAATAGAGGGAGGTCCTTGCTCTGTTCTAGTGAGAATCCAGAAACTTGGCCACGGAGTATAAGTGTTGTCAACAGGAGGATGAATACAATCCAGTATCCCAGGAAAACTAACAAAGAGGGCCTTCACATTGACCCAACACCAGGCCTCAGCAACCTATGGAACTAGCTGAAGCCAAACTTCCATTCACAGGAGAGACAGAATAAGGTGCTCCAAGGTCCGATGCACATCACTTGTCCTGCCTGCTACAGGTCTATCCATGCTACCCAAAGCGTGGTCCACAGGCCAGCAGCATGGGCTCCATCAGGGAACATATCAGAAATGCAGACTCTTGGACCCCGGCCCAGCCAATCCAATCCCAAACACCCAAGGTGATTTATGTGCACATTCACATCTGAAAAGCAGAGCCTTCACTCAGATTCAGTCCATTGCTCACAGTTCTCTTCTTGAACCCATAAGAAGCTTAGGAGTCCCAAACCTAGACTACCTTCCTGTGGGTGCACCCCGGCCCCCACTGTTGGGCCCGTGTGCCTCCACTCTAGCTACTCCCTTTGCCTAGACGGCCCCTTCTCCCAACTCATTCTCAGCCCCACCCCACTGTGTGCATCCTCCCACTGTAGCTCTAGGGGCCCCTCCACGAGCTCCCCCTGGCCCTCCAGGCTGTGGGAGACCCTTCTCTGGTCTCCTTGGTACACCATCCTCTTGTCATGGCATAGTCTTCATCAGACTGCAGCTGTTTCCCCCATCACATCACACCAGGAGCTGAGTGGTCACCTCTGTATAACCAACTGCTAGCGCAGGCATAAAACATGCTGTTGAAAGAGAAAAGAATGTCCACTGGATGTTCTTCTGAGAGTAAATAGCCCATTCATTCTGGAGGATCCAATGACTGATGGATCTGAGAACATGCGCCCACCCCAGCTCCTCCCTGCTTTTGGCCTGTTGCACAAAGGATCTGGGAGCCGAGGACTTAGGGGGCTGAGGAAAGTCGGTCCACAAGACCATTCTGAAACACACTTTTCCTGTCCTGATCCAGGTCCCTGAAAGGATCAGAGCACTAACACCAGGTCTTCGCCAGGTCTTGGTGATGCTAATGAGCTGCAGGGCAGGTGACAGGAGCTGCACCCAAGACTCCTCACTAAACAATGAGCTCAACATCCACAGGTGAGTGGTATTGGGTGAGTTGGCATTTAGGCTCCTTCTCACTTGTTATTTGGAGGGATAATTAAGTAGCTCTAAATGGAAGCCATGAACTGCACATGGGCAAAGGCAAATAGAAATGGAGGCTCTGGGCAAAGCACCATGATTGGACGGATCGGGTCCAGTGGTCCAGTGTGTAACCCCACACCTATTATGACTCCACACAGCCCACACTGAATCTTGCCAAGAGCTCAGTGAGGTGACCACTGTGATCTGCATTTACTCACAAGCAACCAGAAGCTCAGAGGAGGGGGAATAAAAATCTGTATTGTCTAAAGTCACGGGGAAGCTCTGTGTTGGAGTCAGGCTGCCCACCCGAGTCTGTCTGTCTTTAGGGTAGAGCTCTGAAAACTGCAACAGGCCTCTGCTGACCTAGAGACTCTGGCTAGATCTGATAAATTAGCTTCATTTTAAAAATAGCCAGGTG
This sequence comes from Marmota marmota marmota, assembly GCF_001458135.2. Taxonomy (NCBI): domain Eukaryota; kingdom Metazoa; phylum Chordata; class Mammalia; order Rodentia; family Sciuridae; genus Marmota; species Marmota marmota. Next base: position 24,518,642 of record NW_026000174.1, read on the forward strand.
AAATGTTAAGAAAATACCCAAGGGTCTCTCTGCTGTTTTTAGATGATGGTCTGGGCTAGACAGAGTGTGCAGAAAGCAACATGGTCCCGTGACTTGGCTGAACAAGAGACGCATGGATGGAATAGAAGGGCAGGACCTAAGCTAGGCGAAGACCTCAGCAACCCTAGCAAAGGGGAGGGAGAGAAGCCAGGCCCAGGCCCAAGAGAAGGGAAGAGAAATGAAGCAGCCATGCTGGAACCCTGGGAGTGGAGCACACTAATCAGAGCACTAACTAAAGGCAGAGGCCCGATGCCTACAGCTAGGAGTGGCCAAGGCTAGCCAGCCCAAATGTAACCTTCAGCCTTGGCCATGCCCAGATGAGTCCTAACTCTGAAGTCAGAGCCAGGGCTCTATCAGACTATGGGCAAGTCACTCAAGGATTCAGTTCCCCATCAGTAAATGTGACCATCATTATGGGGACCTCAGAAGATAAAAAAGGAATGACGCATTATTGAGATGCTAATGGATAACAGCAGAATTTCAACCTTCCTGGGAGAGTAGTTTTTGCAAGACCCCATGTGGTGGTGAGAGCTGAGTGGCAGGAGAGCACACACACTGCCCCTGGGATCAGGGCACCAGCTGTGGCCCCAGCAGCAGACAAGGCAAGGAGTTGGCCTTTGCAGGCCAGGGTGAAAGACCGCACATGGGAAGAGCTTGAAAAAGAGAAGGGAGGACAGTGGGGGGTCAGGCCTGCACAATATGACCTGAGCCCCACATGAAAGATGGAGCAGTAAAATTTCACAAGGTAAAGTGGCCTGCTCAATATTTTAAGAACTTGGAGGCTTTAGGAATTGAAAGTTTGTCGCCCTACTAAATCTTCTTCAGAAGGCCTACTGTGTGCATGAATTCTCTGGACTATTGGCAAGTGAGCACATGACAGAGATGGTCCAAGGGAAGATAGGAACCCAGGTTGCAGATATAGCCTTGAGTCCTTGGGAGCAAGCAGGGATTCACAAGGAGGGCTCTGCTCTCCCAAGAGCTGGGGAATTATCTGAAATTATGCATTGACCATTGAGGGGCAGCTGACCCCCAAGACAGTGGACCACAACTGTTAGATGCCTGGGCATCACCCCGGGGCCTTTCACCTCCAGCCCTTCCTGCTTTCTTTCACACCAGCATTTACTTCCAGATGCTTCTCCATGTGTTACGAGCAAGGCCCTCTGAAGGTCAGAAATCCATTCCCCCCCCACCCAGACACTTCCCATCACAGAAAAAAAAAAAAAAAAGGAACATTGGGGGTTTGGTTTGTTTGTTTAATATGAGATAAGGGGTGTGCAAGCTCCAGCGACCTTGGGTACCACAGGATACGGGTGCTCCCGTCAAGGAGGGACAGAGCTGAAGAGCAGATCTGAAAGTTAAATATCTCCAAATGGGTTCTCTTCATCTTCTTCTTGTTTTTTTTTTAAAAAAATAATTCATAGTCCTAGACAGGTTGACAACTTATTGAAAATGGTCCCTCACCTGGAAAGTGCTTATTACTTACAGTGTACCATCTTTATTACATCGATACTGACATTTAACACTCAATAAATCTCCACTCCCTCCGCAGAGAGATGCTTGACAGCCAACAGGAATGCTGCCTTTCCTCTGCATGCTGCTGTTGGTTTGGATTTCAGGGAGCAGTACTCGGCTACCAGTCCTCAAACCCAAGGCAAATCTGACTGGGAAAGACCAGTCCTGCGATGCCTTCCTTAAATCTATGGCTCCTCCCCACACCTGGCCAAGACCCCGGCTGTGCTAACAGTAGCTGGTGCTGCACCTGTGAAAAGGCACTGGTGTAAGGGCCGAGTCACTGGGGGAAGGGAGAAGTGCTCCTGCCAGGCCCCTCCACAGGACCTGGTGTGATGGCCAAGGCCTCTCCTAGTGCGGCCTCCCTGGACACCACTGTCCTCCCCCAGCAATGACTCCCAATAAGCCCCATCTTTGGGCCTTTCCTTATGTGATACCTTGAGTGCCAGCTACTCCTCAAATCCAAGTCAAATGACTTCTACTTAAGCACACACCCCACCCAACCCCAAGGAAGGACTCACTATTTTCCAGACTGTACCCCTGCTGTGTCCCATGCAGGCTCCACCAGGACCCCCAAGCCTAACTGTGTTGCTCCATGACAGTCTTCAGGGCAGGGGTTGGTCCTACCTATATTAGTAAAACCTCTTCCCAAGGGCCTGGGATCATTACCTGATGAATAAATGAGGGGAGGTGGGATGAATGAATGAGCACGTCTTTTTTCCCCTACCCTCTTCCCTTCTTCCCTCTTTCTCTTCCTCCCTTCTTCCTCTGTCTGCATTTCCTCAGGCTCTGACCTCAGGTTTGGTTAGGCCACGGAAACAGTAGATTATGGTAGTTACAGGTGGGGCTCTGAAGTCAGACAAGCCTGTCTTTATGGCTCTGCCCTGAGGCTTACAAATGATCTGCCTCCTAACCCTTTGAGCTTCACTTCCTTTTCCATTTATTGAGGATAGTAATATGTACCCATCAGGTGGTCCTGAGAGTCAAATGACGGAGGGCACATAAAGCTCCTGCCCAGATCCCACTACCCAAGAATGCAGAAACTGTTCTAACTTGTAATTCCTTGAGGACCATCGGGTCCCCCATCTGCCTGAGTAGTGGTCACAGGCAAGCCTGGTATCCCAATGGCCCAGGGTACAGCTACACCCAGGGCAAAGCCAGCCTACATGGGCAGAAAGCCAGAGCAGCTGCCTATTGGCAGAGAAATGCAGGAGCCTTGCTTCCAAGGGTGGGCAGTGAGACACGTGGGGAGAGTGCAGTCTCCATTTTGTAATTAGAACATCACATCGTGCAAATGAGTTCTGCTCCACAGCCTGGAAGCATTTCTGCTCTACAGGGTTTTGAATTCCTTCTTGATGCATAAGTGAGTAGCTTATGCTGATCACTGGTTCAGTAAATGTCAAAAGCCTCTTGGGCTGTGTAGGGACATCAAATAGCCCAGTCCCCTGGGGCCCTCACTCTAGTACTTCTGCAGCATGTTGGAGGAGAAGTGTGTAGGAGCCCGCAGGTCCCTTGGGTCACAGAACAGTGGGAGGGCAGACTGCCCTGGGTGGGTGAGGGTAGGCTCTGCTAAAGGGTCTCTGAGACAGGTCATTCTGGAGTGCACAGTGATACAGGGCTTGACCTTGGCATCAAAGGGGTCACAGAGGCCTCGGGAGGATGGAGGAGCTTTATGCTTCCTTAAACAAGACGCACCCCCTCCATACTTCAGAAGGAAGACTGGGGCACTTTGCCAAGGACACGAGAAGAATCATGAAAAACACAAAATTGAAAGAAAGAATATACGTAATGTATAAAAATCCATTTATGTTTCATAGTCCTGCAAGCATTGGAAGGACTCCTGAGGTGACCTGGCCCAGTACCTCTCCCAGGGCTGACTCTGCCCTGGGTGTAGCTATACTCTGGGTCCTTGGGACATCAGGCTTGCCTATGACCACTACCCAGCAAAGGTCCCAAGAAGAGCACCTTGGCCTCTATTTCCACCTACCTCTCCCTGGAGGCAGGGAGCTCGCTATCTTTTTTCTTTGGCTCTAAAGGAGCCAAACTGCCTCCCTATTATATTAGGCCATTGGTCCCACTTCTGCGCTTTAGATCAGCACTGTCTGCTAGACACAAGTCACATATTCCTAGTAGCCACACTAAAAATAATACCAAAAAAGGTGAAATTAATTCTAATATTTTATTTAAACTAACATCTAAAATATTATCACTTTAATGTAAAGTCGCCCTTCAAGATCCACAGATGACTAGTTCTAAGACCAATTTTAAGCCACCAAAATCTACAGATACTCAAATCTCTGTATCAAACAGCACAGTGTAGTGTCTGCATATAATATGCACATCCTCCTTGCTTGTAATACCTCATACAATTGTGCAATGTAAATGCTGTGGACATAGTTGCTCTACTGTATTATTTAGAGAATGATAATAGAAAAATAGTCTGTTTGTTATGGTTTGGATGTGAGGTGTCCCCCAAAAGCTTATGTGTGAGACAATGCAAGAAGGTACAGAGGAGAAGTGATTGGGTTGTAAGAGTCTTAACCCAATCTGTGAATTGATCCCCTAAAAGGGCCACACAAGAGCTCCAGGTATGACCAGAGCTGGCCGATCCATCCACAAGCTGGGCCTCTCAACTCCTTTCTTTGGCTGATGAAAAGAGACATCAGATTTATGAGGGAAAAGTCTACACAGAATAAAGTGCTAAAAATGGTCATGGTCTAGATGATAGCTGGAGTAGGGAATACGAAAGCATGGTAGTTTTTGCACAGGCTCTGTGATCAAAAGCTGGGTATGGGGCCCTGGCTCAAGTGTTATAAGCCTACCCCTGCACAAGTTAATTATGCTCTCAAACTTCAAGATATAATAACTATGCCCATTTTATAGGATGTATTAGTTTCCTATTGCTGCTATAACAAATTACTACAAACAGTGATGTAAAATTTATTATCTTAGAGTTTTGGAAATTGAAAATCTGAAGTGGGTTTCACTGGGCTAAAATCAATGTGTCAGTAGGTTTGGATTCTTCTTGCAGGCTCTAAAGAAGAATCCATTTTCTTGCCCTTTCCAGTTTCTGTAAGCTTTTTGCATTCCTTGACTCAGTCATTTTCCTCAATCACCACAGTCAACGAGGATAGGTTGAGTCCTTCCCACATTGAGCTACAATGACTCTTGCCTGACTCTTTTCTCTTATGTTTACACTGGGTCCACCTAGATGATCCAGGATAATCTTCCCAACTCAAGGTCAGCTGGTTAGCAAACTTACTTCCCCCTTTCTATGTAATAAACTACATGCACAAATTCTAAAGACGAGGGTATAGACATCTTTCGGGGGGGGGGGGCCTCATGATTCTGGCCTTCACATTGTCAGTTTGGCAGAATCAAGTGAGAAATACTTTGT
>NW_026000174.1:24523611-24543493 GCF_001458135.2 Marmota marmota marmota
GAGGGGGGGGCGTCATGGGGTTTGATTCTTCCTGCCACATTGTCATTTGGAGAATCAAGTGAGAAATACTTTGTACATTGTAAGTAATGTTAACTGCTAGAAATTTGGGTACGGGCCTCTAACTCATGTGTGAACTCCTAGCCCTGGACAACACAGTTTATGGTGGAGCTAACTTGGTCTCTTTATTCCAAGCTTCCTTTCTTCTGGACCTAACTGAGACCCTTCTAAAGGTGAGATGGCCAAGTTCAGTGGTGAGCTGAATCCCACATGGACCACCGCATGGACTTCTAAAAGACCATGCTCATCAGAGAGAAGAGTAAGATTCAAAGACAGCCCCCACAAAAGACAAGAGCTTTAACCTCTTTGCTCTTCACAAGAAATGTTCCAATTCAGGCCCCAAACTTGCAAACACTTTTGTCCTTGACCACAGTGGAGCTTCTTTTGGGGGATGTAACAAAGAACAGGAAGGAAGCTTGGTTTACCCTACAAATTATGGGACAAAATTAGAATCCACTGATGCAGAGAATTATCCAGGCAAAGTGAAGTTCGGCCCAAACTTGAAAGAAGGTGACTTGGCAATGATACCTGCAGGGGTGGCTAACATTTATTGAGCATTAACTATGTGCCACGCTCTGGGATGAAAACTGGTTTATTTCATTCAGTGCCATCAATCGTATGGACTCGTGGAAGTAGACTGCTATTAACAAATGGAAAGGCGAGAGATTGGGATCCCTGAAGTTCCATTCTTTGAGTCAGGTGGGGTCTCAAGGATATGGTGCTGGAAGGGGATTAGGAGGCAGAAAATTGAAACCCATTCATGTCAGTGGAACCTCACCGATATGGGCAAGAGCCTTTCATAAAGGGGAAAATATCCACTTATGTCCACACTATCCATGCCAGTCCATGTGAATATTTAATCTCCATGGCAGGTCTCTCTCTCTCAAAAAATATGATCAATTGCATCTGGTTCAGCATGGTGAAGCTTCCGGGTTAGACCTGGTTTTAACACCAGTTCTGCCATGTTAACATTGGTGACCTTGGGAAGATTTTTAGTTTCTCTGGGCTTCAGACTTCTCATTTGTAAGACAATGATGGTATTACTAATACCAAATGCTTATACAGGTATTTACTCTTAGGGTTTGAATATAAGCTGTCTTCCCATGTATTAGGCTACGCAGGAATGTTCAGAGGTAAAATGATTAGATTACAAAAGTTGTCACCTATCCATTTGATGGATTAATATGAACTACTGGGTGGTAACTACAGCAGGTAGGGTGTGGCTGGAGGAAGTAGGTCACTGGGAATGTGCCCTTGAGGATTATCTTGTCCCTGGCTTCTCACATGCACTCTCTCTTTACTTCCCAAGTGCCATGAGATGAGCAGCTCTTTTCCAACACCCTTCTGCCATGATATTTTACCTCAACTCCAGCCCAGAGCAAAGGAATCAGCTGACCATGGACTGAGACCATTGGAAGAGTAACCCCAAGTAAACATTTCTTCCTCTAAATTGTTCTTTTCAGATATTTTGGTCACAGGAATGAAAAACTAACCAACACATTTACCAAATGCCAGGCCCTCCTCAGTAAGCATGATATGTGTTAATTTATATTCCTTCTAACAACCTAATGAGGTAGATGTTGTTATTATCCCATTTCACAGATAAGAAACTGAGACATAGAAAGTTTATATCAAGCACCTGCCCAGACTCATAGAGCTGATAGTGGTCCAAGCTGTGATTTAAACACATAGAGTCTAACTCCAGCCTCAGGGGTCCTCACCAATATTATACACTGCCTCACAACCTGCCTGTCCACCCCCAAAAACTATGTGTTGGAAACTTCATTCTCAATGCAATAGTGCTGGGAGGTGGGGCCTAAAGGGAGGTGCATGGGTCACGGGGGTTTCTGGGGGCAGAGTCCTTGTGAATGGTTTATTACCATTATCATGAGAGTGGGTTGTCATCACAGGTTGTCCTTACAAAAGGACAAGTGTAGTTCCCTTTCTCTCTTCCCAGCTCCACCTTCTACCATGGGATAATGCAGCAACCAGGCCCTCACCACACACTGGCCCCTAGATCTTGGACTTCCCAGCCTCCATGAGACAATACAGTTTTGTTCATTATATATCACCCAATCTCAGGTATTCTGCTATAGCAGCACAAAATTAACTGAGACGATGGTTAACCTCCTAGGACTATTAGGAATTAAATAGGTTATCTATGTAAGTATATGTATAATGCCTCATATATAATACAAGAATATAGTAAATAGCTGATGTAATAAAGGCAAAACACATTAATGAGTTGACAAATGGGTGGTGGCCCAGCTATAGAGCTCCCCAGCACAGTCCAGGGATCTATAGGGAGAGATACAGTTGTTTCCAAATGGACAACGGTGTGAACGGAGGTACAAGGGAATGCAAGCTCTCTGTGGGGCATCCTCAGACTTGTGTGGCAGAGACAGCCCTTCCCAGAAGGTCCATCCCAGAAGACACAGCCAAAACCTTGAGTTGTCCTTCACTTGTAGTTTCTACAAATCATGCTGTCTAGACCTGAGTCTCCTTGGGTAAACAGAGGCAACTCAACCTGGACTGTTGGAGGGCCTGTGTGGCATATCCAAGGTTGGAAAAAAGAGGTAAAAGCATTGTTACTCTGATACAGTCATGCTCACCAATCCTCAAAGTCCCATCCCAAGAGGTGGGCTCTGGCCAGTATGGGAGGCAGGAGAGACAATGGGGAAAAGGCAGAGCATCCACTAAGGTAGGAAAGAGCAGACACAGGTCAGCTCTTAGGTCCAGTAAGTGTCCATAAAGAGATGGCTATGTTAGGTCCATCTCACTTATCTCCTTGTGGGGCCATTATCACCAGGAAGGTCAGAAGTCAGGTCAGTAATATGAGGTGGTAGCCCTCCAACACACGCCTTAGCCACACAAGGGCACCTCAGCTGTCATCCCAGGAACTCTTGGCTGCTCAGTTATGAAATATATCCTATGAATCATTTGCAAGAGCTGGGTGTCGGAAAAGACCCACTAGCATCAAAGAGCCACAAGCAATGACATTTACAGGCATGAATACCTTCCAGGCCCTCTTCCCAGGCTCAGAGCACCAATCCAGCACTGCATGCAAAACACAATTAGTCCTGCCAGATGGGGGATGTATTGAAAACCCTCTCCCAGGGTATAACCTATTAGAGCCTGGGTTTTAAAAAGCTGATGGATTCACTCAAAGGAGCAAACTTCAGGCTGCAAAAGCTCTTCTGCTGAGCCATTTCTCTGTGTTTCCCAAAGCAGATCTAAAACCTCCCAATGGAGTTGGTTTTCATATGGCTCTGCACACAGTCTGCAGATAATCTCTAGGCTTCAAAGCACTTGCTGGGCACTTTCAGATGCACATTCATTTAATCATTCAGCACAACTTCACTTCACCCTTTCACCCCAGAAATCTGTGCCATGGGAAGGTTGATAGCAAAGTTCTAGGGCAGCAGATCAGATGGAACAAGCATGTTGGCTGGCACAGGCTATGCCACAGCCACAGAAGTATGGAGGATGACCTCCGGGATTCACTCCCCTCCACCAGCAAGACAATCTCACTTGGCATCCAGAGCCATGCTGAGCCGGAGGAACAAAGCCTGCCTATTGCAGGCAATTCAGATTGACAGAACCGGTAATGAAAAACTCATCTCTCATAGAGGGAAAGAGTGCCTGTGATCCACTTAGCATTGACTCAAAATTTGATGTTTAAATTCTAAAATGAATAATGTGTGATGCTGTTTTATTGGCTCAACCAGAATTAGTGAGTAAATGAAAAAAAAAAAAAGAAGAAGAAGAAGAAGAGGAAGAAATGCCTGCAGAGCAAGGGAAAAATCACTCCAAATTGTAGAGTAGTATTTAAGAGCACCGGGCATGCTGGTGTTGGGCAAGGCCCACGCACTTGATCCAACAGCTACTTGCACTTGCACCGACCTCCTGCCAGCCTAGTGTCAGGGAGTGGGTGCACAGAAATTAGTAGACACCAAGTGCTGCCTTCCAGGTCACTTTCCTGCTAGTTCAGGCTTCACACAAGGCACCGCTGGTACCCAACGCCTGCCTGTTTGGAAGCCAACTACCGTATCTGAGAAGCTAGGAATGCTGCGAGCAGGGGGAAGAAGGGGCCCAGCCAGGAGCAGAGGAAGCAAACTGCCAGGAAAGATTCTGTCCTGAGGCTCTGAGGGGCAGCCTGACTTTCTACTCCCTGGGGTCTCCGCAGGACAATTTCCCTCCATTAGGCAGATGTTTTTATTTGGTTTTTCTTTGAAGCCTAAGGGCAGAGACCACTCAGGATACCACATCCTCGCATCCCTTGAGACTTTAAGGTTTTCCAACCTTTGAATCCTCAGTTTTCTCATCTGTTTGTCACCTTGCGGAACTGTCAGGGGAAGAAGTGCTCATGTTGGATGTTGTTAGAACAGTCTCCAGAACACAGTGGTGCTCAGCCAATGGCTGTTGGTGACGCAATGGAAATTTGGTTATCAGTAGCTCCAGATATTTTTTGGAAGAAATTCACAGGGAACAACTACCATTGGGCCTCCCAGTTGGTTACCAAAGAATAAATAAAAATTTCCTCCCTTTCATTCTCATGTCCCAGCATGTAGCAGCAGACAGAGGCCATGACATAATGGGGAGGAGCCTGGCTCAGGAATAGCACTGCCTTGGTCCAGTTCCCAGGGGCCAAGTTACTCAATTGCTTGTGCCTCTGTTTTCTCATCTATGAAATGGGATTGACAAAAGTCACTTGGAGGGCTGCTGCAAGGATTTAATGAGGGTCTGCATATAAAGAACTTGGCGCCATTCCTAGAGTATTGCAAGTCTTTATAGGAAACTATTATTATTATCAGCAACATCAAGACTAAGAGGAATAGAGGAGAAATAAAATCCCAGACTAGGATCTGAACACAGAAAGATGATATTTAAGTTCCCATAAGAAAACACTACTGTGGTAAAGAGCAACATAAGAAAACCAGACACTTGAGCCTGGGCACTGGGTCCCTTCCCCAGCACCTCTAGTTCAGGATCCTATGTGACCCCAGTCTGTGTTGGCTGCCTAGGAATCATAACCCATGCCAAGGGGCCTTTCCCAGGGTTGCCACATCCAAGAGGACCAGAACTATCCTTGTGCCCTACAAAGCTCAACTCCAATTTGCCATCTGTCCGACTGCAGCAACCACTACCTAGATGTGACTCAGCCGCACAGGAAGCATCTTGAAGGTTGAACCAGATCAGACACAGAGTCATGCTTCGTAATGGCTTGCAGCTCTCCTTTTTCTCCCTGGCACCTGCCACACATGCATTTCTAAACACCCTTGCCTATTTATTTTTTTTTTTGCTTTCAACTCTGCCAAGGACCAGGTAGATTTCATAGCAGCTCCTCTTCTGTTCTGTCAGTCCCCATGCTCCTCAGCTAGGGGTCATTATCACTGTAGCCATGTCAAACAAATGAATCAATTCCATGGCACCATTATTCAAAGCTGGTATAAGACCCATGTTCTCACTGGAAGAGAAGTATTTTAATCTTGCAACCCCAACCATGATTACCTGGGAGCATCACAAATCAGACACCAAATTCCACCAAAGGAAAATGCAATAACATGGAGTTATAAGCCAATATGCACTCTGTGGTTTGAGCATATGAATATAGAAGCCCTAACATGAATCTTTGAGAGCACCTTGGCTTTGCCCAGGGAAGGAAGTGGATGAGGAGTGTCTCAATAAAGTCTGAAATTACATCTTAAATTAAAAATTTCCATCGATCCAAGAGATGTGTATCAAAGGGTATTAGATATCAGGTTCAGCAATCTGTTAGCAATTTGAACTTCTGAGCAGAGAGTCCAGACTTGGGGGTTTCAAGCCTTAGGCTTCCAATTTTGATTCCTCAAGTCCATGCAACGAAAAAAGTTTGAAGAGCAGTCTCTTCTCAGAGGGTGGACAGGAATGTTTAGGCTAAACAAATTCAAGCATGTTTCTTTGCTGAAGTACTCCTCAGAGGCTTGACTGTGTCGATAATGAAGGTGACCAGGCTCCAACAGAGGATTCAGGAACTTCCTCAATGATTTAAATATTTGTAAGGGCATAATTAGTGGGATGAGGTCCCACAGGCTACACATCAAGAACCATCGGTCAGGGACTAAAGGAATCTGCAAAAGCAAGGTTGTAGGGCTTCCAAAGGAAACCAATGAGCTCCACTCTGAAACAGCCATATCCATTTATTCATTGGGAACAAAGAGTCATAAGTGGAAGCTAAGATGAAGCACAGTCAGGAAAGAAAGGTGCAAAAATCTCCATCAAAGTAAACACACTTAGAAAACACCAGGGACCAAGCGCTGCAACTCAGAAGAGAGGACTAGTGCCCCAAGGCACCAAGGCAAATCTAAATAGGAAACATGAAGACCTGCCAGGACAAGCCGAAAGCCCTTGTGAATCCTGAGTTGCATAAGAGGTAGCCGAGGCTCTCAGAGGTCCCTAAGTACAAACAACTTTTGCTAGGAACATGCCAGAACAGAAAGGGTGGCACCATAAAAGGAGCCTGCTCTTCCCAAAGCAGACACTTTGCAAAGTATACCACATCTATTTTTCCATTACAACTTTGTAATCCTAAAACATATGTGCTTTCAGTATCTTTGTCTCAGAGCCAAGGCAGCTGAGGCTCAGGAAAGTCAAATAACTCACCTAAGAACACACAGCAAGGAATGAAGAGCCAGGAGCTCACGGTAAGTCTTCTTGAATGAATGGACAAATGTGGAGAACACATCTTTGCAAACACTTTCCCATATAATTTTAAAGGTTTGGTTTAGAATACAGCCATAAAAAATGTTATGACCTTGCTTGATTGCTAGAAAGTTGAGGTATTATTCAGACCACAAGCCCAAATGTATCCAGCGTAGCTAGCTACCTACTCCAATAATGGGGCATGTCAGAAAAATAAAATAGGAGATGGTTCTCCGGCAGGAAGGGGGTTCCTGGTGTCTTTTTGGAGAATGAGCAGCTCACTGTCTCCAATAGGGTCTGAGCAACACTGCAGAGTAGGTGGAGGGCCCTTCTAAAGGGGACGGGAGAGGGAAGGACTACAGCAGGTGGGAGGGCAGAGCCATTTGGGGAGATGCCGAGCCTCATTTCCAGGTGAGGATCCTACAGTGTTTGGTCTCTGCTGTCCCCACCACAGAGGTTTAAGTCCCCACCACTTCTAGCCTGGACATCCCAATGACTCCCCTTTAATTGGACCATTTTCATTGCTGTCCACAAGCCCCCTGCAACGCACCAACCACAGCAGACAGAGTAAACTTCAAGAAACATAAACCAGATCACATCACTTAAAACTCGAGAAGACTCCCTGCTCATGCAGTAGAACATCCACTCACTTGCAAGGTCCACAAGGGCCTTGTTGGTCCTGCTTATTTCAACCTTCCTGTCACTCAGTTTGCACCAGTCACATGGACCTGCCTACTTCCAGGCCCATTCTCACCTCAGGACCTTAGCCCCTGCTGTTCCCTCATTGGCCAGACCTTTGTGACTCAAGTCTCAGCTCAATCATCACCTAACACAGAGAGGCCTTCTCCAACCACCCACTATAAGCACCTCAACCCCTCCCCCCTCATCAGTCACTGTTAAAAGTTTTTGTGTTCTGTTTTCTTTATGGCCTGTATCATCACATAAATTTTTCTTGTTTTTTATTTATGTTTTACCTCCTGCCCCCAACACACACACACACACACACACACACACACACACACACACGAATTCAGCTCCATAAAAGCAAGGACCTGGACTGTTCTATTTACATACATCTGAAACCAGGTCAGTGTTTGGCACAAGATAACTGATGCATAAAGCTATGTTAGATGAAAAAATACCTCAAAGGGTTCTCATGTGAACGACAACAAGATCACTGTTCCTGCAAAAGTTTATGAAGGGAGTAGATCCTAAAAAGCACCTAAAATACAGTATTTCAGGTAACAAGTCTTATCTGACATGGGCAGGACCACCTCATTAGTTTATTAAAAAAAAAAAAAGTTGGATGAAGCAGGGGTTGCCAAAATTAAATGCATCACAATGTAAATCCCAACACTATTTCAGTTTAAAACATTCCTTGCTCATCTTTTGATGCAGGGCCAAAGACTCTATTAGAGTCGCATCTCTGGACGAAGTTCCACATCTTTTCTTTTTCCTTCTTCTTTTTTTTAATCCTACTCTTTTTATATCATCTATGATTTTTAGATTTGATTTAAAAATAGAGAACTTAACTTAAAATGGATACTTTGCCTTAAACATGAAAAAAAAAAAAAAAAAAGAACCTTCAGCTCATCCATGAAGCCATCAGAGCCAAATCTTTCTAGGATTATGTACAAATCTATTATAATCTTCATCAGTCACCTTGCCCACACTATTTTGACATCATTATTGCGAGTGATGATTGTTTAATCAAATCATTTAATGTGGGCAGCCTGGTTTTCCCTAGGAAACAACTCTTTGTTCACCCATCTTTTACTGGGTCATTCAATAGTTAATTAAATCATGCTAGTACGATAACAAGCCTAGGCAGCCCAAGACAGGCTGGGAAACACAGCCTCTCTCTGACCATAGCAGGACTTCACCCAGGTGGCCAGGGCGGGGGGCTGCTCAAGGGAGCACTGGTGGCCCTGCCAGCTGGGAGTGTCCGTGGGTTCCACAGAAGGAGGAGAACGGAGAACACTTGTGAATCTGTAAGTTGATTGACATAGGTTAAAAGAGAATCCATTGTAGTAGAATCTGAATTATAGCTGTAGTCGAAGATTAAATAGAAATATGCCAAAATGTTTTCCCTGTACATTATTATATTCTTAACACCTCCTCTATCTTTCAAATTTTTGACATCATAAATAATAATTCACAAAAACAGAGAGTAAATTGTGCCTTTAGCTGCCATGTACAGACAGCAGCGACCCCCTCCAGGGCTCCGGCTTTGTGCCAGTAGTTTTCATGTGTACCCTCCAGTCCTCATGGTCCCCTGCTGAGCTAGTACCGTGAAAACCAGCTTTATGACACTGCCATTCTGCTTACTCTTGAGGGCTAAAATTTAAGGCCAGGTGTCTGTCTCCATGCTTTTTTTTTTTTTTCCCCCTTCTGGCTCAAAGAGCCACCAAATGCAATTAGCATCCCTGTCCGCTGGCAGGACGTCAAGTCGATGAGCATTAGTATGGACCAGTCCTGGTCTATACTGCTGACCAGACCTGTTTTGCAAGTTAATCAGGAATAAAATCTTCACTCAAGTTCCAGCCTTGCCCATGGCCCTTTCACCCCTCACTGCAGCCTCTTACCTCCCTCCTTCCCCTGTGGGTTCAGGACACTCATCCTGGGAAAAGTGCAGTCCTATCAGTGTGGTCCCCTGGAGGGCGTGCTACATAGCTCCATCTTGCCTCCTTCTGGTGGGCTGTCCTTCCTGATGGTGGACTTCTTGCTCGCCCCCTGCTCTCCCTGCCTTCTGCCCATCTGGGACTCTGCTCTGCTCCAGCCCTGACTCCTGAACTCCAGGCCTGTGGCTTGTCCTCCAGGAAGCACCATCCACCTTATTGACCTGGTCCTCTGCAAGGTTCCCTCAGCCCTGCCTCATCCCTGGAGAACCATGCTCTGACTGGACCCAGAGCCCAAGATGTGATGCCAAGAAAGGCCCAAACCTCTGTTACCCCAACTTAGTACTGACATAGCCTCGGACCTGGCTGGCATTGGAGGATACACAGGAAATGAGAAATGTGTTGGGGGGAAGAGGGTCTCCAACACCAGGCACAGGCAAAATGCTGATGGCAGCTTCAGGCAGATGAAATCCTTTCGGGGATACAGCAGTTGGCTCCCAATAGCCTCTAGTCTCAGAGGACTTAATGGTTCCAATTATCAAAGACATAAGCACCTAGACCTAGGTGAGACTAAGAAAGAAAAAAAAGTTAAAAACTATCTTGTATGTTTAAATATTGTTTTAGGAGACTTATCCAATAATAGAATCTACCAAAAAAAAATCTACAGAATAAAAAAAAAAAGCCAAAGGAGAAGCCAAGTTTGGTGGAAACTCAGCAACTTCACCTGTGTCTTCATCCCATTCACTTCTGCAGAAAGATTTCATCAGCAACTGCACAAAGGGTCTCAGAGCAACAATAAGAAGTCAAAGGTCCACAGGAGGAAAGACGCAGCCCAGCGTCCTAGGAAAGTGGAAATCTGGCTAGATGGCATCTCAACCAGGACCATGCAACAGGCTGACCTGCTGGGGAGGGACTCCCACACCCTGGGGGACAGACTCGGGTTTCAAGTCCCAGTTTTACCAGTCCTTCCTCGGAGGCTCTGGGCATAGGCAGAACCTCCCCAAGGCTTCATTTCCTTACACGGGAAATAGCGGACAGCAGCGCTGCCCCTAGGACTAGGGATGCGTCAATGAGCTTCAGTGGCAATGTTTGGAGACCTATCACACAGCTGAGGGGTCCCGGGAAGTATGCTACAGGCATCAATGGGTAGAAGCCAGAAGCCAAGGATGCTGATAAATGCAGGCGATTATCGCATAACACAGAGGACAGTGCCCACAGCAAGGAGGGAGCCAGTCTGAAGTGGCAACAGTGACCAGGACGGGACCCTCTTCTAACACTCAGCAGAGTCAGGCTCAGCCAGCTTCAGCTTCCCGCCCACCTTCTCCCCACCCCCTTTTGGACAGTGCATTTCAGCAGGTAAGGAGCAGGGGTCTCCTTCTCTTAACTTTTTCCGTACAAATGGAGAAGGCACAATGCCAAGCCCAGCACCAGGCTCTCCCCTCTTCCCTCAGAACTGTGCCTGGCTGGCAGCCAGACATACTGCAGGGATGCAGCTTGGACAGCCTCTGGCCCGACAGAGGCCCCAGTGCAACACCTTTCTCAGCCTGGATGCCAGCAGAAGAACAGCTCCAAGGAGACTGGCTTCCAAAGGCGGCTGGGCCTGAATGGTGCCTTAGCGGCTCTCTCTCCCATTTCCACTCAGAGATAAACAAATGGCCATTCCATGGGGCCCTAAGTGCGCCATTTCTCCCAGACCTGACAACAATCTCATGTTCAGAGGATAGAAGTCAGAATTCATTACTGCGCTCAATTATTCAACAAACATCAGTCTCATACTCTGGTGTGCACAGGGCTCTAACAGTCTATGTTAGAAAAAATTCAGTGTTATTACTTTTCAAGCCCTGTAACTATTTAACCAAGACATCAATGGGAATGAATAAGTAACAGAGGGAAGGAAATATTTAAATCTCACAGAACCTCGGATCTGACCAGCTTCATTTTAAATGGTGAAAATACCCACTTGATGAAGTGGTAAAAGTTAATATCATTCTATTATTCAGTCACTCTTTATTAAAGCCTCAGAAGTGATTCACTGAGTTTCTGAAACACAGTATTTTCTAAAATGTGACTCTTTCATGAGCACACTATTCCAAGACACAATCTACATAGATTATACAATAATGCATCTTCCCCAGCACAGGCCCAAGTGAAGCCACTTATTTCTCACTCCTAAATTCAACAAGGGCTGTTTGCACAGTGCCTAAGCATGTGAGAAAACCCAGGGAAAAGGGCATAAGAACCCAAAGACCCCGTTATGGTTTAGATATAAAGTGTCCCCCAGAAGCTCATGTGTGAGACAAGGCAAGAATGTTCAGAGGTGCAATGGTGACATTTTGAGAGTTGTAACCTAATCAATGGATTAATTCACTTATGTGGATCATTTAACTGGGTGGTAACTCTAGGGTGGGTAGGATGTGGCTAGAGGAAGTAGATCACTAGAAGGTGCCTTTGGGGTTTATATTTTGTCCTGGGTGAGTGGAGCTCTCTCGCTACTTTCTGGTTGCCATGTCCTTCCTGAGTGACTTCCCTCTGCCACATCCTTCTGCCATGATGTTCTGCCTCATCTCGGGCCCAGAACCATTGGAGTTGGCCAACTGTGACTAAACCTCTGAAACTGTGAGCCAAATATACTTTTTCCTCCTCTAAGTTGTTCTTTTCAGGTCTTTTGGTCACAGCGATGATAGAGCTGACACGGGCCCAGAACCAACGTCAGCCTTTGGCATCACCAACAGCCTTTTTCCAGTTGCTAGGGGCAGAGCCTGTGAGGCTTGGCTTTGTGTTTCCAGCTGCTGGACGCCAAGGACCATGATGCCTGTTTTCTTTTCCACTTGTCTCTGCTTCCTGTAGCACATGCAGCTTCAGTAAGGCCTAAGGCCTCCCGTCTTGCTTGCTCCTTGCCTGCTGCCTCATAGAATGACCTGAGGGGTCATGAAGGAGGAGACGGTCGGTGGAAGGAGTCAGGAGTCAGGCTTAGACGTTACCAAAGCAGAAAGTCTGCAAGAACACACCCATGGCGCTGAGTGCAGAGCCTGGCTGAGGACAAAGTGCCATCCCTGAAGTCAGCTCAGCACCACATAAAGTGAGGCTCAGGCTGCATAAATAAGGCATATCTCTAAGGTAAGATGAGGCTTGTGGGATTTATGTGCTTCTGGGGCCTTGCAAACAAGCTTAAACCAACACCCTCTGCCTCCTTTCCTTTCTGCATATTCTCTGACTTGGTTCCAAAGGCAGGGGAAAGATCTCCGGTGTCTGTCTGGGGCGCTCCTGGGCCAAGCAGGCCGGCAGCGGCATGCCTGACCTTTGAGAGGCCTTGGTCCCTGAGTCTCTCTGAGGAAGGACTGCTTAGGAACACAAACAGGAGGCTCTTGCCACACTGCTGGCTTCTGTATAAAGGAAAACAGGTAGAGAGAGCCAGCAAGGGAATAGAGAAGGGAAGTCATTTACAGGAACAGCCAGAGCAGAGAAACCAGATGTGGGCTGATGTCCACAGCAGGGGCGGCCTTCTGCAGAATCCATCCACTGTCGTTCTGTTTATGTGTCTGTTTTTAAGGTTAATCATTTGTTTGCTTGATGGAGGCCTCCTCCCCTGATGGCTTCTGTTAACACATGAACAGGATGCCTGGTACGAAATGCAAACATCCTCATTTGGCAGACGCAGAGTTTGCTAAATTATCCTTCCAGCTGCAGATAAGTTGTGACATTTGTAATAAGTTGCCAGTCATGAGAGGCACAGTGCATCCTCAGAGAAATTCACGGTGGAATTTCTCACCGGCTTTGGTCCTTCACTCTCTCTGAAGGAAGGCTATTTTCCAGTCTAAGGCATGAAACAGTTGAGAAGGCCACTCACTGTCTTGAGAGGTAGGTCTACTCCATTCAGGTCCATCGGCTTAGACTCCAGTTCCCACCAAAATGTTGCAATATGTATGCCAGGAAGCTCCTCATGGAAGAAGAGGGCCGCGTGCCCAGCTCACACACACACACACACACACTGAAAGCCACACCTGTGTCCCTAGGGCAGAAGAAAGCAGGACACTCTGGATTATGAGAAAGCTTCTCTCCTTCTATGGTGGCTCCAACTTTATTTTTCACACATCATATTTTTCCCACTTTTTGTTGATGGAACATGTGCATACGGAAAAGGTCACCCAGCACAAGCGTCTTGCTGAGCACACCCATGCAACCACCACCCACATCAAGGTCATTGCCAGCACTCTGGAAACTCCTTGTCTTCCCTCCCACCGTTGCTTAAACTAGGAAAACTGCAAAACTGAATTCTAACAGCTCAGATTCATTTAGCCTGTTTTACTATTTCAATATTATCTTTTTAAAAAATTATCTGTACTGGGTTCTTTTCTCTCCTCACCTGGCAGATAAACAAGGGGAGGGTTTTCATTTATATCATTCAATTCTGCCTCTACACAACTTTCTTTTCCAATGAGTCCCGGAGGGCTGGGGTGAGGATCCCCAGAACCTGCACATGGTAGGTTCTCAGTGAGTATGTGCTGTGTAGATGAATGATAAATCAGATCCTTCAGCACAGCTGAGAAAAAGAGGGTCAGAGCCAACAGGTGCAGAGCAGGGAGCATGTGCTTCAAGCCTGGAAGGCACTCTAGAACACAGTCCAGAACCATCTGTCTGCTTTACTCCTTGGGAGCTTCTGGGATAGAAGGCTCTGCTGAGCAACAGTCTATTCTTCTGGACTGGGCAACCCTGAGCCCAATCCTGATGCATTTCAATTCGATTGAGGACCAGGTATTTTTATTCTGCCTTCAAACATATTCATATTTGTTCTTATTAGAAAGTAAAAAAAAAAAACAACACTGATCACAGATAAGTTAGGTCATCAAACATTTAATGAAAGACTACACTACACCAGGCAAAAGCAGTAATTTGCTGAGCACCTATTATGCGCCAGGCAGAAGAAAGCTTGTGTTTGATAACTCAGAGATGAATCAGGTACCCGTCTTGCCACAAATAGCTTCCAAGCTAAAGGAAGAAATAGGCACATAAACAAACAATTGCAATACTAAAAGGCTACAAAGGCTATAGCCCAGATATGCAAAAAGCACTGTAGGAATACAAGGGAATAAAAAGAGCAAAGTTTATAGGAAATGCCACATGAGGAGATGACATTTGAAGTGGGGCTTGAAGGATGAGGTTCACTAAATTAACACAGGGAAAGGACACTCCAGGCTGAGTAAACAACACAAGAAACAGGAGGGCTGATATTTAGTCGTACACATCAGAATATGCAAGCCAGTATATTGTTTGTAGCCAGGGTCTCCTGTCATGAGTCACAGACTGGTTGCAAGATAACGTGAATGTCAATATCTGAATAAAGACAGGAAAGGATAGACCACATGTTGGGAATGGTGGTGAGTCACCAGATTCTTGAACATATAATCTCCACTAAGGATAGCACTAGATATCGTTCAGGCAAATGCTGACCACTCCTGTGACCACTACAGACATTAGTAATCAACCACAGAACTCTTTCTAGATTCACCCAGAAGCAACCTGCCCAACAAAGATCTCTAGTAATCACCACAGAGTAACCAGGGTTGGCAACATCCTGGGTTCTGCATTATAGCTTCTATTGCTTCACAAACGTCATTTCACCTGACTTCAGTCCTCAACACTGTGAAATTATTCTCTCCAAAATTCCCATCATCTTCCTCCTCACCAGATTCAAAAGTCCCCATCCTCCTCCTCCATGAACACGTGCTCTGTCTCCTTCATCAGAATCTCTTCAATCTGTCTACACTTCCTCCTCACTGTCTTAGATCACGCCCTCTTCACGATAAATCCCATGGGCTCCAACCTGAGTTAATCTCAGAGTCAGAGAAGTCAACCATCCATCCTCACTCCCTGAAAAGGAGTTCTCTTCCCTCCCGTGGCCTTTCTTATCAGTGCAGGTTGACAAGCGTTTAAAACACAACTCGGCTTTCAGGGACAAAATTATGGATTACAGAGGCCTCCTCCAGTCACCCTGCAGAAACTTGTAATGTCCAGAACCATCTGTCTGCTTTACTACTTGGGAGCTTCTGGGATAGAAGCCTCTGCTGAGCAAGAGGGTGGGAGCCACCAGCTGAAATACAATTGAGGGTTTACCTAATGATTTCTAACTATCTCTGTTCTCAGAGCTCCAGCACATAGCTCTTCTAGCAAATAGATATAAACAGTGGACAAACAATACACACACACACACACACACACACACCCATAAACAGATTGGTTAGAACCCCCGAACCTAAGCCATCCGTGCATTCTGCAAAAGAGAAGCCACCACAAGATATTTCATTTGGGCCAATTACACACGCGGCTTTTTTCCGTCTAGTGGAATGACTTCAGACCAAGGATGGTCAGGCATGGATGTCACACCTTCTGTCTAAACCCTATCCAGATGGCTATTTCCCTGAATAACTACAAGGAGACCTAAGAAGAGCAGTGACAGCTCCGTTGAGGACTGTGGTTCAGGTGTTTGAAGTAGGAGAGAACTTTCCATAGTGCTTACTCTGAAGGCAGCGCTTGCCCGGGGCTGCCTGGAGAAGGGTTAGCCATGCCTCGTCCAGCACTATCGATTTCTGTCATTGCTATTTTCTGGTAGAAAGTGGGCATTTGTCTTAGATCATTAAAAATGGACTAGGAAAAAGAACTGGGTTATTGGAAAAGGGAAGGCATGTGGGGAGTAGCTCAAGACCATGCTACTTCAGGGGATAAAACTTCCAGTGAACAGGCAGGATAGGACTCAGGATACCCAAGGAAGGCCAGGCTGGTCCACTGGCAGGGATAGGTCTGATGTCCTGGGTGATATCCAGCCACAGAGGAAGGTGGAGTGGTGGCCACAGGAAAGTGCCAGCTGGTCCTCTCTCGGATGATGCTGTGTCCCTTCCAAGCCACATGTGCTTCTACATCTTCCTCGCAGGGTGCTCCTGACAAGGACTCATGCAGGACAAAATCTTTTGGGGACACTCCTAATGGGCAGAGCACCTATAAGAAGCCTCTCCCAGCACAAGCTGCTCCTCACACGCTGAGATCCCAAACAGGTGGCAAACAGACAGAGGTTAAGTGATCCAAGACTCAGGCCGGCTGCCTAGGCTGTGCTGTCCAGGACCACAGGGCGGACACCAGGGTCAGTGAACAAGGAATGAATTAATGCATGATTTTTTCCATTGTTGAGAATGTCTCCTTTTACAGTCTCCTGCTCATTCAAAACAAAAGGGGAAATCACCGAAATAAATTCTGTTTAAAGACTTACTTGATACCAAAAGCTCTTAGTTCTCATAAAACTATCCAAAAAGACACCATTTTCCCCATCTTAGAAATGAATAAGTCGAATCTGAAAAATCCAGGACTGAGTTAGTCCCCCACTGCCTGCCCAACACCCTCTCCTTTCTATTTTGCCCTCCACTTTCTCTTCCTCCTCCTTCTTTTCCGCCTACTCTTCCTTTGCCTTTTTCTGTTCCCCTTTTTCTTCTTCTCCTCCACCCCAAATTTTAGTTTTTATTTTCATCCAAGCTTTATATGCACAAGATTATAGAGTCAAGGACTACTACAAACCTTATTTTGAAATATCCTTTCCTAGGAATACCCTGCCCCATCCTGACTCCTTACTCCCAACCATTCCCCTCTCCTGGAACCACAGCTCTCAACCCTTCTGGGTTCTCTCTTGGTATTCACTGCCATCTCTCTACATAACTCTCTTGCATTACTTCTTCCTAACTTTTCTTCTGTTTTTAGCATGCTGTTGGTTTTCCCTAACACGTATTCTGCCTCCCCCTCCCACCATCTCTACCTGTGTATTTTGGAAAATGTAGGAGACTTGCCAACCATGAACTTCGCTGTGGAATAATCTGGCTGAACCATTTAGAAAAAAACACCTTAATAACAATATCTTCAGGTTGATTGATTTTTATCTACCGATCAGGGTGTAGAGATCCATCTATCTCCGCTCCTGGGCCAAGTGGAGGATCATGGCTGGCAAGGTCTCCACATTTCAATGTTAAAACAGATTTTCACTTAATCCCTCTGTTCCCAATATAATATCCCACTCTGTGCTAAATGCCTCTCAGCCCCAAATCCCTGTTTCACTCTCCTGGAAGAGTAAACTTGCAGTCTTCTGTCAAATTTGATTCTGCAAGGTAAAAGGGAGGACCAGGGGGATCCACTACTTCTTAAATGGATTTTTAACCAAACCTCCAGCTCCCAGCCCTGCTCATACCCACACTTCAGCCCTAGATGCTAGGAATGGCAGTGGAAGGGAGTTACAAGGATACCACCTCAAGACAGTGACCTCTTCCTACAGACTATTTCTGCTCTCTTCAGTGGGAGAAAATGCCCTTCTTCCCATGTCAGATATAGAGAGTATAAATGCCCACTCCCCTGAGAGGGTGGAAACACTGGGGTCCACAAAATTTGAAAAGAGCACAGATGCTAGAGCCAGACTGGCTGTTTAAATCCTGGTTCTACAGTAGCCTCTGTGTGACTATGGTAGGTTCCTTAGCCTTGCTGAGTCTCAAAATGTGAAGAATAGGAGTGTTTGAGAATTGCATAAAAAAACTATAAAGTACTTCATAGAATGTCTGGCATGCCACAGATAATCACACAAAGAACTTCCCAATTCTACTAGTTTCTTTACATGTTAAACCTTGAATCTCTATCTGTCCCAAAACACTGTGGACAGAGGAACTGTGTGTCCTACACAGCAACCACATTCACACCCCACTGCTAACTCTAGCTGCAATGTTAATTAAAGATCCAGAATTGCAATTTATTTAAAGGTATCCTTTGATTTTAAACAAGTGCTTTAATTGATTATCAGTTCACAGCATTGATAAGAAATCACTGATACATTCACAAGATCTTGAAACCTTGAACCCTCAAGATAATTTCAAAGTTGTTAATCAGTGACACTGTTAAGGTTTGCATAGGAGGTATTTCCCAGAAAGTTCATGTTTTAGGGAACCCAGGAATGTTCAGAGGTGGGATGATTAGATTATAAGAGCTGTAACCTCATCTGTAGATTAATCTATTGGAATTATTAATAATTCGAATGGAGGAACAGGTTGGTAACTGTAGGCAGGTAGGGCTTAGTTGGAGGAAATAGGTCACTTGGAGGCATACCATTTGAGACGATGTCTTGTCTCTGGTTTCCCTCTCTGCTTTCTGACTGCCCTGAGCTGAGCTCTTCCACCATGATATTCTGCCTAATTTGGGGCCCAAAGCAATGGATTCAGCCAACCAAGGACTCTACAACCATGAGCTCCAAATAAAATTTCCCCTCTCTAAGTTGTTCTAGTGTGTGTGTGTGTGTGTGTGTGTGTGCGCGCGCACACACACACGCACACACCAGGGATTTAACTCAGGGACACTCAACCACTGAGCCACATCCCCAGCCCAATTTGTTTATGTGTGTGTGTGTGTGTGTGTGTATTTTATTTAGAGATAGGGTTTCATGAATTGCTTAGTGCCTCACCATTGCTAAGCTTGGCTTTGAGCTTGCAACCCTCCTGTGTCAGCCTCCTGAGCCACTGGGATTACAGGCTTGTACCACCGCATCAGGCTCTAAATTGTTCTTGTCAGGTATTTCAGTCACAGCAGCGAAGAGCCGACTAGCACAGGCATCTATTGACAATGCATGAAATTAGCAGCCTAGCTCTCCTAGACATTATGAGAGGAAAGAACTCTTAGGAACACTGTCCCAAAGGTTGCAAGTAGGCAGACGTAGGAAAATAGAGACCTCCATGCACAGCAGAACCCATTATCTTATCAAGAGAAAAGCAAAGAAAACATTAAGGGAAGCAAGGAACGCAATCAAGAAAATTTCTACAGAGCTCTGAAACTCTTGCACAACCCCACCCCAGGGATGTCACAGAATGGTAATTCCTAGGAAACCCTTCTATTAGCAAACATGTTCACCTCAATATATTGCATATTATTCTCCATTTTTGCAAGGGAAATCAATGATTAAAAAGGGATCTACTAACAAAATTCACTTTGCAGCCAATATATAGCATATGTCTATGTTATTAAGCAAGGATGTGTACATTTGGTCCAGGGTGGCTTAACAACATGTGAAGTTAACTTCATGCCAATTTGAGATCATAGTTCTGAGCACATGGATTGTACTATATTTCTCTATGAGAAGTTTCGGCTGCTTTGTTGCAAAAGTACCATAATGAACATCTGTATATTTTCTTCTAGATTAATGAATTGTTAATAATTTAAGTTTTCCTCCCCTCCCCAATTCTAAATACATGATCAGGTGTTATGGTTTAGATGTGGTGTCTCCCAAAAGCTCATGTGTGAGACAATGCAAAAAGGTTTGGAGGAGAAATGATTGGGTTTTAGTCTTAACCTAATCAGTGAATTAATCCCTGATGGGATTAGCTGAGTGGTTAACTGGAGGCAGGTGAGGTGTGGCTGGAGGAAGTGGTTCATTGGGCAGTAGTTATGGGGTATATATTTTGACTCTGAAGAATGGAGTCTCTCTCTCTCTCTCTCTCTCTCTCTCTCTCTCTCTCTCT
>NW_026000174.1:24544651-24552126 GCF_001458135.2 Marmota marmota marmota
TCTCTCTCTCTCTCTCTCTCTCTCTCTCTCTCTCTCTCTCTCTCTCTCTCTCTCTCTCTACTTCCCATCATCATGTAAGCTGCTTTCCTCTCCCACACTCTTCCTCCATGATGTCCTGCCTCACCTTGAGCCCCAAGGAATGTAGTTCGCTGACTGTAGATTGAGACCTTTGAAACCGTGAGCCCCCAAATAAACTTTTCCTCCTCTATGATCACTCTGGTCAGATCTTTTAGTCACAGTGGCAAAGTAGCTGACTAAAACATCAGATATCATGGTATTCTTGTCTATTGCTTTAACACTATTATTATGCACAAGAAAATTTAGTATTGATAAAACTATGATATAATAAGTATTCCATATTCAAATTTTCCTAACTATTCCATCAATGTCCTTTATAGCTCCTTATTCATTTTCCAGTTTTCAATCCAATCTGAGATCAAACACTGCAGTTGTTTGTCATATTTCTTTGTTCTCCTTTGTTCTAGAACATTCCCTCTGTGTGTGTGTGCATGCATGCATACACACACACACACACACACACACACACACACACACTTATTTTTGTCTTTCAAAACACTGGCATTTCTATAGTTTATGCTAGCAGATGTAGGATATCCTGCCATGTGAATGCATTTGATTAATTTCTCTTTATTACCTTCAGGCCAGAGATTTTTGGCACGAATGTCACGTAAGTGATACTGTGTCCTTCCCACTGCACTCCAGCAAAAGCTGCATAATGTCAGTTTGTCCCATTGTTGGTATCACTAAGAGGGATCACTTGATTAAGGTGGTGTCTGTCACATTTCCCCATTGCAAAGTTACTTTGTTCCTCTGTAATTAATAAGTAATGTGTGGGGTGTTACTTTGAGGCTGTGTGAGTATCTGCTTCCCCAAACTGTTGTTTTTTAAATCACCGCAGTGGCTGTGCTCCCTCCCTGACAGAGCAGAGCAGTGATGTTAGGACAGAGGCCTGGTCTTCATTCACTTCACTATCTCTGTAAATCCTATTTGGCACTGGTTAATGATAATGAAGCCTCTGGCACTTTTTTCCTATAGATGCACTTACAGGATAGAACTCCATTTTAAAAATGCATTACACCAAAGCACAGAGAAAGCAATTACCAATACTCAATTACTCTGGCATTACTTCATCACTGTAGATATTCTTAAATGCAATGCAAGGGTGGTTTTGAATGTCCTGAAGGTGAAAATTGGTCGGCAACAACAAAGAGAGGCTCAGAAGCCTTCAGTGGTTCTCACAACCCACCCAATAAACTCCAAACTCCTTATCCTGGCACTTGGGCCAACAGGCTCTGGCCTCACCCCTCCTCCCGTCCCCATGACTTCCTTGTGCACCTACCTCTTGGACCAAACTGAGCTTCTCCCATGTTATTCCCTGACTCTTTCTGATCCCTTGATCTTGAATGTTCTGATTCCCATCTTGGAATTACAAACCTTACTTACCTTGGAAGACTAAGGACAGATTTTTTTGCTCTTCCCCAAGAATTTGTTGAAAAAGCAAACCCCCTCCCCTTGTCTGAACTCTCTCCCTCTGTGACAACTAGGGCACTTGGCACATGTGGTTCTGCGTATGTCCGTCTCCCCATACAGCTGAGTTCAAGGCTGGATGCTGGATGACTCATGGCACATGTGTGCAGCACAACAATGAGGTTCAACCACCAACATAGGTTTAAAAGAAGCTGATGTCATTTTAAATATTTCAGTAGTTAGCATAAGAAAAATTAGAACTTCTGGCATTCCTTATAAATATTTACAATTTTGTATATTTTTATTTTGAATTACATATGGAAGAGCGCAGAGGGGGGGACACTATAATTCTTAGGACCCCATATATCTTAATCTAGCCTGAGCTGAAAACGACGAGAACAGAATCCATGCTATTTCTGCCCTAGCCCCAGGCCCAGCACAATGTGCTGTGCATGGTAACTGCTCAGTAAGTAGTTAATGAATGACTGAGAGAACACTTGGAATCGCACCAATTTCTTTTGTTCCTTTGGAGAAAGAATGAAATTTCCCCTTTCCATTACCTCCCACCGTCCAACCCCAGCACATCTTGGAAACAAGAGGCCCAGGCCCTCTGTGCCTGGCCACCATCAAAGAGAGAAAGGACTGACCACAGATGCCTGGTCACATGCTTCCATATTCGAAACCTGCCCTTGGATCCACACATGGGCTGCTGCATGCTCTACCAAAAAAAAAAAAAGGAGCCTCCTGTTGATGGTGACACTGGAGGGCAATCTCACTTCTTTAGCCATCCCTGGGGCCACTCCCAGCACCACTCAGAAAGTATGTTCAGATAAGACCCAGCACATCCTCTAGGAAGCCTCCTGAGGCCAGGGCCTACCATCCCTCTGGTCATTGGTTACAGCATCTGAACTCTCCAGAGCCTCACTATGGCACAGTGGGTACTAACCAAGGGCAGAGGCCAGCCACAAAGACACACTCGGCTCCTGTCCCCAGAGGGCATGACAGCCAAGGCATAGAGACAATACTGATGTAAAGGAGCCACCCAAGAACGAGGCAATGTGAGATGAAGGGCTTTGGAAATTCTCACAATAAAAGACTCTTCTTTAATGGCAGCTGGTCTTTTGCCTGGCACTGACGTGCACAAAGCATTTTAACATCTATTGTCTTAGCACACTCCCAGAGGCCCTCTGAGATGGGCAGGTAGAAGGCATTAAATATGAAACAGGGTAATAAAAGCTCCTTACCCTGGGTCTCCTCTTTGATAAAGTCTCTCCATGTTCCAATTTCTATTCAGGTCACTGCTGCAAACCTTTCATTAGTACAACTAATCGCCAGGCTCTGTACCAAGCACTCGGGATGCAGAAGGTCTCTTCAAGCACTAACAATGTGCAAGGCTTTTCTCTCTTAGTGCTACTTCCTGGATCTGACCGCCGGCTCAGTGAAAGAAACAGAGATGGAAGCGCCTGCCTAGGAGGATATGAGGAGTAGTTTTAGGGCTGTCAAGCCACTTTTACACCATCTTGTGTGCCCTGTTGGCCCATCTGTCTCATCTTCTAGGCTGTGATCTTTTTCAGAAAAGGGGCATCTCTGTGGCTTCAGGGTCAATGTCAGGGCTGGGCACACTGCAACATCATTGCACAGACAGGCCACTGTGACAGTGGACATCCTGCACAAGTACCAGCTGAGCCCTGCCCTCAAGGTGAAGACTGCACCCTTCAGGCTTCAGGTCTTCCTGCCCCTGGTGGCTTTCCACAGCCTCCACTCAGCTCTCAGAGCTCTGCCAGGAGGAAGTGCCCAGGCAGCCATAGCCAGCACCCTTTCCTCTTACAGACTGTGCAGTTGGTACCTCCTTCCACTTGAACCTGGACAAGGACATGGGTCTACCAGCTGATGCAAGGGAGGGCCAGACTAGAACTGGAGCTCCCCTGGGAGTTCTAAAAACAAGCTGTCCATCCTCTTGTGCTGAATGAGGTTTTCCCTGGGAATCAACACTCCGAAATGTCCACGAGTAGCATTCAAGGGCGGAATTCCAGAATCCCAGCCAATGCACTCGCTAAAAACTGGAGGGACAGATCTCAGCTTCACACCGGGTGGGATCACTGAAGCTAACCACTCTGGCCACCATGCCCAGGTCTCAAACCTGACAGTCTGGTCTGCACAGAGCTACGGCCCATGGTTGCTGTGCCCCTGCAAAACTGAAGCACACTGAGCCAGTCCCCACAGAGCAGCCCCCACACTTGTGATCCCCAGAGCAGACCCTGCCAGTCCCAAGGAGGCTTCACTAATACAGTGGTCCTTTACTTTTTCCAGGTCACACACCCCTGAGAAACTCTGAGAAATGGGTCGTACTATCTCCCCAGAAAATGCAGATACACGTACACAGGCACACTGTGCTGGGGACTGAATGTTTGTGTCCCCTTGCTAAAGCAAATGTTGAAATCTAATCCCAGTGTGATGGCATGTGGAGGGGTGGGCCTTCGGGGGGAAATTAGGTCATGAGGTGGAGCTTTCATGAATTGAATGAGTGTCCTTCTAGGAAGAGGCCAGAAAGCTTTCTTGCTCTTTTCCTGCCACAGAAGATACAGTTAGAAACAGCAGCCTGTAACCCACAAAGGGGACCTCAACACACCCTGAACATACTGGTACCCACATCTCAAATTCCCAGCCTCCAAAACTATAAGAAATAAATTCCTTTTGTTTATAAGTCACCCAGTCTATGATATTCTGTTAAGCAGCCAGAACTGAAACACATACATATTGATCTACAAATATACATACATAGACATATGTCTACTTTTATACATAGACAGAATTATTTGCATAATATTTAAAGCCCACTCAGAGGTCCAGGTTAAGAATCCTATTTTTGAAATCTCCCCAGGAACCCAGCATCTCGGAGTTCTCAGAAACTGTCCTCATAAAATCACCAAAGGAAAAAAAAAAAAAAACACCAATATTTTCCACTTGGAACCTCCACCGTGATGGGTTTAGGGCTGAGCCCCATTCCCTGGGCAGGAGTCAAGGGTTAATCCAGCCCTAGGTCCAAATGGCATGTGACCTGTCCCACAGTGTGGAAAGCAGTCTCTCTGGTGGCTGGGCACTCTTGACCCTGTCTCACAGCTATCAGACAGCCTGACCCAGATCTGCCAGGAGGACAGACTGTTTTTCTTTGGGGGAGTATTTCATGGTCTTTGTCATTCACAGACGTTCCCTCTGGATTGCAGGCAGAGATAGAGTGAAGTGTCCCAGTGAGTGGAAATGCCTCATTCTGAGGGAGACAAGGAATCGGGCAGGAGATATAGAGTAGGGGTCTGATGTTTATTGTCATATATGTAGGGACACACACATGTGCACACAGAGGCAGGCACACAGCTTCTTCCTGAGCCCAGTGCAGGATAGCTCAGCCCAGTTCACACCTTACCCAACCTAATTTAAGTGACAGATTTATAGCTAGTACAGAACTGTGGGTCTAGAAGGTGCTATGGAGGCTTTGGCAGCACTCAACAGCTGGGCTTATTATTATATGCCTTAATCCAGAGGTATTGTCCATGTTCTGGCCGCATGATGGACCCCAGGACACACGATGCCTCTCAACAGAGTCCCACAATGATGCCAAGTCCTTTTGTCACTCAAGTGTCCCATGCTTGTGTGTGTGCATGTGAATGTAGTGTATCACTGCATGAGCATGTGTGCATTTATATGCCTTAGATATGGAAAGAGAAAAGGCAAATTAGATATCAGTGTAAATGAGACTCCATGTAAATTTCCCAATAGCTAGAGCCTAGAACAATAGGTGTCCTTCCTTTCAGGCCCTAGAAATACATTTGGAGAAGAAAAGGGTTGTCTGATGGAGCGCATGGTCTTGCAGTATGGAGTCACAGACATAGCCTGCGTTCAAGTCCAGACTCTACTATTTACTTGCTGTATGGCTTTAGGGAAAGCATTGAATGTCTCTGATACCTAGTTTTCTCTTATGTAACACAGGAATTATAAACTTCTCTCACAGGACTGGATTCAAAGAAAACGTGAGATTGGAAGAAAAGAAACTTGTTCCATGCTTGGCACACTGCAGAGGGTTAATACACATCTGTTCATTTTCTGTTCTTTGTTCCATTCTGAGCAATTCCAGACAGAACCATCTGAGTGAGAATCTAGCTTTTTCCGCCCTCCATTGGCCACAGAGTCTGCCTCTTCCCCGCTGCAAATCACCCACCCAGATCCTAGGAGAGGCCGTGACTGGTGCATCTCAGGGGACTTGGATGATGAAACCCTGAGCACAGAGCTGACCACAGCATGAAGCCTGACCCGTGCCTCTGCCTCAGAGTGAACTTGGTCTTCTCTGCCAAGCTTCAAGCTCTGGCTTTTCAAATAATTCAATCTGCTCCGCTCAAGACAAGGGACAGGAGATTTTACGGAATGGGAAGTCAGTTCATTTCCCGGGACGTTTACATAGGTCATAGTAAAACAGTTTTACGTCTCCAATGACATTTCTTCTGGGACTGCTCACAGGGAATGTAGTTTATGTTTTGTAAAGCTTTAAAGGTTGTTGTTCTTTGGTGGTAAGTAGGACTGAAATGTGTTTCCAGGCAGTTTACAGGATCCTGTTTGATGAATTTTGATGGGACTTAAAAGGCACCAAGTTTGAATGGTTCACAGATGGACTTTGGAGGGAAGGGCCCGTGAAGCTCAGACCCTGAGCAAGGGACCCACCATGGGCTCACATTCCTCTTTGCAGAAATCTTCCTGAAATTTTCACCGAGGAAGCAGCTCCCAGAGCTCTGCTTTGGGGCAATGCATGGCTGACTTGCCTTGTGGCCAAGGGTCACCAGTCCTGGCATTTCTGAGTGTGGATAAAAACAACATTCACCCGGAAGAGTTCATTTCCTGAAGTGAAACCCCACATTTCCCACTGCTTGTCACTATTCTGCTTGTGGCCCAAAAACACTGGTCCTATGTCCCCTTCCTCATCTTTCCCTATAGATGGCAAACTCAAAGAAGCCATCTGTAGTTCAACAGACTTTCTCCCAAATCCCCTGCTCTTTCCAGAGGCCTCCTTTTTGGGTTCAAGCTCTGACCTGTGCTTCCAGGGGCTCCAATCTGGCTATGGGGAGGGACTGGAGGACACAGATGGCCAAAAACCCCAGCAGGACAGCTAAGATTGAGGAGCAGCAAACCATGACAGACTAGAGCCCAGAGCCCCAAAGACCAGAAGGATGGGAGCTGGGTCTGGACCAGGAGACAAAGGAGGATTGGCTGCTCCTGGAAAGAGAAAGAACCAAGAATTCAAAAGGAAAGCTGAACCAGAAGATAATTCAGCCATGGAAAAAATAAATCAATGGTAGAATGAGACAGACATTATTACCCTATATTCATGTATGATTACACTGCTGGTGTGACTCAGCACCATGTACAGCCAGAGGAATGAGAAGTTGTGCACCATTTTGTACAATGTGTCAAAATGCAAAATGCATTCTACTGTCATGTATGACTAATCAGAACAAATTTTTTTTTAAAACTGTAAAAATAATATTGGGGGATCCAACATGGCGGCGAGTGGGGAGGCAGCGCTTTCAGTACCTCCGCAGCAACAGGGTCAGAGAGACGCATGGATACGCTTAGATTCGACCTGCTGAGAAACTCCTAGCAAAATTCCACTAAAGAGAGACCGGCAGGGAATTGGTAGGATTTTTGGAAGTGACAGTTTGCGCTAGACGAGTGAATCTCCCCCACGCAGCGCAAAGGTCCAGACCCGCCAGCCGCTGCCCGCGCGACTCAGCGACTGTCGGCTGCCTGCACGCGGCCCCCGCGTCAGGGCAGATAGCCTCCTAGGCGCAGCGCAGCAGGAGCGGTGCAGGGACTCTAGGAAGAGGTCTCTCGCCAAGCCTTCATGAAATAGCGAACCGGGAGCTGAAACCAACCAGAGACAGACCAGTCCCACCCCTCCCTTCGGACACTCCGGCAAGGAGCCTGGGGCCCGCCATAGCAGA
>NW_026000174.1:24558002-24670026 GCF_001458135.2 Marmota marmota marmota
AGAGGGGAGGGGAGGGGAGGGGAGGGGGGATAGTAGAGGATAGGAAAGGCAGCAGAACACGACAGTCACTAGTATGGCAATATGTAAATCAATGGATGTGTAATTGATGTGATTCTGCAATCTGTATATGGGCTAAAAATGGGAGCTCATAACCCACTTGAAGCAAAGTGTGAAAGATGATATATCAAGAACTATGTAATGTTTTGAACAACCAACAATAAAAAAAAAGAAATGCATATTAATTTTGACATGAATGGAAATGGTTTCTGAACATGCCAATCATAATAAGGATTTTCAGATGATGTATTCTCCCAATCCAAATTTTGTACTGTGTAAATAAAATGCAGTTATAAAAATATTAAAAAAAATAAAAAATAAAAAAAATAAAACTGTAAAAATAATAAATCATACTAAGAATGGTTGTCATTTACTGAGCACCTACTAAATACCAGGTATGTATTGTCCAAATAAGAGACATTATAGAGCCTGGATCCAGATCCTGTGTTCAAGTGATGACTCTGCTACCTTTTAGCTATGGGGCTTTGAGCCAATCACATTATCTTTCTCAGCATCCATCTGTAAACTATAAATAGCACTAGCGCCCCTGCTGAACATCCTGAGGGGGATATGAGGCTGTCTTTGCAAAGCCCTTGGCACGGGCACGGCCCAGGATCCACACTGGGTCAACATTACCTACTACTAAGAATCTCTAAGTTCATACTATGAATCAGCTCAAAAGGTAGGATTTGATATTCCTGTTTCATGGGCAGATCAATGGAATTCAGAGATGCGGCAATACAGCCTGAGGTCACACACCTGTTATACCTGTAAGCAGCAGATACAGGTTCAGAACCTCAGCCTCAGCTGCCAAATCCCCTGCTCTTTGCAGAGGCCTCCTCCAATTAGACTCAGCAAATAAAACCAACAGAGCCTCCTCACCCAGGGCCCACTTCCCACTGGGCAGCAAGAGATAATAGAAATGGATGAGGTGGTCAGAGTGATGAGGAGAAAAATGAATCAGGGTGAAGGAGACAGAAAGGGCCACAGGCTGATTGATAAAGTTAGGCGGGGAAGACTTATCTGACTAGCTGACACCTGAGCAAAGACCAGAAGGAAGAAAGGGAGGGAGGGAGGGAGGAAGGGAGGAAGGCAGGGAAGGAGGATGGAAGTTATGAGTCTCCCGAGAAGGGAGAACATTGCAGGCTCCAGAAACAGCAGGCACAGAGACCTTGAGGGAGCAGAGTGCTCAGTGGGAAGAATAGTTATAGGCCCCATGGCAGGGGCACCAGGAGGGGAAGGGCAGGAGAGCCATCCACAGTGGGGGAACAGCACCACTCACAGGCCCTGGACACAGCCAGATTGCACGGGTTCCCCTCGGGCCACAGTGGCCTGCAGGATAAGGGAAGGGCGAGGTCTGGAGAGTCTGTGACCAGCAGCCAGGGAGCAGTTTAGGCATGTGAGGATGGGTCCCAAGTCTGCCAGGGACAGGAAGTGGACCCTCACCACAGCCTCCCAAGTGCCAGAGATGCTAAGAAGACCCAGCTAGAAAGGAAGGTGGCACAGAGATGGGGAGCCAGGTCACCCTACATAATGTATAAAACTGAAAATAAAAATGCTGTAGACACCTGAAAAGTCCAAGGAATTTCACCAAGTTAGCCTCATCGCTGGAATGTTGGAGGAAAGGAGGCCTGGACTTAAGCCTTGGTTCTGTACTAAATGGCCTTAGGAAAGAAACCTGACCCTCCTGCGTCTCCTCCTTATAAGTAGTAAACCTCATCCTTCAGAGGTGCTGTGGGGCTCAATATGATTGAGCACGCAGCATGTGCTGGCACAGGGTAGGACCTCCACAATGGAAGCTGACCCTGCTGCCATTACAGCATATAGATGCACCAAAGCACAAAGACAATCCAAGGCCATGGCTGATGTCACCTAACTGAGCTGCAGCATGCCCAGCTCAGTGGACTGAATGCCCGTGTCCCCTCAAATCCATGTGCTGAAATCCTAACCCCAATGGAATAGTATTATGAGGTGGGAGAGATGATAAGTCATGAGGACAGAGCACTCACAAATGGGATGGAGCTCTTACATGAGGACCCAGAGACTTCCCTCACCATTTCTGCATATGAAGTCAGGTGAGAAGCCTGTGTCCATGAGTCAAGAAGTGGACCCTCACCACACTTTGAATCTGCTGGTACTTTCTTCTAGGACTTCATAGTCTCCAGATGGTGAAAAATAAATGCCTGATGTTCATAAGCCACCCAGTCTCTAATATCTTGTTATAGCAGCCTGAGCAAACTATGACATCCAGACAAGGTCAGTGCTGTAGAATAGGCCACGTGAAAGTCACTCATCCCAAGGCAATTATCCCAAGTGAGATCTGAAACTTGGCCTCCACCCAGGTTGAGATCCCAAACTCTGTTAAGACTGAAATATTTTTTTCATTGCTATACGTACAATGTGTTTTCCTACCTACGAAGAAGCAAAGAGGTGATAAAGAAAGTATATAGGAATATATGTGCCAATATCTGCACACTTATGAACTTATTTTGATCAATTAAAATGAAGAGTCAGGGTTTTCAGTTAACTAAAGTCCAAGAGGTCCCTCACATAAAGCATTGGTGCCCCAGGTCTGGAGCTACATGGTTCTTGCACGTCACAGACAGTATTTAAAAATAGGCAGCCTCTCCCTTCTCAGTCCCCTGCGAGAGACCAGTTGCCTGGATAAGGCCACAGCAGCAGAATACTGCCTCCCATAGTCCCCATGGCTTGCCACACAAGGCCCTCGCTTCCTGGCAGATGTGGTCCATGGCCAGCTTCTGAGCTTCAGAACTTCCTCAGGAGGAGGAGTCTTGATGGACCATTCCAACAGAGGTGATACCGCTGATAACCCTTCCAAATAACCCTCCTAAGAAAATATCTGTCCTTTCCCATCATCACCTGCTTCAGCTAAAGGAATGCAGCAGCAATAACTGTGGAAGAATGGAAGGCATCCTGGGAGAAGCAGGCTCTCTATGCCCAGTGCTAACTCTGGCTTGATTAAATAGTTCTGCTCCATGGGAAGGGCAGTGGTCTCTGAGGTGGCACAGCCCCAAAGACACCAGAAGAAGGGTGTCCTCCCCAGATTAAAAAAAAAAAAAAAAAACAGGTTACAAAGAATTCAAGACACCAGGCTGGCTTTGCGGTGGTTCAAGACGTGCTGATCTCCTAGCTGAGACCCCCCTCACCAACCAGCTAAAAGCCTTTCTTTGCTGTTAGTTCAACATGCCACCAACTGCATTTCATGGTTGAAAAAGCCAGCGACGGGATAAGTAGTGTTTGTTATCTAACTAAATTGTAGAGGAAATGATGTGTGAATGAGAAAATTCTAACACAACCGTGGATCACTTCTGACAACTTCGATTATGGTTTTGTTTAGTTAAGCACTTGTGCATTTTAATGAACTGTCTTATGGAATTATTAATTGAATCTGGGATTTCCAGGGCTTTTCCGCTGCTCTGAACCCCTCCCGGTAGAGCCGATATGTCTCCGGGTGCCTTGCTTACCAGGGTTGGTTTTCCACTCCAAACTCCTAGAGCTAAAGCCCAAGGCAAAGCAGACCCAGCACCTAAACTGAAAGAGAGTAGTTCCTGGTCTCCCCACAAAGTTGAAGACACAGAGAAGCAACTTCTAGAAAACTCAGGGACATAGAAGACAAACAGCTATTTCAGTCTATGGCTTACCATCATTAAACGATTCTAGTTAAGAGACTAGCAGAACCAGGAGATCAGCTGTTGAAGAGTGATCATCTGCAGCAGGAGGGCATCCTGGGCCCACTGGCTTCTCTAAACACAGACCCAGAAAAACAGGAAGAGGCCCCAGACCCATCCCCACAAGAACATCCCCAAGCCTGCTCCCCAGACTTTGGCTGGACTGGCACTGCCAGGCTGCTTCTGGACTCTCCGTGCTGTAAGGACAGCACTGCAGAAGCTGAAAGATCCTGCCAGCTTTCACAGTGAGACCAACCCAGACCTGCTTCTGGCAACAGAGGGGGGAACAAAGGGAATAAAGAGGCAGCCGATCCCATCCGCCATGACTGCATGCAACTGTATAGACTGCACCCTGCACCCAGGCCCATGGGACGGTGAGAGGATGCAGTTCAGCCCATGTCCTGCTCACCAAGCTGTGAGCTCATGGACTGCATCAGCCCAGAGAGTTGTGGACCAGTCCTCAGGGGCCCAGGGGAAAATTAGCCAAGAGGCTGTTTTGAAGGGGGAAGGGTTCTAGGGATTAAACTCAGGGGCACTTGACCACTGAGACACATCCCCAGCCCTATTTTGTATTTCATTTAGAGACAGAGTCTCAGTGAGTTGCTTAGTGCCTTGCTTTTGCTGAGGTTAGCTTTGAACTTATGATCCTCCTGCCTCAGCCTCTCAAGCAGCTGGGATGACAGATGTGAAACACTGCACCCAGCCTAGCCAAGAGTTTTTAATGAAAGAGCTATTCAGAAAGGTGGGCAAAGCTAAGGGAAATCCACAGGGGATCGAGGCACCCTGGGCTGACAGAAGGGGGGGCAGCTCTTACCACATCAGACCCAAAGGGGCCAGGGAGGGAGTCCTCACAGGAACCCAGCAGGAGCTGTGGCTGTGGGCATCGTTGTGGAAGAACATAGCTGCTGCCAAATGCTACCCACCAGCGGCTCCCACCTGGCAGCAGGGGCTGCATGTCTGACTGATACAGCCCACAGAGGTCAGCCTCATGGACCAAAGCAGGGGCAGGAGAGGTGCAGAGTGGATGTGGAGGGCAGGGAACTTGCCGGGCCAGGAACCCACTCTGATTCTCACCAAGGGCCCAGCTGGGCCAGCAGGGGCCAAGCCTGACTGCATCTGCACTTGTTTCCCATCCAATGCTTCATCTTCTGGTTGGCCATCTTTCCTGTCACCCATGCTGCCACCATGCTCCATGCACTTTCCCGTCTGTCTCGCCACATCCCTCCCTGTCTGTGGAGGCCACCAGGGGAAGCAGGGGAGCAGCAGTTCACCAGATGGCAATCAGTCTGGAGGTCAGTGCTGTGAGGCCTGCTCCCTCTGCTCACCCTCCCAACAGGCGTATAGGCTGTGGTTTAGGATGGGCCTTTCCCAGGATGCGTGCAGCCAGAGACTGTTCCCCCTGCCAGCCAGGGGTGGGCTGTCATAGCCGAAAAGGAAACATGGGGCAAATCTGCCAGTGAAGTACAATGACAGGAGCCACCCAAGGAGAGTTCTGAGAGCAAGGACTTCAAGAAGCAGTGGCCCCTGGGGGCCTGAGTCTGAGGCAGGAGGACTGCAAGTTTCAAGCCAGCCTGAGCAACTTTGTGAGAATCTTATCTTTTGACCCTTTTTTAAAAACTGGAAAGTGGGCATGCATTCGACCTCACACCTGCAGCCCCATCCTGACATGGCCCGCATCTCCTTCAAGGAAAACATGTTGGAACACTTTTCAGAGAGGGAATGAAAGAAAGGGTTGATCATTCTGCCAGGGCTGGACCACATGAAGTCAGCTACTACAAGATGATCTCCTGCAGCCTCCAAGCCTTCCCCAAAAGCTTCTTTGCTATGGATCTGTTTCACCATTTTGGCTGT
Organism: Marmota marmota marmota; assembly: GCF_001458135.2. NCBI lineage: Eukaryota > Metazoa > Chordata > Mammalia > Rodentia > Sciuridae > Marmota > Marmota marmota. The sequence continues at coordinate 24,563,600 of NW_026000174.1, forward strand.
TGGGGGTGGGATGAGAGCTGGCTGGAACCTATGGAAGTGGATTCAGGATGCTGGACCGAGCTGGGCCACCCTCCCTTACTTTAAACACAAGGCCCACCTCCTGGCTCTACTTTGTGCCCTCTAATGGGTCCTGCCCAGGCTGATACCCACAGGCTGAGACTTTCTCCAAGAGAAAGCTGCAAGTTCTCTAAGGGCCTTTAAAGTACAATTACCGGACACTAAAAGAGATCAAAACTAGCAAACATTAAGAAACTAGAAGACATGTGGAAACTTGGATAGGAAGTCTCCTGGTCTCTGGTGACGTAGCATCAGCAGTGCTTGCTGGGATTCTCAGCCCACTCTCTGGCCACCATCCTGACTCATCCCTCAACCCCTCCAGGTTTGCACTTGGCTCTCACAATCCTACAACACTGCCTGCCCTCCAGTCAGCTCCTGGGGCCTCTGTGGACCACAGCGGGTGCTCTCAGAGGACAGAGGAGTTCTGATGGCATCTCAGAAGAAAGACCTCAGCCCTGTTTGTGAGCTTCTGCTTCATCCTGATCTATCCATGACTCTTATTCACAATCAGAAAATGCCAGAGAAGATTCCAGGGGAGGAAATCCAAAGAATTATTTAAAGCCAGTTTCTTCCTAAACTTGATTTACACTATGATAGTATTTCACCAGGGTTGGTATGACAGTGCCTTCCAATGGCAGCTTATATGAAAGAAACTGCAGTGGTTCAGCCAAGCCCAAGCAGAGGACTCCCCAGCACTCCCTCGGTTGGAGAGGCCAGGACACTTTTCCTTGGAGCTCCAGGCAGCCAGAGCCAACCTGGCAGCCATAACTGCTTCTCCAGTAATGGTGTCTGTCCAGGATTTCTTCACCCTATGCATGGGGAGGCGCAGGTGCCTGCTGGCCCAGAGTCCACCATCAAAGATTCTTGAGGCCCAAGGAAAGGCAAAACCAAAGAGCAGGAATACCCAGGGACTCACAAATGGGGAAGACCCTAGCTATGCCAGACAACGGTCACCTTTGGAGAGAGGTGGCTGCTACCTCCCTGATGTGAAAAGGGAGGCCCAAGTCCCCTTCTTCCCCACAAGTCCTCTCTGCTCTGCAGGCTCTACATACACTAGCTCATCTCACACAACTTTCAGTAGGCTGACGGCTAAGGACAGAGATGGCGGCAGACCTAAGGATCTTCCATCAGAGGGGAGTAGGGGATGAGTCTCCCCTGATTTTATTTAGTTGTCTTTTCTGTAGTTTCAAAAATTTAAAAAGGACAGCAGAATGCATTACAATTCTTATTACATACAGAGAGCACAATTTTTCGTATCTCAAGGTCCTGTTCATAGCACAGATGAGAAGCCATGTCCACAGACACCTGCTGGCCTGCCTCGGCCATCCCTCCCTTCAAAAGAGCAGGTAGAAGACCTCCCAACTGGTTCAGGCCACAGGCCGAGCATCTCTGGACCACTGCAGAAATGCTCAGAGCTTGCTAGAATCCTGGAAAAAGCCACTGTGACTGCATGCTTTTCTGAATGTTGTAAAATAAGCACACAGTGCAGTGTATCCAAGGGACCCAGGGTCTAGAGCAGTATCGGGGTGACAGCTCACCCTCTACTGACAAGGACACCTGGCCATTTTGTTGGCAGCTGTGCCCAATCCGCACCACTTGTTCCAGAGTCCCAGAGCACACATTCGCCACACAGCTCGGATTAGACTACTCAGAGCCGGGTTTCATGACCCTCACGCTCACTCTGGAACCCCAGCTTGAGCTTCTTTCCTTGTCCTCAAGATTAGGCAGACGAGAGGAAAATTTAAAAAAAAAAAAGATGGGGCTCAGCAGCACAATCCACCACCCGCCTGATACCAGGCGGAGGACCCCCTTTGTAAACTGCTTGCCAAGACAGTGGCAATTTATATGTTCTTTCCTATCACAGACCCCTTCTTTATGTCCACACGATAAATTCCATCTGAGTGAAGGTCCACAAGAACTATCTGTGAACCAGCAGGCCTGCCTTCTGGACTCATTTCTGTCACCCGCACACATTATGCACTTGAGAAAGTCATTTAGCCTTCTTACCATGTCTTGACCACCCCCCCCCATGAGTATTATCTCTTTTGATACAACCACATGAAGCAACTGGGGACACTGTGGATTACAGAAGTAAAGCAACTTACTCCAAATATGGAAGTAGCAGGGAGCTGGAGGTCTTTATACCCAAGAATTCTGATTTCAAATCTAATACTCAGAAAGACATTATGCCCTGTGTCCCTGGGAAAGAAGACATACACCCTGGGATGCATGTCTCCAAGCCATAGCAACAGCACTGGCTGCCATAGGTAGAAGGAAATGACAAAAGGACATTGGGCGGCTCAGGAAGGTAGAGAACCAGGCTCTCAGTAAGGTCATCGCGTCCATCACCCTGAGTCTTACCTCAGTAGAGGACCACTTCTGAGCATGGCCAACACTCACACACTGGGTGCTGCCACTACACTGAAGCCACCAGGGGTCCAGAACACAAAGTTCCTGGCACCTTAGCCTGTGCTAGATGCCTCCTCTTGATTCAAAGCCTCAGAGGTCCATCTGATGGGTAGAGCCCAAGTCCTAGACCTGGCCTAGGTCCAAGTGCAACTAAAAATCCTGCTCTAGTAGGAAGCCATGCTAGTTGACCTCAGCTCCCACCAAGACCCAAAAAGTAGGGAATTCCCACATGTAAGGAGTTGGCTCAGATGCTGGGTGATCCAAAATGACAGATGCCTGACAAAAGAGGAAACAGGGCCAGGAGTTCTCTAGGGTCTTTTTCATTAGGATGAGTCTAATTAACTTATCAAACATGTTACGTTGCAGTACATTATAATCCCCATTTATCTGTACCCCCTTTCTCCATAAAAAACATTCTACATGGCTATTCCTCATGGTTTCCCTCCATCCTCTGGGAGAACGCGTCAAAATTGACACACCACGTGACTGTGCCCTAACTGAGGCTTTAGGAGGCACTGCTCGGGGGACTCTTGCTACTTTTTCTCTTCCAGGAAAATGGCACATCCCAAATAGGGGATGGTCTGTTAGCCTGTGCCACAGAACAAGGATCTATGGAGTAGAGCCTCCCAGAGTTGTAGGAACCACAACTGGCTTACCCAATCTCCAATGTTCATATGAGCTAAAAATAAGTGTTTCTGATGCTAAGTCACTGATTTGGGGTGGAGCTGCTTGTTACAACAAAATGGATTAACACACGTTATGGAGAGCCACTCCACACCATTGCCTTCTGAGCAAAGGGAAGACTTACATAAGGAAGACACCGTCTCTGCTTTCATGACATTTATCTGCGACAATCTCCAGTCATAGCTGGCACAGAGAGTGGAAATGCTTTAAGGAAGACATAAACAAGCCCTGGGGAGCACCAGGAGAGAAGACAGAAATTCTGCCTAGGGGATCCAGAAGATTTCCCAGAGGATACGAAACTTGAACCAGATCATAAAGGTGAAAGCCAGTGCCATCAGAGAAGGCTGCAGAGAAAACAATGTGCAAAGCCAGAGAGGGGCAAGGAGGTACACACACTTACACACACACACACACACACATACACACACACACTCATATATACCGGTTATGGTTTAGATGTGGTGTCTCCCCAAAACTCACATGGGAGGCAATGCAAGAAGGTTTGGAGGAGAAATTATTGGGTTTTAGCCTTAACCTAATCAGTGAATTGATCCCTGATGGGATTAACTGGGGGTGGCTGGAGGTGGGTGGGGTGTGGCTGGAGGAAGTGGCTCTTGGGGACATGGTTATGGGGTATATATTTTGTATCTGGAGAGTGGAATATCTCTCTCTCTCTCCCTATCTCTCTCCTCTGCTCTCTGATCATCATGTGAGCTGCTTCCCTCTGCCACACTCTTTCTCCATGATGTTGTTGCCTCATCTTGAGCCCCGAGGAATGGAGCCTACCTTCTATGGACTAAGATCTCTGAAACTGTGAGCCCTCAAGTAAACTTTTCCTCTTCTGTGTTGTTCTGGTTGGGACTTTAAGTCACAACAGGGAAAAATCTAACTAAATGAATGCATATGAATATGTTCACATATATGTGTGTGTGTGTGTGTGTGTGTGTGAGATATATGAATGTGTCCATGTGTATTCCTATGTGTGTGTGTGAGTCTGTCCTGGTGCTGCTCAAGTATAAGCAAGTGGGGGTGGGAAGGACCTCAATGGAGGAGATTCCAAAGGCCCACAACACCACACCAACAGGTTTCAGCCTGCTTTTCAAGACAATGGAATTGAATTTAAGTTTCTAGCAGGTCTTTCCCTTAGAATTACCACACTCTAAGTGGTAGGAAGGAGATGCAGAGAGCACAATGACTAAGAAGACTGTGAGATAAAACCAGTGTTGGACAACACCTCTAGCAATTAGAGCAATCCAAATTAAAACTACCCTGAGATTTAATCTTATTTCAGTCAGAATGGCAATTATTAAGAATATAAGTAATAATAAATATGGATAATGTGGGGAAAAGGTTCACTCATACATTGCTGATGGGACTGCAAACTGGTGCAACCACTATGGAAAGCAGTATGGAGACTCCTCAGAAAACTTGGAATGAAACCATGATTTGACCCACTTATCCCATTCCTCAATATATACCCAAAGGATTTAAAATCAGCATACTACAGTGACACAGCCACATCAATGTTTATAGCAGCTAAATTCACAATAACTAAGTTATGGAACCAACCTAGGTGCCCTTCAACAGATGAATGGATAAATAAAATGTGGTACATATACACAATAGAATATTACTCAGCAATAAAGAAGAATGAAATTATGGCATTTGCTGGTAAGTGGATGGAACTGGAGACTACCATGCTAAGTGAAATAAGCCAATTGCAAAAAACCAAAGGCCAAATGTTCTCTCTGACATATGGATGCTACCACACTATAGTGGGGAGAAAGAAGTTCATTGGAGTAGACAAAGGGAAACAAAGAGAAGGGAATGAGGATGGGAATAGGAAAGACAGTAGAATGAATCAGACATGACTTTCCTATGTTCTCATATGAATACACGACCAATGAAACTCCACATCATGTACAACCACAAGAACGGGAAGTTATATTCCACGTACATATAATAAGTCAAAACACACTCTACTGTGATGTACATCTAAAAAGAACAACAACAACAAAAATTTTTTTAAAGAAACACGGCCGGATAATTAGGTCCTGAACAGAAACAGTAATAACAAGAGTAAAAATATCTTTTTTTTTTTTTTAGTGGTAAGATCAGCAAGGTGTGGTTGGACAAGAAATGAGGCAGGAAGGAATGAGAGGTGGAACAGGAGTTTATGCTATAGAGTTGGTCACTAAATGGGTGGTGGTCAGATCTGGGGAAGGAGAGAAGGGAATAAGCTTGGGGAAAGCTGATGATTTGGTGTGGAACATTTCCCTTTTGAGATGACCCTGGAACATCCAGACGGAGGTTTCAAACTGGCAAATGGAAGATGTGGGAGAAATTCCCATCTGCCCGGAGTGGGAGAAGGTATGGGAAAGGCTCCAGAGACAGTGTGGACAAATGCACTAAATCTGCTAAGTACTCACCAAAGGGACACGATGCTGGGAGAGAGGAGAACAACGGCCTTCTAGGCAGGGGATGGCCATGCACAAAGCCATAAAGAGCAGATGTGATCAGAGAAGGGCAAGCAACTGGGTCTGACTGAAGGGAGGGAAGGCAATACATGGCTTCTCTGCATGAAATTTCTCACAATCCATGGGACTGGTCTTGGTCGGTCATTTCTGTGGGTGAGGGAGTGTCCGTGTGACAGTGCTGTCATACAGCTTTATGCATAAATTTGAAGACTTACAAATGCACTCATGGGGTCTTTAGTGTCCTTTATAAACTCAGCTATTGGTCCATTTGTAGCATTTATGGGAATTTCCCTCATTGTCCTTCTGCCATATAACTCAGGATGAATCTAGTTATTCTTGGAAGTAATAAATGCCTACCTCATAACATGCAGTATATTTTTAGGAGACACTGTACTGTAGTCATAAAATCACCCAAAATATCAGTGGCTTGCACAACTCAGGCTTACTGCTCACTCCTTCTATATCCAAGAAGCATCAACCTGGGACCCTGCTCCTGCCATCATTACCATCACCACAGTGGGAAGCAAGATGCGGGAACACCATTGCCCTTTGAGTACACTGGCTCTTAAAGCTTCCATTGGGAGGTGACATCTACCATGGCTCCTCATGTCTCCTTGGCCAAAGGAAGTCACATGGTCAAACCTGAAATCCAGGGTCAGTGGGGAAATACAGCCCACCCACAGGAACACAACAGATCCAGCAAACTGCAATGTGGCTTATCACATTCTGCACATGGAGATGGCTAAGTCCTCCAATGTGTGAGATAGCGTTTCACCTGGAGTACAGGCATGCTCATTTGATGCAGACTCCTCCTCCAGGATGGAATTCAATGCAGGAATTATATTTCCCTTTTATTAATGTACTTCTTCAGGCCAAGTTGCCAATGACCTTGGTATTCTCAGCCAAGAACACTTTGCCTCTGGCCCTATACTCACTACATTGGTGATCCTTCCAAAAGCCTTAATTATCTTGGGCCCCCCACTCCCATCCTGCCCCAGCTCTGGATGAAGCATGGAGCCAAGGGGTATCTGCTTTCACTATAGTTTTTCTCTGCATAAAGAGAAAGAAAATATGGCACAGAGCCTGAATTTCTCAACCTTAGACATGGAAATTCCTATCACCTATTGGTCTGCTGCTGGGTTCAGGGACTTCTTTTTTCCCCTGTAGACACTTATTTGCCTTTCTGAGTCTCTTATCTGATGCAGCCAACTCATTCCAATACCAAAAGAGGAGCAATAATTATTTCTCTGTGGCTCTGCAATTGACAGATTTCTCCTAAGTAAATGTCCGTGAGTGTTTCATTCAACAGAACCGTATGCAGATGAAGCAAAGCTGAGCCCTTGCCTTCAAGTTTTGCCAAGGAGAGGTGCCAGGCTGTAAGCAATGGCCCATGCAATATTTAAATATTTCATGATTATGTATGTGTGTGTGTGTATATATATACACACACACATATATATATAATATGTATAATATGTAGTGCATATATACATATATAAGTATACACATATGCATAAGTGTATATATATATATAGAAGTATATATTTACAAGTATATACATAAGTATGCATATATATACTTTTTAAAAAATAAGTCTAAATGTATTTATAAAGTCAGATTTCATTTCATTTTCTGTGTTTTGCTTTGTTAAGTAGAACTCTTTAGGCCTAACAACTTCTCCCTGTCAATCCAAGCGTCAATGAGCTGCTTTCTATTTACAACTCAATGTACACCAATTATCCTCTATTTTCTTTAACTGAGAATAGTATGAGCCTGTCAAATCCAGGCATCCCGGCTGAAGACAGACAGCAGAGCCCCTGCTACCACTGCCCAAACCCCCAACATCTCTGGATGCTAGACGGACAGGCAAGTGGCTGGGTATTTGCAGGGCACTTCTGATATGATGGACACTGCTAAGCTCTTTGCATGGGCTTGGTCTCATCTAATCCTCACCCAATCCCATCCAGTAGGGACCCTGATTCTATTCATTTTACAGAGTAAAACACTGAGTCTTAGAGAATGTGATGGATAGACTACAGGGAGTAGTTGGCATGTGAATAGAGTCCTAGAGGATACTTAGGAATTATCCAGGGGCTCAAAGGAGGAGGCTCCAAGTTTACACATGCAAACTGAACAGCATGGATCCAGAATGGACATGCCAAGGACACTGCATGTTTGGGAAATGGTAAGGACTGGGAAGGTTAGTGTACAGGGTCCTTTGGTTGAATGGACTAAAAATAAATCCAGGAAGTTCCACCAGGGCCACATTATGAAGGGATTTGTATAATATGCTAAAGTCTTGGACCTCTGATATCAGAGACAAATAAGTAATGAAGGAAGGAAGTGGGCAGGTGTAAGACAAGGTGGAGAAGTGTGGACTGTGGCAAATCAGAAGGCACACAGCCTTTGGTTAAAAGGTATTGGATTATTTTAAGCATGAGCTGAATTGGCCCCTTAGGACATCATGTTATAAACTCTGCTGGGTAGATGGGGGGAATGAGTTGGGAATGACATGGTCAGGTCTCCTTCTGTAGAGAGCTCCCTCTGTTGAGAGGGACTACAGGGTAGGCAGGCAAGATTGAGAACAAGGAGCCCAGTGAGGAGGACACAGGAAAGCAGCAGGAGATGATGGTAGCTGAGACCTACCTGAGGGCAGTAGATGTAGAGAGAAATGATAGCTATGAGAAGGAAGCATTTAGCAAGAAGAAATTGACAGGACCTGGATGCAAAAGAGATGTGGGGAGGAATGTATGGGGGTTCAAAGATAATGCCCAGGTTGCTGCTACAAACCACAAGAAAAAATCATTGATAAGTCCATAGGGTTGGGAAGCAGAAGTAGCAAGTGTCACTTCAGGCCAACGGATGGGCAAAGCTTTGATGTTTCTGGTACCAAGAGGGGTCCGCTGGACTGATGCAGGTCTTGGTCAAGACATGTATTTGAAGAGTGACCAAAAAACGCAAGAGGTACTAAGACTGGTGCCTGTCCCTGTGCTGCATCAAGACACCTAATGACACAGTCACCAGATACCAAGCAGGGTAATAAATTTACATCAACTTGTCTGAGCTATGAGGTGCCCAGATATTTGGTCAAATGTTATTCTGGATGTGTTTTTGGATGAGATCAACATGTGACCCAATAGACCAAGTACAGCTTAGTGTCTTCCTAATGTGGATGATCTTCATCTAATCAGTTGAAGGTCTGAATAGAACAAGAAGTCTGACCGTATTGTGATAAGAGGGAACTCCTCCAGCCTGACTCTTGGAGCTGGGACATTAGTCCTTGGTTCTTCTGGGTCTCCAACCTGCCAGCTGTTGTACTGAAACTCACAACATCAGCTCTCCTGGTTCCCAAACCTTCAGACTTAGACTAGAACTACACTATAAGTTCCTCTGGGTCTCCAGCTTGCCAGCTGTAGATCCTAGACTCCTCAGCTTCCATACTGGGTAGCCAAGTCCTTATCATAACTCTTTACACACACACACATGCACACACACACACACACACATACACACACACAGTGTTGCTTCTGTCTTTTTGGACAGTGGAGGGACATTCACCATAGGGGAGTCGGAGGCCTAGACCTTGTCACTCCACCATGCCTTTTCTTGGTCTTTCCCACTCAGAGAGTAACCATGGCCACATAAACGGTGCTTGATCAACGCTCGTGAAACAGAAATGAAGCTGAGATGGAAATCCGAATAGCAGACTCCAATCCAAAGAGAATGCTTAGAAATCATGAAGAAGGCCCAGCTGGTCAATGCCTGAGCCAGATCATCTTGAAGAACATTTTGGAATGTGTGTATGACTGCGGTCCTACAGAAGGCACAGGAGGCTTCTGAGCCACTCAAAGGCTGGACTTCAGTCAAAGCCAAGGGGATCATTACATTCCAGGATAAGGATCTGATGCATGATGAGAATTGAGCATCAGGAAGACTGAGTTGCTCCCACATCCCTCAGCCTCCCCTCTCAGCAAGGCCAAGGCAAGAACCCAACAGGAGATCATTTGCAGACAGGCTACATTGCTGATGGAAACCAAAATGCCAAGTAATTAACTGGACAGCCATGAGGGCATTAAATAATCACAACAGTAATAATAACTGGACTTAAACTTCAGAAAATCAGATGGCTCAAAATTTGAGGCCTGTTGAGAGGACAAAGCTGGGTTTGGGCACACTCCCTCCTTCATAGTGACCTGTACATCGCCTGGTCCTCTGTCAGCCCATTACTCTCCAGCCCTTAGGTTATCTCCAGATTCCTGCAAAGATTGCAGCTGTCTGGCCTCAGAAATATCTGCCTAGTCTTGCCAAAGTTGGCTGTGAACTCCTGTTGATCTGCACAGGAGTGAGGCAAGTGCTGTAACTGCTTCATCCTGAAGGCAGCTCTATTACTGATGCATCATTCCTGCAGGCTACACAGGAAAACGGGAGCCCAGCCAACCTGCCTACAGTCACACAGTCAGTGAGGGATGAAGTCAGGACCCAAACCCAGTCTGCCCTACTACAGATCCCGCCATCTTTGTCATAGGTAATGATGCCAATGGCCTCCAAGCCTGTTCAAAGGCCACAGTGCTCTTTGTCCAACTCAGGCAGGTCTCCCTGAGATATCACCCAGAGCGAGGCAGGGTTCCCACAGGGACAGATGCATGGAACACCTCCAGATGCATATGGGCCAGGTTCCGTAGTACTGAGTCAGGCTCATGGTGGGCACCCCACTCTCTACCCTGTCTCCTACGTTACTGCTCTCCGCAACAGCTATTTATAAACCTCATTTGTGCACAACAACAGTGTATTCTGGCTTTTTTCCTGCACTTTAAATAACTAAGTTATGGATGAAGGAAACAAAATGGAAATGTTATCCAATCGCAGGCTCACCCTGGCGCACGTCTGTGGATCCCATATTCCTCCGGGTGCCATTTCTAACAGACTCCTCTCCGCTCTGCCTCATTATCTCCTGCTCTCCTTTGTGCTCCTAAACAAAAGCAACGTGGGCACGCAGCCACGGCTTGCTTATGCCTGCCTGGCAGATGGAGCAGGGAGGGACCAGGCCCTCCCAGGCCCCTTGGGGAGTGTCAACAGAGAGACCTAACATGGACTGAGCCCTTACTAGGTGCCAGTTCTGTGCAGCATCTCATCCAGTCCACATTTCTCCCCACCCCCAGGCTTTTGCCCTCAGTTAAGGAAACTGAGGCTTGAAGAAGTCAAGCATTTTGCCCAAGATCACATACATAGAAAGCATGAAGCCAAGACTTGAACTGGGCAACCTGACTAGCGTCCAGGCCCTTGGCCATTTGGCCCCCATGGGAAGCTCATATTCAAAGAGACAGATAATGACCATGGTATCTCCCAGGGCCCTCTAAAGCAGGGAGTTTGACCATGGTAGGTGTACTAGGAAAGGAGAAAAGAACTACCCAACAGCCATTTGCTCTCACCCTTACCATGAGTACTGGTTTTCAATCTTTCAGTCAGCCAGCCAATCAACAAACAGTTGCTGAATACCTGCTCCATGCCAGGCCCTGTGCTGGGAGCTGCTGCTGCAACCATAGATGTGACAGTCTTGCTCTCAAAATGCATCGGGGCGGTGTCCAAAGCCACAGATATGTCCCCCAAGGCCCAGGTCTGTCCTCACAAGAGACATGGGACCGCCACCCCTATGGCCATTCTGTGTGACCTGGAGACATCACTTCCTTCCCTGTCCCTTTCCTGTCACTGGCATTCCCTCAGCCTAATTATCAGACAACCTGCACAGTCTTTCCTGGCTTCTTGACGTGTTCTCCATGCTGTGTTTACAAATGCAGCTGCAGACACAAATTACTCTTGCCACCTGTCCTGCCAGATATACTGGTGGCCTTTAAACATTTGATTCTGTTGATGTTCCTTATGCAGCAGTGGCATGTAGCCTTCTAAGCATGGGAAGAAAACAGTTCAATGCTGTGGGGACAAGTGGCAGGAGCCAGCAGGCCTGGTTCAGGCCCTGACTCCACCACTCTCTTGCTGAGTGATGCCAGGCAAAGCTGTCGACCTCTCTGAACCTCCATTTCCTTAGGTTTAAAGTGAGGAGACTGAACAAGGAGCTCCAATCGCTTTGAAATTGGATCCCTTCCAAAGTCCCACAGAGTGTCTTTGTGGCTTTTAGTCCACAGTGCAGTGCTTTTAGTATAATACCAAAGAAGGAGCAAAAAAAGCTGTTGGTGAGCACCTCTTATCACCAGTTAGCCAGAAACCAGGGCCCTCTGTTGCCACGGTTCAGAGCACAAGATTCTGAGCAGCTGTTTTTGCCACTGAGAGCTCTGGGTAAGTCAGCTAGTGTAGATGAGCCTCAGTTTACTCATCAGTTCCATGTGATGGCAAATCTTTTTCACTAGGTAGTGTTAGAGTATTGTTAGAGTCTGTAAACAAGTCAGGATGGCGCCTGGCAAATGTTAGAGTCTGTAAACAAGTCTGGATGGCGCCTGGCAAAATGCCAGAGGGAGTGGTTTGTGAAGTAACCCCAGCGAGCCGTTAAGTGTGGAGATTTCTTATTGGTTGACTGATGTATCTAGTTTATGCTAATTAGATAAGCTGTGTGGAATGTATAAATACTGCTCCTGTCCTGCAATAAACGGCTCCCACTCCTGCTGAATCAATCTACACAAGTTGTTCGTCACCACACCCACCCCCCACCCACCCTCCCCCGGTTATTTTGCTGCATCCGTACTGCGGCAAGGTAGTATAAAGATTATTAGAAACAATGTTATTTGGTGCAGGGGTAAAGCAAGAGATGCACCCTCTTACACTTTTTTTTTTCCCCTATGCTGCCTTTCTGGTCCACAGGGACCAATTTCCACCCTCCTAGGGCTGATTTCCGTTCTCACAGGCTCATCCCCAAGCTTGGCCTCCCAAGCTTACGCCAGCTCCTACCCTGGGAGCAGAGTCCTGTCCTGTTAACTGGTCCCAGGTTTCAGGACCAGGCCTTCTGAAGATGGCCCCTCGCTGAGCTGAGCGCCCACAGCTGCCCACCAGTTTTGCCCGCCTGCCTGACGTCTGTGACTTCCTCCAGAAAATGCTGGTGCTGCCAGCTACCAGACACGCCCAGACCTTCTCACCATCATGGTGACCTAGACCTGCCTTCTGACTCTGCCCTGGAGTGCATTTCCTGCTGGGCCCACCTGTTCCCTCTGCGTGTACCCTGGGGACCGCTGCACACCCAGCCCCGTGCTGCTCCCTGGGACCTGGCAACAGCCTGTGACTCAGACCTGCTCCCCTGCCTGTTCCCTCACTTCCTGCAGCTGCCTGTGGAGCCCTCAGAGGATGAGTGGGAAAGCAGAAGAAAGGCCTTTACCCTGTGGAGGGAGGTCCCTGTCCCCCACCTGCTTCCTATCCAGACACACACAGTCAGTCATGGGTTATGCTATGCAAGATGACCTTTTGATTTCTGTCCTCTCTCCATTTATTCCTGACTCTACTTTTAAGAAGTCCACACAGGGAAAGACCCAAATTGTCAAGAACCTTAGGCTGACTCGGACGTGTGGAAAAGACCACTCCGCATTCCTACTAACAAGAGCTCCCAGTTTCTGAGTTCCAGGCACGTTAGGTGCCTTGCTCTGCTGAACTCAATCCAATACTCAACGACACAGATACTATGATTATCTGTATTTTACAGAGGAGGAGTGGGCTGATTCACAAAGTTCCCAAGATCACACAGCTAATGGGTGCTGGGCAAGGCTGTCAGCCAGGTCTGTCTGCCCCAAGGCCAAGTGCTAAGCCACGTTGCTGTCCTGCCTCTCCAGGGCAGTGGGGTGGGCTCTGGCCTGGCAGAGGAAGGGGAGCAGGGGAGAGAGCAGGGCCTCCCATCCCTCATCTTTTGTCGTTACTGAGGATCTGATCAGACACTGCTGCCTGACCTCGGAGTCTTCATCCCTTTGGGACAGCAGGTTCTTCCTCTGTAGCTCTTTAGTAGAAGAAGAAACCAGCCAAGACCTTCAGCAAGTCTCTATCTTGCAAATGAAAACTGAAACAAAGGAAAAAGTCCCCTGGTACCCGCATGCCACTTAGATCACAGCTAGAGTGATGTTCCAAAGAGAAGGCCTTGAAGAGCAAGCTGATGTGACATTCAGCTTCACATGTGGCCATCACAGATCAGGCTTCTTCCTTTGTTATTCTGCTTGTTTGTTCCTGCTTTGAAAAAACAACAATTACTGGACTGTCCCAAAGCTATGCTTCAAGGCAGAATCTTAAGGCAGGAAAGGATGGGGCTTGGCTGAAGCCGGGTCCGTACCATCACCAACGCTTCTTATTTAATTAGGTTCTTCAAATGTGTGTGGCTATGACAGGGCTCCTTGGGTTTGCTCAGACATCAATGCAGCCAGTTTACTCTCTAAAATGAGGAGAATCTGCTTTATGTTTTAAATAAAACTCAAACATACTGCTTACTATGGGATAGGCATTATTGTGAGTGCCTTACCAATATGTACTGCACTAATCCACATGAAAACTCTAGGGCACAGGGATGGATGTTAGTCTGAACCCCAAAATGAGGAAACTGAGGCACAAAGAGGTTACATAACTTGTCCAAGAACACACTGGTAGTAAGGGGCAGAGCTATGACTCATAGTCTACATCTTAACCACTATACTACCCTCCCCTGTGTTTGCTAGGGGTCCTTTCAATATATAAATAAAGGCAAATACACTGTGCCTTTGTAAGATTTTTAAGATGAAATCACAGGTCAGAAAAAAATTCTTTATTTCACCCTGTTTCTTAGAATTAGGAAATGTGGTCACCAGGAGACAGGCGATTGCATTTTATAAAAAGAAAAAAGGTTTCAGATCTGCCTGGTGTCTAGACAGGGAGCTTAATAGAAAAGATTTGTCCGCGTGTCTCCAGGGCTGCCCAGGGGAAAGGAGCCTGACTCAAGACACCAGCTCCCGGTGATTAGACAGAAATAGCCCAGCCCGGGAGGAGAGCCATCACCCAAGCCCCCCAGGGCTGGAGGAAATGGCATATAAAACAGCGCTCCTGAAACCTCTAGAATTCCTATAACAGAACCACCTCAGGATTTTATTTAAAATGCTGGTTCAAGACCTCTCCCCAAACCCAGGAGTCAGTATTGCCCGGGAGGGAATAGAAGGCAACATAATCCCCAAACCTAGATTGGTAGCAAGCTCTGCAGGTGTTCTGAGGACCATGAAGTTCGGAATTCTCTGCCATAAAAATTTGACAGGTCAATTTGCTATAAGAATCTGTGCACCTTGCACATTGGGAAATACGACTCAGCCACCAGAACAAAGCATGAGGTAGAGCCCAGCCCAGCTCCAAGGCTGAGTTTCATCTGATACTAATGTAATAACAACAGCAAGGAGAATTCCGATTATTGAGCATTTACCACGTGTCACCAATTTTATTGATCTTCATCTTCACCCATCTACTGCGTGGAATTATTGTTCACCTTGTTTTGTGAAATTCAGGGTCGAGGAGTGTCTTTGACCAGTCAAGGCTACACAGGAAGCAAGCAGCAGAAGTAGAACTCAGACCCCATCTGACACCCCAACCACTGGGTCTCTGAGCCCAGGGTCAGCTCTGCAAGGGGTCACAGCTGGGGCTGGGAAAGCCACCGGGTGAGGGGGGTGTCCTTCCCAGCCTTCACATGGCAGGCAAAAAGCAGGACTGCTCTTTGTGCTGTATGTTCATTGCTGCCCAAGGGGCTCTACCCTCTCTGCCCGCACCAGCCAACCTGCTGGGCGGACACCGGCTCTGCCAGGTGTGTGTGCTGTGGGGTGCAGGGTGGGAGCGGCCAGCCTGTCCCAAGCACCTCCCACTCACAGCAACTCAAATAAATATTTTATTGCTGGAGACAACACCCCCACAGTCCTGGCGCCTGCAATGGTCCTCCTGGGGCCCTGGTCAGCAGCTCCGCCCTACAGATGGAGGAGCGTCAGGCATATCAGAGGGGATCCTGATTCCAGGATGTGTGCCTGGAGCACCTGCTCTCCATCTGGAGCTCTAGTGGGGAATAATGAGGGCTCCCTGGGTCATGGGTGGGGGGATCAAAGAGGCACCGCACAGCAGGCTCCTGGCCCAGGGCAGGCACCTTCAGGGCAGGCACTCATTCAATGACTGAATGAATGTATTCAGTTATTCAACCACAGGAACTGTGCGCCTGCTGTGGCCCAGGTCAATGCTGAGGACAAATCCACCGGAGCCTGTGGTCTTTCCTCCTATGTGATGTCTAAGGCTCCCTCCTCACCCAGCCCTGCACCTCTGCTGCTCCACAATGTGGCTCAGTCAAGGATGGGGCCACTCCCTCCTCCTGCCTACACCTCT
Organism: Marmota marmota marmota; assembly: GCF_001458135.2. Taxonomy (NCBI): domain Eukaryota; kingdom Metazoa; phylum Chordata; class Mammalia; order Rodentia; family Sciuridae; genus Marmota; species Marmota marmota. The sequence continues at coordinate 24,579,526 of NW_026000174.1, forward strand.
GTCCTTCAGCCAAGCCTCCAAGACATATATGCTTAGGCTCTCTCCTCCTTCTGGAACTTTTTAGGTGAGCCTAGAGCTGAAGACCAACCCAGCTGCCTGTCCTGGGGAGTGGGCAGGTAGCCGGCAGGTAGCCATGTCTCAGCCTGGCCACACCTGCAGAGAGCCCACCTGACACAGCCTCGCTGCTCACAACCTCCCGCAGGAAAACCAGAGCCAAGAATGAACCCAGAAGCCTCACGTCCAGCCTCAGAGGGCCCTCAAGGGCTCACCTCCAGTCATGAAAGAGCCAACCTGCCATGATGTTGGATTGCTGGCGACACTGAGGGAAGCCACCCCCAGAGGACGGAGAGAGGTTCCAGGCTCAATGAATCCAGCTCAGCTGCTTAGGGTTATTTACTGCTCATTGAAGACACTGCCCCAAAGGCTGGAAGGAAAGCTGTGGCTGGTCACAGGAAGTAAAACAAACCAAACCTCGGTCCCAACCTGTGGGAAGATGCTGCCAAAAGATCAATCTGAAAGGAAGAACGAGGAGTCTCCTGGAGTCGACGGACATCCGTGGCAAACTGGAAATTGCACACACAGGTGATATGTGGCCTGGAGGAATGGCTCCTGTGCTCCCAGTGCCAACCACGGAAGGGAAGGAGAGGAGGACAGAGAGCCCACTCAGGGGAGCAGGGTGCCCCTCTGGCACTTGCAGCCCAGTCCCTGGCCCTCTGGGCCACCTTGGATAAGGGGCTTAACCTCTCTGACTCCCAGTTTTCTTCTCTGAAAAACAGAAGGAGTTTTGTTGGACCCCATTATTCTAATACTATTTTGTGGTTCTAAAAATTCTCACCTCCGTGTCAATATTTTCAAGACAGAGACAGTCAGTTCTGTCTCCTTAGCAAGTCATCTTCTCAAGGGCTTAGACTATATTCTTGTAACCTTGGTGAAGGGCTCCAGAAGGTGTGGGATAATTGTTTCGCCTCCTTGTTGCTATGGAAACTTGTGACTCCCACATCCCCCGGTGCTAGGACAATAGCGTGCCCCCGGGTGGCTTGGTGTCTTTTGTCCACACCTGTGCTGTGAGAGTTCTGAAGCACCCGCAGAGCTGAAGGTGAGGGCTTGGTGAATCAGTCACTGCTGTTTCCCTTTAATTACCAAGTTTGGTCATAAACTTGAGAATCGCGCAATCAGATTAGCGGTCTGAGATGGCACTGAAGGGCTGCTGTGATTAGAGCACCCTGTGGCCTAAAAACGGACGCCTGTTCTCACCTTCGTGGACTTCCTTTGGCCTGCTCTGCAATTTCAGCGTGGTGTTCTGTGACTTTCCTGCCACCTCTAGTGCCCCATGTGCACTTCACAAAGGTGCCCTCCACAAGCGCTGAATGAGGCACTGTCATCTCTATGTGACTCCCTCTGATCATGGCAACACATCAGACTCAACGGAAATGAGTGTCAGCAAGCAGGTCTTGCAGGGCCCAGACAGAAACGTGTCACTGGCGGAGAGGCTGCTGGCTGCCGTGCGGTCTGCTCAGACACTGAGCTGTTAGACACAGAAAATGGGAGAGAAAGTCCTCCCAGCCCATAAAATGCACCTGATTTGCAAAGAGATCTACACAGTGTGACTCTGGAAAACAGAAACAGGATCATTTAATGAGATGCACCCTTTCTCCTGGTAAAACGGCAAACAACGTGCTTCCTGCTCAACCTAAAACCGCAGCATCCCCCAACCAGCGGAGATTAATGGGGACGCCACGGTGACTTACCGATGTTTCCCACCATTATGCTCTGTACCTACAAGACCATTCAACCTCCCCCACCCAACAGGGAAGCCTTCCACTGTCCAAATAATTGCCTTTATTTCTACATATGCTTTGGACCCAGAATCCCCTGCAATTCCTCCTCCTCTCATCCTCCCATGCTTAATTGGCCACGAAGACCTGTTAGACCCCACCACTGTTGAGCCAGTTCTACCTGCAGCACGTCTCACCTGCCCTCTTCCAGGGTCTCCCTGTCTGCAAGCCTCCCCTCCTCCCATATATCCTCCACCTATACCACAAACCTTAGAACCTTCCCCTTGGCCTCTCCCCATACAAACAGAGCAAGCCATGGGCCTCCTCTGCGCTACCATAGCAACCCGGGCCTCCTCTCCAGAGCTCTCCTACTTCCATGATGTCTGCATGTTTCTTTACGTATCCGTCTTCCCCTGAGTCTGTGAGCTTTGTGTGGGCAGGGACTGCATCCTAGTCAACGCAGCAAAGGGCGAACCATGCTGGCCCACACATTTCTTTGATGAATTGGAATGAATAAAGAAACAGCCACATGCTTCTTGATTTCCACATGCCAAAGAATAATTCCTACCACAATCTCGTTCCAGAAAACAACCAAGCCACACTAAAAAAAAAAAAAAAAAGCCTGGGTTTTGAGACAAGAATGCAGAGTGGAGGTTAAGAGGACAGCCTCTGGGGTGAAGTGGCTTGGGTTAAACCCTACCTTCACTACTATCTAGTCTTGTGACCTTGACCAAGCTCTTTGCAGCTCTGAGCCCACATTCTCCCACCAACAGGAAGGTGGGTGGACGCACCCCTCCTCACAAGGCTGCCAGAGCACCATGTGCATCAGAGTCGGGAACGTAGTTAGGCAGGTCTAGTGCTTGGTCAATATTAGTGACCTATATTAAGGAGGAGCTGGTTTGCTGGTCATCCTGCCTCTGCCATTTAGGCCAGTATAGTGAGTTCTGTCCACTATGCTCTGGGTTTTTCTAGAACCTCTGTCTCAGGAAGTTTTTCAGTCTTACCAGGCTGGTCTCCAATGACTGCAGGTTGTTGGGTGCAGACCCTTCTGAAGGGATCCTTGAGGGCAGGTGGGATTGGCAGCATAGCTCTTCATCTTTGCCTCATCAGCACCTGGAATCTTCTAATCAGTCACCTCAGTCCCCAGCCCTGTGCCAGCCTCCCTGACCTGCTGAAGTGACAGGGCTGTGGTAAGGATAACGGGTTCTCAGGGGGACTCTGGGTTTCTCTGCACTGGGGATCTGGGCCTGCCCTTAGTTTCAGGTCAGAGCTGTTCCTCTCTGACACCCTGTTCCTGTTGTCCTTGCCACCCACAGGGAGCCTGGCCTCTGCTCGGGGCATCACTCACCAAGTGCTGCCAAAACCTTCCCACTCTGGGAAAATAGGCTGGAGCCCAACGGGCCAGGGGCAGGGCCGCGGGGCAGGCGACAGAGCATGGAACAATGGGTGGGACCTGGCTTCAGCATCAAGCACACCAGAGTTTCTGCTCCTTCCCCAAGCCACCAGATGTCCTGGCACACATCCCATCCATTCCTAGGTCCAAGCTTTTTCATCTGCAAAATGAGGAGCCAGATGAGATCAATGACTCCTGCACCCTGTGGCTTGGTGACATAACTTGGCCGAACTCGTGGCATCAGGTGGGGAAGTCAGCATTGTTCCATTTCCTCCTCTGGTGCTCTGGGCTCTCATGGCTCTTGGTAGTACCTGTTCTTCCTCAGACAGGAAAGGCCCTTCCTAAATGCCTCTTGCTCTTGCCAAGCCCAAGCCAGGAAATCTAGAACCATAAAAAGCCAGCCCAGTCCTCTGTCATGACAGACTGTAAACTTAACACAGACTGATCCTCATCAGCTCTAAGGACTCTGGCTTTGGCACTCCTCCAAAGGCAGGAAGCAGATGGCAGATAGGACCCAAGACAGTGGGACCCATGGATAGGAGGCCAGGTCCCCTCTGACCAGGAGGGTCTGATTTCACCAGTCTCCTTGCAATGGAAACTGAGGAGCCCCCACCTGCAGCTCTGTGAGTCACATGTGCTGGTCCTGCTGCCTTATATTCAAGAGATGCAGTTTCTCTGTACTAATAATGAACACTATGATGTCTATAAAGGGCTCGTTCCATATCAGGCCCTGTTCTAAGTGCTTTGGAAGCATAAAATCATATAAGCATTTGTCTTCTTCACCAAAAACTCAGCACCCAGCCTGTGCCAGCAGCTTGGTTTGGAGGTATGGTGTGAGGCCACATGGACATGGCTCCTTCCCTCGGGGAAGCAGCAATCCAGTGTCATGGCTCTCTAGCAGGTGTGCATCCAAGAGAATCGTCTGGCAGGTGAATTCTGAGCCATACCCCCAAACAGGAAGTTTCATTGTCCTCAAGCACCCATCTCTGCCTCAGTCAGACACACTGGTTTGCAGCAATAGAAGTCAGTTACTATGCTTACATTACAGATGAGGAAACTGAGGTTCAGAAAGGCTAAGTAACTCACACTCTATCACACAGCTTATAAAGGGCAAAACTGGTTTAAAATCCCTGTTATGACTGATTCTGGAGAATCTCAATTACTATGCCATCCTGCTTTTCCAAACCTTTTCCAAACCTTACCCAAATAATTATAAGGATACTTACAGAGTACAAATCACACCATTGTTGTGCTATCTTTACTACTTTTTACCTACATGATGTGGAAAGTATTACTGTCATCCTGTTTTACACATGATAAAAATGGGCCTTGGAAAGTTAGAGCGACTTGCTCAAGTTCGCACAAATGGCAGGCCCTGGAGCCAAGAGTCAAAGTCAGGTTTATCCCACTGCAAGGCTTATGCTTTTTCCAATACCCCATAACGTTTCTTCTGAAACTTTAAAGGGTAAAGAACAAACAGATGGAAAAGTAATAACTGAAGCCAACCTTGGCCTAAAGGGAAGGACAAAATGCAAACATTCTGTTAGCATGTCAGGACTTGGGGAAGAAGGGCTCCTTCCCACATGTCTCTGGGGATGCTGACAGGGAGCCCAACTCCCTGATGGAAATTCCAGCCCACATGTATATGTGCAGCCATGTGAACATATGCTGGTCACCATACATGTGGCATGTGCACAGGCCACAAAGAGACATGCATGTGCACCCAGTGTACCCATGCCACACTCTAAATCTCAGCTCATCAGGGACAACCTCTTCAGAAGAAGTCACCTTGTTGGCGGTGGTCCTCCACCGATCTAACTCATAGTCCCCCTAGGATTAAACAACCTCTGTCTGCTAAGAAGCATTTTCCAACCCAAAGAGCTTTTAGCAGCTAGAGTGCATGTATAAAGGTCAGTCCCTCCTTCAACGGACAGTCAAGCCAGGGAAGGGACAAAAGCCAGGGAGGGGCTGTCTGGAGGGTGGCATTTGAAATTATGCATTGCCTGAGCTGCCTGCAGAGATGCAGTGCCCAAGGGAGAGTTTGGATCTCAGAAGGGATGTGGTCATTTCATGTGCATCAAAATGACAAGCACTTCTATGCAGAGTATCACCTGGACTGCAAGGGAAAGGGGGAGACAGCACATCATGGCAACCAGGAAAGCACAGTGCTAACTTCTCTGGTAGCCAGGACACCCAAGAAGCCCCCAGCCACAGAACATTGACAAACAAGCAGAACTGAGTCCCCTTTCCCCAAGCTCTTCAGCTAAACTGCCAGTATAGCTGGCTTCCTATGTATCTGGCCCACACCCCTGAGAAGGCTTAAAAGACAAAGCAAGCCAATTTCTTGACCTACCCTTGAACCATTCAATATTTGGAAGATGAGGTGCACAGGGAGGTGGCCGGCCACACTCATCTGCTTTGGCAAACACCAGCTTCACCTCCAGCCGCTGGGACCCAGCCAGGACCTGAGAGACTCCGTCTCTCACTCCTGCAGGTGTCGGGTCCCAGTGCTTCTGGCTCTTCATTTTCCTGAATCTGCCTTCCCCTTTCTGTCCCAGCCATCCCCCACCCAGCTCCTAGGCCCTGTGGAAGCACCCCTTGCCTGCACTCTCAGTGAGGCTTACCCCTGCCCTCAACACCCATCATCTCAGAACCTACAACCCTCTCTCTGTAGTCGGCCAGCGCAAGTCAAAATCTGCCACTGTGATGATTTAGAAGGCATGATGGCCCCCCACCACCACTGAATGAATAAACCCCATATCTTGACTTGGTCTTCAAGGATTTTTACAATCTAGCACCAGCAATCCTGCCTGGCATTATCTACTGCCTCCTCCCCCATACTCTGACCTCTAGCCACACAAACACACCACCTGTTCCCCAACAGAGATGGTATCTGCTACAACAGAAACCCTGAATGTTAATGATTTCTTCTGGGGTCCCTAGCTTTCTAACTGATAAGTTCCTGGGAAGGCCTAGCACAGAGCAGGCATACAGAAAGTCTAGGTCCGATGAACACATAGTGGATGGATGGATGGACGGACGGACAGGTAGGTGGATAAGTGAACAGGAAGTCTTTATTTTCTCTCTCATCATTTTCATCTGATGCCTCCCTGGGAGACAGACCACCTGACTAGACATTTTCAAACCCAAAGACACCCTGGCCTCCACTTTTAAACTGATTAGTATGAAAATGAGAATAATAATATCTATAATGAAGAGCTGTTGTGAGGATTCAAGGAGAAATGTACAGGAAATACACAGTCCTATGCCTCCACAGAGTAGATGACACTATATGTCACTGCTACCGGAACAAGGTCCTAATGTATAAGTGCCTTTGCCTTCTGCTGGGCAGGCCCAGACCCTTTTACCCTCCTGGTTCTGGTAAGCCGTCTTTCCTGCAGCTGCATTTGGGGTGCTGGGGGACAGAGGATCTCCTGGCCTACTTTGTGCACCTTAGGTCAGGCAAGGCCCCTGGACAGTGAGCAACGCAAAGCATATTCCAAGTTGGTTGCAAATAATGAGGCCCAGGAGATAGGGCACTCAGAGTGGCTCTTCTCAGCGGGGATTACTCAGTCTGAAGGCCCAGGGCTCTTTTGCAGCCTCGGGCAGTGCCCAGGGCTCAGGACCTGAAGTTGCCAGGCGTGCCTTCCTCTCCACAAATGAAGGCAGGCACCTCTGTCATCCCCAGCTGCAGGAAAGTCCCTCTTCAATACCCATTTGGAAAGCACGAGAATTAAGACACACCTGCTCTACACAATACAAGAACTGACCTGTCCAAGCAAACCCCGGTCAGAGCCCCTGTGACCTTGATTCTTAGGTTCCTGACAGGCCTCCCTGAATACAAACATCCCCCTTCTAGCCCATCCTCCACTCTGCCACCACAGCATGAACACAGTTCTGACCCTGTCCCTTCGTATGCTAAAGCCCAGTCTCATTAGGGATGTGCCCTTTATGGGGTTTGTGAGACCCCACCTGTTTCTCTCTCTAGCTCTCTCTCTCTCTCTCTCTGTTTCTGGCTTAAAATGTGACTGCTCACTCTGCCACATGCTCCTACCATGGCCATAACCCACCCTCAAAAGACCGAAAGCAGTGGGGATGCCTGGTCTTGGACCTGAATCTGCGAAACTGTGAGCCAAAACGAACCTTTCTTTACTCCATATTTACTCCATGTCAGGTATTTCATTATAGTGACAGAAAACTGATTAACACACCTTCCAGCCTAAAATCTGTTCAGCGGAAGCTTGCTTTGCCCTCCTGAGAAGTCTGGTCTCCTTAGCATGGTATTCAAGGCCCCACCATGGCCCTCGCAGCCTCCCATTCTTCCCCTCACACTCTGCCTCCCATTTCTCCCATTTGTTCAACACGTGCAGGTTTGCTCACATGCTTCTCCCTCTCCTTGGGCAAGAGTCTCACTGAGAACACCAAGGTGGGGCTCCAGGTCTGGCTTCTGACTCTGAGTTCCACATGCCTTCATTGGGAAGGGCTTGGGGTTTCCAGGCAACACCTTCTTTGAACAGTTCTAGCAAGTCTAGTGGCCAGTTTGAACCCAAGCATTTCCTCCCCTCCTGCTCCCTCTGGAGAAGACCTGGCCCCCACAAACATCCGTGTAAGCACTTCCCTTGTCAGCCTGNGGGGGGGGGGGCTGGGGCTGAGGTGCCAGGACAGACCTTTTCCATTTCTCACTTCCCAGACCCTCGAAAAGTACCCTCATTTCTAATCCCTGTGTCACTGTGAGCAGCCAAATAAAGCACTGGCTACAATCTGTAGCTCCAAAGATCTGAACAGCCCAGCTGCCCTAGAGAGCACAGATTGCCATTTCCATCCAGCCTTGTTGTTAGCTCTATGCATCGCAATGCACATCCTAGGGAGACTGCGGAGGCAGGAGTCTGAGGTGGGAATGGTCACTGTCATCCCAAGCCACAAGGAAGGCCTTCTCCCACTCATTTGAGAAGGCACCCCAAACAAACTACTCCATTCAACACGGGTCCCTGCTTGTCTCAGCTAACCCTCTGGTCCCTACCCTCTGCTCCCTCTGACATCAGCACCTTCTGGGGCCCCTGTGTCAAAGCCTCCCCCTTACCAAGGGGAAACCCCTAGAGGTTCTCCTACCATGGGCCTCAACCTTCACTCACCTTCATCAATAATGACTTTGCACATCCAAACAAGTCCTGAATTGCAATAAGCCTCTGGCATACAAGAGGAAACGTGGCCAATTTATCACTTTTCCCCACTTGACCAACTCCACTTTTGTATGCTAAAAGTCTCCTATCCAAGGCAGCGCCTGTAAAGTCAATGAACAAATCACTATGCTAACTGCAGATTCAACACCAGTACAGATCTTCTCTGACGATCATGTCAGGTGTTTCCCTGATGGACAGTGGATGCTTCATCTACACTCTCATTTGTATCAATGGACAGATGGTCCCCAGCTTACGATGGTTTGACAGGATTGTTTAACTTTACAATGGTGCAAAATTGATATGCATTCAGTAGAAACTCTTCTCTGAATTTTGAGTTTTGATTTTTTTTTTCAGGTTAGTGATACAGAATAACTATTCTTATTTTCAATTTCAATACAATATTCAATAAATTACAAGAGATATTCAACATTTTATTATAGAAGTGCTAGATGATTATACCCAACTAATGTTAAGCTAATGTTAAGTTTACTAAGCACATTTAAAGTAGACTAGGCTAAGCTATGATCTTTGATAAGCTAGGTGTATTAAATGAATTTTTGACTTATGGTATATCAACTTATGGTGGGCTTATGGGGACATGGTTCCATCCTAAGTGGAGGAACATTTATACTTTATATTTGATGTCTTGGCAGAGATAGCTCTTTAGAATACCCAAATTAGCACATGGCCTACAGGGTGGGGGTGGGGGGGCTACCATTCCCAGCCTTCCTTAAAGCTAGGTGTGGCCCTGTGATTATATGCTTAACAATAGGATATAAGAGGATATAACTAATTTCCTGGAATTGCCCATAAAGAGGAGAGATGTGTCCTCCTCCTTTTTCTTTTCAGTTGGCTGGAATGCTCACATAATGGCTGGAATGGAAGCAGCCATTTTGGACCACAATGTGGAAGGCTTATGTTCATGATGATGTCAATAAACTAAAAAGAGCCCAGGCCCTGAATACTGGAATAGGAAGACCCCCTGCAGAGAGTTTAACTCTAGACTTCTTAAAGTCTGAGAGAGAAACACACTCCGTCTTGCTAAAGCTATTATTATACCAGGTTTTCTGTCACTTGCTGTAAGCCTAATACTAATTGATAAAAATAGGAAGATAGGTCAGCAGATGACCTAAAAAGGCTCTATCCACATTCTAGGCATCTTCTTCTGCATCAGTGCCAAACACTCGATGTGGAGCCATTCTGTCCCTCAGGCTCAAGCCTCCTTAAGGAGCTATTTCCATCTAAATGGAATGTTTGGTCCAGTCCATAGCCAGACTGACACTGGCACAGGCTACGTCATCCCTTGCATACTTCTCCACGCCCCAGTCTGGTGGCCACAGGCTGGCTTTTCTGGCCTTCAACTCTCTCCCATTGTCTCCCGTGCCTGTTCCATGATGTGCATGGTACAGGTGGTATGTACGTCAGGTGGTGGTTTCCAGGCAACACCTTCTTTGAACAGTTCTAGCAAGTCTAGTGGCCAGTTTGAACCCAAGCATTTCCTCCCCTCCTGCTCCCTCTGGAGAAGACCTGGCCCCCACAAACATCCGTGTAAGCACTTCCCTTGTCAGCCTGCCCTGAAGCAGAATGGGCAGGGGAGGATGGAGTGCTGGGGAAACAAAGTCAAGGGCCTCTCCTGGTTGATCTGACTTCACAAAAAGTCCAGCTTCCTGCCATCCTGATGGAACCTTCTAGAAAAGGAGAAGACTCCATTACACAGTGGCAGATGCCACAGAAAGGTCAGGCTTTGTTCCTTTAAGTTAAAGGCAAGATTCTGGTGGCAGGCCCAGGAAGTACGGAATTGACCAGTACTTTACAGGGCATCACAAACCAAGGTACCCTACAGGCAAGACCAGGGGTGGGCACTGCTCAGCTGTGAGCCCCCAGGGGAGCAGGGGATCTGCACTGTCTCAGTTGGTAGCCACAAACCACCTGTGGCTACAGAACACTTGACATGTAGCTCATGCCACAGAGGAGCTGAGTTTTTTATTTGATTTAATCTTACTTAATTTAAATAACCACATGGGGCCAGTGGCTACCATCTTGAATCCCATAGGTCTAGTGGGGTCAGACACATAAGCAAATAGTTGTCCTAATAGAGATTTAATTGTTATCCCAATAAGCACCATGGAGAGTAAGAACTCCAGAAGTGAGGGTATAGAAGGGAGGACTCTAACCTTTCCTGGGGAAAAGGAACATTTCTCTGAAACAGTCACATTTCAATGAATAACTCAAATACAGACATAAAAACAACTCTGTATCATACCCCCAACCTCCCCCCCCCGCAACAAATTAACAAAAATCTGAAAAGAAATACACCAAAAATACATCTCAAATTTTTTACAATGAGCTCATTTTATTTATATAAAGAAGAACAAACTTTTTCTTAAGTGGGTCAGCTCAATACTCTATTTCTCTCTGAGGAAAAGTAAACTAAATAAAGCTGCTATTTCGACATGGTCCAAACCTGACAAACTGTGCTCCACCCCATCCTGAAAAAAAAAAAAAATGTACAAGTGGAACTCAAGACCACCCTCTTCAAACCCCACACCTTTCCTTTCACCACCAGGACTTCGAAGGCCTGAGGTCCTCTGTGAAGTCATGGAGATCCCCAGAGCCTGGAAATCTCCAAGAACTCTGGCCTCGCTCAGCTTCCTCAGAATTAAAGGTGCCGGGGCCTCCACCAGGTGAACATCACCGCTTACTCCCCTAGTGGGAACAAAGCAGGCTGAAGATTTTGGAAAAGCTGGTGAGGGCCAACTCTGAGAGCCACCGGGCGATTGCTCATCTCCTAGGTGTGAATCTCACAAAAGGAAAATTACAAAATTTACAAGTGTATTCACTGAAAAGAAGGCAAAGGAGCAAGTAGCCCCAGAGCCTCCTGTCTTCTCCAGGAACTAGAGTTTCTGGGCAGTGATCTGTGTCATGTGAGAGCTGTCGTCACTCACCCCCTCACCTGCCAGGCCCAGACAGTGGAAAAGAAGCCCAGGACCCTGAGAAAGTTAACAATCCCCCCAGCCCTCATATGCATTTGGGCACTCACAACTGCACCCTCGCATGTTAAAGTTGATGTTTCCATCTTCTCAGTAAGAACAGCAACTCTGTGAAAGCTGGCCCTGGTTTGCTCCATCCAGCATCCTCAGTGCCCAGCAGAGTTTGGTAGGGAGCAGGTGTGACCAATGGCAGTTCAGTGAATGCAAACAGCATGTTGGGGCAGCATGGTGCTCAGACCCCACCCAGCCTCCTCATGACCATGAGACCTTGGGCAGGTTACTTAGCCTCAGTGAGCCTCGTAGTTAGGGTTGAATATAGGAAAGCATCTTACGCCCAGCCTGCAGCCTGGCTCTATGTAGGGATTCAACAGGCAGGTCGACACGCTGGAGGGATGTGCCACCACTGAGGCAGAGCAATTCTCAGAGACCCCTCACCCGACCTCATTTGTCTCTGGCTAGAGGCTGGCTTCAGTGTTCTAGCTTCTGGGCAACTCTGTTGGCCTTTCTCGGGGAAGACAGGGGCCTCCTTAATACACACCAGGTCCAGCCCCCCTTTGTTCCAAGCCTCTGTCCACTGCCAGTCCTGACGCCTCATGTTCCTGAGCCACGCCAGGCAGGTCATCCATTGGCAGAAGCTACAGCTTCCCATTCGGGGCCTGCAGACAGCTGCAGGGTATCTGAGCTCCAAACCCTGGCAGAGCTCTGTGCTTTGCTTACTGGGTTTATGTACTTGAGTTTAGTCTTGAACACAAGTTCTCAAGCTATTGACCCAGAACCAACAGAATTAGAGTCTCCTGGGGACCTGTGAGATATGCAAATTCTGGGCCCCATCATCCACCTTCTGAACCCGGAGTGCTGGGGTGTGAGGCCCAGCCATCTACATTTCAGAGCACCTCCTAGCGATTCTGATACACTCTCAAAGCAGAGAGCCATCCTGAAGAAAAGCCTAGCTCCCCTTTCTGAATCACAACTCCCTCCTCCCCAAACTACAGGGGTCTTCTCATACCCCAGGGCTGGGCACCCGTGTCCTGGTCATACTTTCCAGCCTGCTCCAGGATTTCAGGCCAGCCCCATCCATTATGCTTTGCCTTCTTGATTGAGAACCAATCAAGTTCTGCCATCCAGGAGGGCTGTGCTTCCCAGTCCCCTCCACAGCCCCTGCCTTGTCAACAGGAGGAAATGGGGTCAGGGCCTGCAGTTTTTCCTTCTGCGGGCCCCTCCCAGAATCCCACAAGCCAGAGGGAATCCAAGATTGAGATCCTGTCCCCATGGACATGATAGGAGAAACAGCTTAAGGATGGAAGATGCCCTTGTCACTCACTGAAAGGAGAAATGAGAGAGACCCATGGGCAAGCCCATAGCAGAAAGAGAAATGGGGAGAGGACTGCGGAACACCAAGCTCCCCAGCACCCTGGGGCTCCCTCACCTTAGCAGACATTGCTGACCAGCTAGTTGTCCCTGCTGCATCCTAGGCAGGCTTTAAGTTTCACTTTCTGCTAAGCTCCAGTCACTCGTTGCTGGTTGCTAAGGCCACCTGCATGTCCCTGATTGCAAGTCCGCAAATGTGGCCCAGAAATCCATTTAACTCCTAGAAAATGCATGGGCACAGCCCTTCGGGGAGCACTGGAGAATTTGCCGCAGAAGACCGAGCTGCTCCCCAGCTCTGCCTGCCTGATGCTGTCGTAATTATACATTGATTACCGCTCTCCCTCTGCACCGCTGGCCCCGCACAGCACTTCGTAACTACAAAAGGATTTGCAGGTTACAGGCCAGTGGAATCAATCTTCTGATGAGCAGCGTGGGCTCCCGGGCAGCGACACCCTCTGCTAACACCCAGGCTTCTTCCCACCTCCGCTCAGGTTCATCTCTCTGTACGGCTGATACCCAGCACCCACGCACCTGCTGTGAAAGTAACGCCTCCAGGTGTGGCCTCCCCGCAGCTCCCGCTGCTGCCCACACCCTCCTTAGACATCTCCCCAGCCAACTTGCTCCCCGTCACCCCAGCTCAGCCTCTGCTGGAGGAAGAGCTGCTGTAAGGAGCACAGTCAGTGTGTGGAGAGGGGCTGCAGAGAAAAATGGGGGTCACAGTGAGTGGGGACAGACGTTGCTTCAAGATGCCCATTCTCTGTGTCTCCGAGTGTTTCCAGCATGGCGTCTGTGACAGACATAATGTGGGGCTATTAACAGGGGTTAAGTGGGGGAAATGATGGGGAGGGGTTGGAAGAGAAGTGTCTGTGGTTGCATTGATTTAGGACAGTCATCCTGGAAATCAACCAGGATTTCTTACTATCCAGAGTCTTTGAGTCTGTGGTGTAGTTAATGAATGTTGTCTCTCCATGTCCACGGCTCCCCATCCCTGTCTGCAACCAACCATGAACTGAAAATATTTTAAAAAATTACATCTTCATTGAATATGTTCACACTTTTTCTTGTCGCTATTCCCTAAATAACACAGTAGAATAACTATTTACATAGCATTTACATTGTATTAAGTATTATAAGTAACGTAGAAATGATTTAAAGTACATGGGAGGATACACGTGGGTTACATCCAAATACTATGACATTTTATATAAGGGACTTGAGCATCCTTGGACTTTGGTATCCTTGCTGAGTAGAGTAAAGTCCTTGGAACCATTACCCACAAATAGTTAGAAATGACTATATTTAGGTCATTCCCCCCAAAAGGGGAAGATGCTCACATGTATTTGTCCACAGCACTCTATTCTGTGGAGCCTGGCAGGGAACCAGTGTTCCAGGGAACACGCCTTGGGAACTGGCACTGTCTCTGCTGTGTGGGGGGGAAGTGGGGCTGATTCCCTCACATGGCTTATCCACATCCATCTCTCCATAGACATCTCATGGAAAGGCAATGAACAGCCAGACTTGAGGCCTGCAGTGTCCAAACCCGTGGCCCCCAGCAAGGGCATGAGGACCCTAAAAGGAGTAGGTATAAAAGGGTGAAGGGCAGCAGAGGCTGGTGCTGAGCATCATGCTGGTCAGGAAACAATTCTTGGACCTACCCTTGTAGACATCTGCCTACACATTTTGGAATAATGGTCTCATTGAATCCTATCAACAATATTCAACCAAATGTCTGCATCATTATTACCATTCTACAAATGTGGAGGCAGACTCCAAGAAGCTAAGAAACTTGGAGCTATCAGGATTTGCAAAAGGGGTTCAAGATGATCAATCCTACTAAGGACCCCAGATGGAAGTCTTGGCTGGCCACAGTAGGGCAGAGGGAGACTCTGCCCACTACTACCATTCATGCCAATCAAGCTGTCAAGAACCCAGGCACTTCTGCAGGGGTTCTATTTTCAGGAATCCTACCTCAAGAATATTCCTCTGACTTGGTGTAACATTTGCAGGAGTCGGTGTCTTCTCTTCCCCAAACCCTGATGAATCCACCTAATGCATTTTTAAAGAAAAACTATCCATCAGTGAATTCTGTGATCTATCACATAAGCAAATGGTACATGTACTTCACATGTGTTGCACCCATTCCCTGTACAAAATATGTAGCAGTCATTCACTGGCCAGCACATACAGTAAAGGGCACTACTACAATATTTTCACTTTAGTGAAATGACCTTGAGGTCACCAAATGTGCTGATGTAACACAGTGGTGTGTGGTTCTGAGATAGAGTCTGTTAATTGTTAAGCAAATTCATTTTAGCACTGCGTTGCCTTAGATGGAAGTGGCCTGGGCTACAATGTCATCTAGAAATATTCAGTGACAAGGACTGCATTGCTCAAGGTTTAATAATTTTTCCAACAGGTATTCAATGGCATTCGGAGTAACACACCCCAGCTTGAGAAACCAGCAGTGCTACTGGGAAGTTCAAAATAAGCTGCCATTCACTACTCTTGCCCCATCCATCCACAAAAATTTATGGAGCACCTGCTGTTTGCCCAGACAGGTTTCCGAAGCTTCCCTGGTCCACAAAGTGTGATTGTCTTATGGAGGGGTCTTTACAAGTGAACAATGAGCTAATCTTTGTGAGCGAGAGCTACATGACAGGTTTGCTTCACCAAATCTTCACTACA
Organism: Marmota marmota marmota; assembly: GCF_001458135.2. Lineage (NCBI taxonomy): Eukaryota > Metazoa > Chordata > Mammalia > Rodentia > Sciuridae > Marmota > Marmota marmota. The sequence goes on from NW_026000174.1 coordinate 24,594,917, forward strand.
GAGCTCTGACGCGAGCAATATTATCTCCAATGTTCTAGAGGGGAGACTGAAGTCAGGGAAGTCAAATTACCGGCAAAAGTTCACACAGCCATGGTGATCTGTCACCGGGAGTCAATCTCCTTCCTCCTTACTGTGTTTCCTCCTTACTGTGCTTCTCTTCTGGACTTCAGAAGGCTTAACAATATCATCTTCACTGTCAGAATCATGTTCAGAATAGATCCTGCCTTGGCACCAGCTAAGGATGATGGGATCTGGGACAGAGTGGCAATCCTAGCCATCTGTCAGAGGCACAGGGCTCCCCACAGCACAGGTAAGGTCTGGTTGTCTCACGTCTGGGTCGGGAGCTGGGAGCTAAATTGTGAAACCTTTGGTCCAGACTCTAACCTGCTGCCAAGAGTTGAACGATCATGGTCAAGGTGAGGAGCTCCCTCCCTTCCCTAAATAAAGCAGGAGCTTCCCTACCTCCCATGGCTTTTTCTCACTGGCTGATGCTTCATTACACATCTATATGTCTGCTGCTTCAGAGTCTGTGACAGCCACTGAAACAAAAGTTTCATCACCCCCATTCACACAGCATTCCTGGTGTAGCACATACCCAGCACAGAGAAGGTTTAAAACTATTTGTCAGATGAATAAATGAACAGAAGTCCAATGTGGTCAAAGAAGATGCAAAAGGGCACATGGCACACCTCTTGCTCTGGAGGAATTCAGGGCACTGCAAGAACTTGCTAATGAATAACCAGACCCATTTCAATAGCTCCAGTATCTAAAGGGAGTAAAGAAGTAGATTCCAGATTACAGACCTTTAGTGACACCCATGAGAGGTTGTAAGAGACTTACACTAGTGGTGGTCTGTGCACTAGGAGCCCATGTGGCCCATTGCACTGAGTTGCATAATGCTGCCCCCCCCCCATCAAAAAAAAAAAAGTCATGTCCACCCAGAACTTCAGAATGTGACTTTATTTGAAAATAGGGTCTCAGCACATGTGATTAGTTAAGATGAGGTCATGGCAGATTAGAATGGGCGCTATTCCAATGACTACTTATAAGATGAGAAAACAGAGATGCAAAGACACATAAAGAAAGACATCTAAAGACAGAGGCAGCAATTGGAGTGATCTATCTATCAGCCAAGGAACTCCACGGATTGCCAGTAACCACCCGAAGCTCAGAAGAGGCAAGGAAGAATTCTTCTCTAGAGTCTTCAGAGGGAGGATACCCTGCAGACACCTTGATTCCAAGCTCTAAACTCCAGAACTCTGAAAGAATAAATTCCTGTTTTAAGTCACCCACTCTGCAGTACTTTATTACGGCAGCCCTAGGAAATGAACACACCCACCAAGTACACATCCTGCCAGACTTACCTCATTTCCTTAATGGAATTACCAGAACATTAAAGTAATGGGCAAGTCTTCCTGCAAGGATATACCTCCCTCAGCCAGAGGCTTATCAGATCACGAGCATCCTCAGACACGCTCCATGGTCAGATGGAACAGCCTGGCTGGACCAAGGGCTCTTGTCTCAAAGAGATGGACTCTTCTCCAAAGATTTTCAGCATATTATGGGAAAGAGGCTGAGGTCTGTGAGAATGTGATGCAGGACTATCTGGACATAAATCTGGTTTGCAACCCCTGTCTTTTCAACATCCCTATAGCCTAGATCAGACACAGGTCAACACCAGAAATGAACAGAGTGCTAAGTCCATGGATAAAGCAAAATCATCAGGTAGAATTGGTGGGATCTAAGAAGGCTCCGTGGACAAAACTTGAGGTTCAAAGGAGGAAATGTGGGCAGAGAAGGGAGTGGTATTAGTTGTTCAAGTAAGCACAGTGAGATGGGGACCAAAATAATCCCAGTGTTCTCACAACTGTGCAGTAGAGAAGGTCAAACTCCTATGCTCAATTAGGGAGTCAGCCATCAGGGCTGTGCAGGTTATAAAATTATAGGGGATTCCACTCACACGAAGTTTACCCCTAGAATTCTTAGCACACACCCTGCATCCCAGTCATGGGTAGGCTGTATGACAACCACCATGTCTGCCTGGAGCGCCATCTACGGAGGTTGCAAAAGTGTCTGTGGAGTAAGTTCCCAACATGGCACCAGTTAACTTAGGCTTCCATTCATGGGTAATTATGAAATACACATAACTCGTGAAAAATAATTCAATCTCACTTCTGTGCAAGATGGCGGCCTTGAGTAAAGTAAATACAAATGTGAAATTTCTAGCTGGCTCCAACTTACCACCTCTGTTGAGTATCTTCTCGGTTTGCATGTGGAGGCTGCACCAGGCAACTGCCAACCACCTCACCAACCCTACTGCCAGCTGCCAGCACCTTGAAGTTAGCAGCATCAGCTGAAATTCTGGGGTCAAGCAGAACACAGTACTATGTGCACACAGCAAATACTTCTGAGGTATCAGTGTCAGCCACCATTTTCTTTAGTTCATGAGTGGCTAATGCCATCCAGTTACGAATGACAGAAAAAGATGCAGCAAAACTACAATCCCAAGTAATTTCAGATGCTATGTTCAGTGCATTTTATAGTCTAAAGAACAGAAAGAAAAAGGTGTACAGATTCTATTACCAGAAAATGTTTCTCCCTATTCCCAACAAATTAAATGTTGGACAGATACTTCAAGGATATTAGATAGAAGAGGTGCATGTCATCAGTCTGCACAGGAGGACCATGGGACTCAATGAGACTCTGATGCAAGCTGTGTGTTTTTCCCACATAGTCCCAGGACACTAGCACTGGATGGCCCTTGGAGATGGTCCAGTCCAGCTGTTTTCAGGCTCTTGCAAGAAACTTTAGGATGCCACAGATGTACCTCCAGGCTCTTTCACACAGGAGAACCTCACCCTTCCCTAACCAGAAAGACCCCCATTTTAAAATCTGTTTAATTTTTGGAGCTCTGTGTTAGATTTCATTTTTCATGTTAGTTGTTTTGTTTTGATTTCCTTTTTTGTGTATGTATGTGTGGTGCTGGGGATTGAACCCAGGGCCTCATGCATGCTGGGCAAGTGCTCTACCACTCACCACACCCCCAGGCCTTTGTTAGAATTTTTGTTGTTTTTTTTTAAGTGCAGCAATTACTGCTGTTAACCCAGTACCCTTACTGTGAAAAGAACAGGCCCTATAACTAGGGAGATTGGTTTCATCCCTTATCTCTGCCACCTACTCGCTATGTCTTTAGGAAAAAGTCCAGTCCCTCTCTTTGCTCATCTGAAAAATTGAGATAACAATATCTACCTCCTAGGATTACACCAGTCATTTGTAAGAAACAGGACAATATGTGGCATATGCTAAGCACACAGGAACTGTTAATTTCTAATTTTGCTATTTTACATCTACGCTCTACAGAAGGGGAATCTTAGACTCAGAGAGACAAAGCAATTGTGTCCAAGGTTGGTGTCATTTGGACCCAGAACCCTTGGCTCTGAATGTAAGGTACTTTTATGCCACTTGACTGGCTCTCATGACCACCAACCATCAAGAAGACGTGCCCACATTCCTGGTGACCGCAGCCAGCACTTGTCTATCTACTGAGTCAAACAGTTCCCCAGCTTCAAATGGAAGCTGACTAGTTGTCCAACTTGATTGAAGAAGAATTCAGCTATGAGTGTTCTTGAGCTGCTTGAACTGTCCCCAAAGTGGGCCCGAATGATTGAAATGGAAGTCAGCTGGCGGCAGGGTGGGTGGACATGGACCTCAACCACTCTGCCCTCTCCAGGTCTGCCAGTGCCACCAAGCTCCCCACACGGTGCCCTGTCTCTACCATGATGTTTAGAAAACACCGTATCCCCTGGATTCCAAGATGCTCATTTCTTTTTCACACTGCAATGTTTCTGAGATGAATCCTACTATTGATATGTACTTCCATCGCGGTAGTTTTCTCCTCTGAAAAAGTATTATTAAATCGATGTTGAGTAGTAGAATTGGTGGCATATTAAAATAGAGAAAAAGCAGTCCTGATGTAATAGGACACTCCATTTCTCTAGAAAAAGATAAGAGAGAAAAATGTCTCAAGTCACACTACTGGATGCCTGCATGTACCCCAGCTTGTGTGTCTCACATACATTCAAGGTGTCAAACAGGGTGCGGCGGGGCTCTCCTCGTAGGTAGAGGCTGGCTTCGCCCCAAGCCTGGGGCAAGTGGCAGCAGGAATGGCTCTGCCTCACACTTGGAATCATGGGCGTTCACTACCCATCTCCACAGACATGGGGATGGAAAGTCCAGCCTGGGCTCAGAGTTTCCTGGCTGCTGCCCCAGCAGCCTGAGGACTGGGTGAGGCTCTCAGTTGACAGCTTCCCTAGCCAGGAAAGCACCCTGGAGATACACCGTTCCTGCCTCTCCATGGTATCATGGCTGAGAGCTAGGGTTCGGAGAGGTAACTCAGGGGAAAACTAACATCTGCACTCAAGGAGGAAGTTGCTGCAGCCCCCACATCCTGCCCCATGGCCAGGGCAGCACCGTTCTCACCTCCAAATCTGGAATGTCTTCCTGGCAAGGCCACAGGGCCTGGGTGTGGGAGCCTCAGCCTGCCCAGGCTTGCACCTCGGCCCCAGCACCTCCTCGCTGCATCACTTGAGCTTCTGCTTCCAGAGTTGGAAAACAGAGGTGCAGAGGTGCGCCAGGTCAGAGCACCTCCCACACAGGCCGCCAGGAGGGGAGCAAAGGCTTGAGGGGTATGGAATGCCAGGAATGTGACCCAGCACCCAGCAAGTCCTCCTTAAGTGTCGGTCTAGAGATTTAATGTTTGCCTAGCAAATGGCTATCCAGCCTTTGGAAATTCAGCCCAATAATCACATCCGGGCTGCCTTTCCCTTCCCCTTGATTTTTGCTATTTTCCATCTAATTTTGCTATTTTACATCTACACTCTACAGAATCTCGGACCCAGAGAGACAAAGAAATTGTGTCCAAGGTTGATGTCATTTGGACCCAGAACCCTTGGCTCTGAAGGTGCTTTTATACGCAGTGTAGGGGTCATCTCACTGTCCATTGCTGGCCTCACACTAGAACTGTCTGCTCATTTCCTATCTTACAGGGGAGCTTGGGGACAGCAGGGACTGAGATGTGATCATCTCTGTGTCCTCGGTCCTTAGAACAGGACCTAGCACCAAGGACACGCTCATGAGTGTTCAACATATGAAGTGGAACAGGCCAAGACAGGGTGCAATGTACACAATGGTTATGACAGATCTTTCCAAAGCATAAAAGAGATTCAGGGAGGGAAAAAATAACCTTAATATGAGAAGCAATTCACCAAGTGGTACCCAGTGTCTTTAAGGCCCAGGACCTGCAAACATCAGATCAAGGGAAGCTCTCGGGGTCCTGCTCATGGGAGAAGCCTCCTTCAGAGCCAACAGGAAGCCTGTGAAAAGCTCTGCCCAACACAGCTCTGACCAGTCCCCTCTGGCTGCAGGCCCAAGGCAATGGCACAGGACACAGAGGCAGCTCCCCACACCAGAGGCCAAGCCAGCCAGGGAGTGGGTGGCTCATGTGCCTGCTCATCTTAACAGTGCTGTAGGGACCACTCTCTTAGGTCCTCAGGCCCCATCAGGCCTCCAGGGAGCAGGATACTGAGATTCCTGCCAGCCTTTCTCAGGGAGCCACTCTTCTTGCTGGGAGAAAATTGTTGTTGGCACAACAGAACACAATTCTGCCACCCCAGAGTCGGCAAAGCTTATAGGGCCGCTGTCCCAGAGTTTCACCCTGCAGAGGCCCCTTGGTTGACGCTTCTGCCATGGAAAACTCATTTTGTTTAACCTTTCCTTCTGTGATGGCATTTTAACGAAAAAGTCACTTAAGACCTGCAGTGAAAAATACATTTTACTAGAATAATGCATGACCCAAATACCATTTGCCTTTTCTTATCAATGCTTCATTCATTTATCATCTTTATTAAAAATCCATGAAGAAACAGCAGCCTCCGTAACTGCTGGGCACCTTTTTCATGGAGGTGAGAAGGGAGGGGAAGAAAGGGAGGTGACAGAGGACTCTCTGAACAGCAGCCCTGCACAGGCCCTTTCTGTACCTCTGCCCACAGCCACATGCAGATAACTCCATGTTTGGAAGCTGAAAACCAACCTTTCTTCTCCAAATGCAGCACCAAGTTGTGGGGAAGACCAGGGGTCTGAGATCACACAACTTACTAACATTCCTGCATCACCACTGCTAAGCCAGGAGACCTGGGGCAAGTTCCTTGTGCCTTCCAATGCTCAGTTTCCCAGTTTGCACAATGGGCATAATAACACCAACTTCACAGTACTGTGATAAGGATTAAATGAGCAGGCAAAAATCAGATGTCTGGTAAAGAAGGGTTCCTTCATTAATTCATCCCAAAGCACAGGCCAGAGGGAGGCTTTCCCAGAACAGCTTTATCACAGAACCATGCCCAAAGATCTGCCCCAAAGCCTTCCCGGGTTGTGGGTGTGCTGCTGCTGCCAGAGACTCTCAGCATCAAGAGAGTGGGCAGCTGAGGGGCAGAACCCACCAGCTGGGAGCTAAGAACAGGACAAGAGAATGGATAGCAGCAGTTGCCACCCACCTTCCCGTGTCACCTCATCACTAATGAACAGGAGGGCAGGCATCAGTGTACCTGTGTGTCCCCAGGAGAAAGTGGTGGCTCTCAGGGATGAAGGGACCTGCCCATGACCACATAGGAAATAAGGGCAGGGCAGGGCTGTGGCCAAGGAATCTGAGTGCCCCCAGGGCCACCCTCTTCACTTTTCTCTTATTAAAGGTGTGGGACCATTATCCATGTTCATTTGCCACAGATGGAGTGCCTGAAATGACAGGAATGCATTTGCTCACGGTTCTAGAGGACAATAAGTCCAAAATCATTGTGTTGGCAGCAGCGGTTCCCCTGGAGGCTGGGAGGGCAGGATCTGCTCAGGGTCTCCCTCTAGGCTTGTACATGGTGTCTTCTCACTGTGTCTGGTTTCCTCATCTTCCCTCTATGTATGACCTTGTGTCCCAATTTCTCCTTCCCATATGGAGACTGGTCCTGCTAAATAAGGACCCACTCTAGTGACCTCATTTTAACCTGATTAGTTTTAGAAAGTCTCTATCCCTAAGTAAAGTCACCTTCTGAGGTACTGGGAGTGAAGACTCCAACATAAGTTTTTCTGAGGACACAGTTCAACCTATACCCTAACCCTAGATTCTGGGCCTTCAGTGCACAGGATCGAGGGCTTCACATGTTGTCCCAGAAATACCACCATTGTCACCACCACCAAACCAGCCTCCACCCCCACCAACCCAGCACAGCACCGTCCCAAAACTCTGCGATGGCTCCATAAAGCCTTCTGCAAATAGCAAAGCAAGTCATCACAGGAACACACAATGTGTCCTTTATTAAAAATGCCACAGGGAAAAAGGTTCGCATATATTTCTCCCAATATTAAATGCCTCACCTTTAATCCCCATTTTAATAATGGGCAACTCAAGGGTATAAGAGGACATTTATCCTGGGTCACATGCTGGAAAGTGACAAAACTAAATTTGGGCCTGTCTCTTGCAGGCCCAGGCTTTCCCTTCACATCACTTGCCTGGGACTTCATGCAGTATCCCACACTGTCCTCGTGTTCAGAGATGGAGGGACTCTCTATGTGTCTCCTGCAATTTGCTAACTCTTCCCTGCTTTCTCCTTCCCTGAAAGAAATATTCTCCCAGCCCAGGAGTTGGCCCCCACCTTACTCTACCCAGAGCCCTCGGGGAGTCAGAGAGCCACAGGCAGGGGACCTGCCCCACTAACCATTGAGGTCAAGCTATTCTTCTCAAGTCAGTGCTTCACCTAGCACCCCCCTGCCTCTGGGGAACAATTCTCCTGGTGTGATGCCCACAGGGCAAACTTAAGCTCAGCTTGCAGTCAGTTCTTTTCCTAAGCTTTGCTCCAGTAGTCTAACTCTTGGCAGCAGAACATCAGAGAGCTGGGAAGACAGGGTCTGCTGCCTTAACTGCAGAGCTCTGAGACTGCTTCCAGACAGCTGCCAGCCTCGAATCCAACCAGGAAGGGCCCCAAGTAGCTTTCAACTTGTGAGTTTGAACATCGAAAAGTTGGAGAAAGATTTAAATGCTCAGCTGTAACTGGTATTTCCGTCTTCTCTGTGCAGAGGGGTCACTGCATCATGTCATCTGACGATGCTCCATCCCCACACACACATGAGGAAACTGAGGCACAGGGGTTTCCCTGGCATGGGCCTGGGGCTGGAGGTCACAATGCTGGCAAGCAGGATTCACACCCAGGCCTTCCAATGCCAAGTCTAACACTCTTTCCACCCGGCCCTGCCCGCCCAACACCACACTTTTGTGGAAACTATTCTGAGAAATCAAAGCAGCTCTGTTCAATCCAGAACTATAAATATCCAGAGAGAGGGAGATGAGAAGAGAAAACAGACATCCTTTCCCAGGATTTGGGAGCAAATTTTTGCAAAGCTCCCAAAAGTATTTTGAGTTCTGAAAGGCAGAAACTGATGGTAAAGGGAAAAAGAAGAAGAAGAAGAGGAAAAAGAAATAGAGAAAGAAAAGAAAAAAAAAAAAGCCAAGAGCAGAAGCTTAAGGGCTGTGATGATCAGACACTGTGGCATCACAGTCTTGTACCAGCGCCCTAAAACCACAAGGATCATTGGCTGCTCAGTGCTAGTGAGGCACATACTTAATATGTGTTCGCTTGTTTAACTCCCTCGAGAACCTAATGAGGATGTGGGTTTCTGAAGTTAACCCCATGTTATGGTTGGAGAAACTTGAACACAGAGAGGTGAAGAAACATGCCCAAGGCCACTGAGCTCGTAAGCTTTAACACCAGCATGTGCAGTCTCAAATCCCTGGTTTGTAACCATTTTGCCTATTGCCTCTAGCAGAACAGCCCACACCACATCCCAGGAGAGCAGGCATTTTCCTGGGAGCCTACGCTCCAGCGGCAACTCTAGCTGAGAAGCCAAGTTCAGCCCTGCAATCCCACATCCCCAAAAGGATCACAGGCAGGCGCCCAGAGAAGTGTAACTAGAGTAAATATCTAGTAGCTCCGCCCTCAGAGGTCCCTTGGGTCTTCCCTTCCACATCTCCTTTCCTCTCCAAGGCCTTCCAGAGTCCCTCTGCCTTGTTGGGAGTCTGGAAGAGCCAATCGCCTCAAATGCAAGCCTGAAAGCTGTCAGCAATGCTCATCACAGTGATGCAATACAGTCCCCGATTCCAGGACAAATTGGTTGCTAATCAGGTTTCTTGGAATTTGATGCCAATTCTTCTGTGAAAACTGTGCTAACCCAACCCACACTGCACATTTACCCAGGATGAACTTGGCCAACACTGACTCTAGTCTGCACTGACGTGGGCACTAACCACATGTGGCTATTTGGATTAAATATGTTAATTAAAATTAAATAAGTCACAATAGCCACATTTTATGGGTTCATAAGTGGCATGTGCTCTGAGTACGTACTGAAACAGAACAAGTCCAGGACATTCAACTTGTCACAGAATGCTCCCTCTATTAGACAGTCCTGAACCAGATCCTAACCCCTTCTCCAGCAATGCATGAGACAAAAAGTTCCTTCAGAGGTTAAATTGAGGTGCCAGGGACACATCAGCCCTTTTAAGGGAAAGGTACACTGCAGGGGACGGGGAGGGAGGCTTTGGAATCCCTAAGCTCCAAGTCTGTACACCAGCCCTGACACTTCCTAACCAAGAAACCTATTTCCCTGAACCTCAGTTTCCTGGTCTGGAGCAAAGAGGGTGGTGACCTCTTTTCAGGTGTCTATGAGGATGAAGTTGAGATGATGCTCAGCACACTCAACGTTCACTACTACCTGCCACACAGTTGTGGCCAAAGTACCCAACTCTAAGCTACTACCAATGACTACCATAGTCAGGAATGAAGCAGTGGAAGGTTGAAATGGGACTCCTGCTGGGGAGGCCAGGTGGGGAGGAAGGACACTGCAGTCCCATTGTCCTTCTTGCTCTCTTCCCTTACTGGTTAATTTGGTCCCTACATTAGATGGATCCAAGGCCACATGCAAGTTGTCAACCGTGAGACTAAGTATGTCAATTTTAGAGACAGGAGGAAGAAAAGCTGGAGATCCCTAAGGTGGGCCTGGAATAGGAGAAAAGCTCTTGAGCCATTGAGGAATCCATCCATTCATCCAATAAATGATTACTGAGCACTTCAGAACCTAATGTTAGATATAAGGTAGATGAATGAGATCTGGTCTCTGCCCTCCAAGCCCCCACAAAACAGTAGTGAGACTGACAGAAGATAAATCAATACATTAGTGTATGAGTTCAACATCAGAAAATCCAGTGGGTTTTAGAAGCCTGGACAACCAGATGGTAGGTAAAAGAGACTTGGGAATGGCTGGTTACAAAAGTTCAGAGATTTCCTGGAGGTGATACTTGCATTGAATGTCAAGACAGGGCAAAGAGGTGTTTCAGGCAAAGGAAATCACAGGAATAAAGACATGGGGTATGCACATTCCATGTCACTACATCAAACAGCTCCACAGAGGAGGGATTTATAGGAACTGATGGGAGATGCAGAGGAAGTGAGTACAGCAAAAATTCTTAGGAGCAAAAGACTAGGGAGACCACTGTCATTTGTGTATAAATGACATAAGTCATTTGTGTATAAATGTTCATAAGTTAGGAATCATGTATTATTCATATTTAAAAATTTGAAACCTAGGCAAAAATATGACTTTTGTTTGGCTCCAGGATGACACAATGGTAATAGACAAGTTACCAAAGTTTTTCTTAAAAGGGCAGGTGACAAAACATTGGAGACCTCACAAGACATTTTTCCTTCCCAACCACTCATATCTGCATCTGTAATGCAAAAGCAGCCCCAGACAATGTATAAATGAATGAGTGTGGCTGTGTTCCAATAAAACTTTATTCATGAGAACAGGCAGTGAGCAGGATTTGGCCCTGCTACAAGAACATCCTTGGGACCAGCAGGCAAATATGAATAAGGATTGTAGATAAAAGTATTATATTGACTTAATTTTCCCCAGTGCTAGAAGGATATTGTGGTTCCACAGGAGAATGTCTAAAGAGAGACATGCTGATGTATTTAGAGAGCATAATGTCTGTGTTTCTCAAATGGTTCAGGGAGATAAGAAGTTTCCGTAGAGAGAAAGACAAGATAAATGTGACAAAATGCTAGCAATGGTGAGGTCTGGCCAAAGGACATCAGCTGTTCCTGGTACTACTCTTAGACCTTCTTTGTAAGTTTAATATCTTCCGAAATAAAAAGCCTAGAGAAAAAAATGGAAATTTGAACAACTTCTGAGGAGCAAAAGGTCCACAAGAGCAGAACACTGTGAGCTCACTCCATGCTCTACCCCCTCTCACCTGTCCTGGCACCTGCTTGTCTTTTTCAGACCAGAAGGAGGGACACTTTTAATCAAGTCTCTTGACTCTCTTCATTAGTTTTGCAATACTAAAGAAGCCTGTTCGAATGCAAAAAAAAAAAAAAAAAAAAAAGGGTGCAGATTCTTGGCTCCTTTTGAAGTTCCTTTATATCAGAATGCCTGTTTCCACCCACAGACTAGTTTCTTTCTGAAGTGTGTCGAAGAGCAAGCAGCCATCAGAGCCATTAGCACTCCCCAGCGAGGAATTCCTGCTCCTCTTTAGCAAATGTGTCTGCTCAAAGGCCACCTGGAAGCCCACGGGTGATTTGTGTGAAGCTTTTCTGCTGAGCCAGGAGCCAATGACACTGTTAAAAAGGTTGGCAGAATCACTTCTCCAAGTTACCCAGATCAAGATCTCCAATGATCCCACTGCGGAATGATTTCCTGATTCTTGACTTACTAGTAATCAATACCATGAAAAATACTAACACCTCCATTAAAGTGGACATCCATTGATTTCTATTGGGAAGGTGGAGTTGTCTGGAAGCCCAGTATCTGAAAGAGCTTCTGTTTTGATTTTTCATCTGTCAAAGCAGTACCGTAAAATACAAAACATGCAATTCCTGGAAAGGGTGATGGAAGAGACGTGAGGGCAATGACCACTTAGACCCCCACCCTCCCATTTTCCCTGCAAAGCATGGCCTAAGCTCAGCACCAGTCAGTGATGCTCCTTGGGCCTCTCTGGGCACCAAACCCAGTCAGCCCTGTGAGGAATGCCCATTGCTACCTCTGCAAGCCAACTCAGGCCCATATCCTCTTATAGGAAAGAGAAAGAAAAACAGAAATCTCCCATGAGGGTTATATGACATTGGCAGCCAGGCCTCTGAAAGACCTGGCATAGACTTTCTTAAGGTCTTCAAGAGTTAGGGCCCATAGATCTTTAAAGGTCATTCTATCTCCAAAAACTATGTCCTATGAAAGTAAGCATCCTGTATAACTTCCCCAGTCCCCCCAAAACACCTTCTATTGTGGACTGCATTCATTGCAGTTACTCACTATGCTCTCCCTTGTTTTTAAGAGTATTGTACAACCTCCTTCCCTTTGCCATGCATTGCAGTTTGAATCTACCCCACAGGCCTATGGTCCTCAGACCATTAGAGGTGTTGGAACCTTTAAGAGATAAGGTCTAGTGGAAGGAAGCCAGGTAATTGGAGACATACCCTTAAAGAGGATATCAAACCCCAGACCCTTCCTTCCTCTCTTTTTTTGCTTCCCAGCTTCTCAGGAAGTGAACAGACTCCTTCACCACAAGCTCCCACCTAGAGATACTGTACTGCCACAGAACAACAGAGCTAAGCAACCATGAGCTGAAACCTCTGAAAACATAATCCAAAACATGTCTTTTCTCTTTATGAGTTGGTATCTTGGGTAAAGCTAACTAACACATTATGTGACTTACGAAGATCCCACCCCCAATGTCAGGCTCTGCCATGTGACTTATTCTGGCCAATGGAATGCAAGCAGACATGAAGTTTGCTAAGTCTGAACCCAAGTTTTAAATGTGACTGTGTAATCTGGCTCAGCCTCTTGCTCTTCTCAGCTACAATAAAACATCAGGGAATGAGAAAACATATGAAGCAAAATCACAGCCAACACACAGCCCAGGCACAACATGAGGAAGAAAGAAACTTTTGCTTCATAAGTCACTGAGAGTTGGGGGTTGTTTGTTATACAGCCAAACTTGGAGACAGCAGACTGATCAATCACCCTCCAACATAGGAGGGGAAGGTAGCTATGGGGAGGGAGTCCACCAGCTCTTTGCACCCATACCCTACAGCTCCTATCCCCCACTTCTCAAAGTCTAGGCCTCATTTCTCCCTCTACATGGCTTGCTTTCCATTCATATATACCTGAGGATCCTTAAGGACAAAGTCTTCCCAGAAGCACCCTTAGTTTATGACTCATTTCTGCCAGTGACTATAGCCAGAGGAAGGAAAAAGTGGGGTTAATGTACCAGGGATCTCAGGGAAAATCCAGAGTCCTGGATTCTGATTTAGGCTAAGTCTCAGGACCACGGGGCTCCCTTAAAGCATGAGTCTCTATGGATCTGAGTGACCTTGAGCAAGTCACTCTTCCTGTCTGAACTCATTAGTGATTTTTCAAGCCCAGCTGAGTTCCTAAGAGAAGGCTTACTCAGCAGACAGCTGAGGGGAGAAGAAGCCACTTCCACGCATCCTCAGCCCGGCTTCAGCCAGATCAGTCTGTTTGGGTCTCTTTGAACATACTAGGTTTCCAGGTAAGATTCTCCTTGTCCAAACATTCTATATGATGAAACACAATTCAAAACCACTGACCAAGGGGTCTCTGAGGGCCTTTCCACACTGGGAACCAGGATGCCTGACTTCTTGTCTGTTCTGTGGCTGATGCTTTGCCCCCTCATCAAGAACTTACCCAGAGGGCAGCTGGTGAGAACACCTGACAAGCCGGAATGCAACAAGGTAGCTTCACAACAGCTCAACAGAGAGTTAAAAAACAGCTGTCTCTAGTTCTCCATGGTGTCAGGCTGAAGGGAGCGGTGGGGAGGGAAGGAAGGAGAGAGGGAGGGAGAGAGAAAGAAAGGGCAAGTTCAGGAAGGCCACTACGGAAGGGAGCTCAAGGTTTTAGCTTTCACTCAAGTTCTATCTTCTGCTTAAAGTGTCTGGGTCACACCCTGCTTTGTCCCCACCCCCAACATCCCAATCTGGAAAAGTGTTCTTTGGAATAAGAGTCACACTCTTAGATCACTTCACATAGCCAAGATGCCTTAGAAACTATCTCAGGGTGTGGAACATCGGTAGCCTCTTCGTAGGTCAAATTTCTCTCATTCTTCTTCTCTCTTTCTCACTCTCTCTGTGAACTCCTTTAAGAAGCTTTCATCCCAGAGAGTATGCAGGCCATAAGTCCTCTACCCGGGGGACTGAGAGCTTTTGGTTTCCTAAAACCACTTGCGGGGGACCCACATTCTAAGCACAGAAGAAAGAGACAGATCTTCACACTCAGGACTGCACTGGATTGGGGGCCACTTCCCATCTGCCCAGGCAAACTGTCCTTCCCGAAATGACTGAACAATCCCCAGTGTGATGAAAACCCGTTCTTCCACCCAGCATTGACCTTGAACTCCAGGGCAGAACCAGCACAACTGTGACCCACATTTAGTGGCTGATAAGTAGGCAAGCAGGGCAGAGATGAGAAGCGGGGATCGGGAAACAGGCCACAAGGCTGCTGGAGCAGCCAGAGAAGAAGATAAATTGAAACAGACAGAAGCTGGTCCCTGGAGACGGGAAATGCTCAGGAAAGAGAGGAACTCTGGTTCAGGGAGATTGACACAAGAGGGACAGAAGTGGAGCAGGGCACTCAGGAAGCAAGGGGCTGCTTGATGGGAAATGCAGCTAGGACTCTTCCCGGCCGGGAAAGCAGACACACAGGTCGTTTCTTCTGTGAGCAGAGATATGAGCTCACTCAGCCAGGCTGGGGTCCCAGACTGCAACCAGAAGAGACAACCCCCTTCCGTGGATCATGTTTGCTCCAAAGAGCATCAGCCTGGGCTGAACATGTGACATGTCATTCAATGTGTCGAACTGAATCTACCATGGGCCACCCCAACGTCCTCCTCATCTGTCGCTCTGCTTCCTTTCATATCCCCACTCCCTCTATCTACCACATCATGACCAGAACAGCCTTTTAACTCTGCAGGTCTATCTGTCCCCTGCCATCTTAGCCTTGCTGACTGGCCTTGCACAGCCCAATCTGCGTCATCTCATTCCAGTGCAGCCCAGAGAGCCTTGCAGATCTCATACCTTCCCATGCCTCCAACCTCACCTGGCCCCCTGCCCCTTTTTTTCAGGGTTTCTTGAGCTCATCAAGCTCTTCCTTCCCTTGGGGATTCCACCCTCTGCCTAGGAAGGTTTTTTAACCCTGGATTCACCTAACCAGATCCTTCTTTGATTTCAGATCTTGGCTTACCAGTCTCAGCGCTTCCCTGACCACCCAGTTCAAGAAGGCTCTCCCTGCTGACTTCTGTTCCCCTCACCATGCTCCACTTTTCACCTTGACTGTACTTCCTGTGATGTGTGTTGACCCGATTCACTATCAGGCCCCAGCCTGAGCCAAGTGTCCTGAGAAAGCTATCAATCCAGCACAGTTCCTGGGGCCCTCAGGGCTCAATGCACTGTTGCCACCTGGTTAAATGAATGAGTAATTCATCTGCCTCCAAGGGCTCACTCTCCAAACCTCCCCCAGGTCTTCCCTCTTACCAGTTATACCACACTCTACTGGAGACACTAGTGGCAGGGACAGTTAACACTTGTTCAGTGCTTTCTATGGCTCTCAACTTTCCCCGGATCATCTCGTTCAACCCTCACAGCAACCGAATGGAGTAAAAATTTGTTATTTCCATTTTGCAGCCAAAAGAATTAAAGCATAAAACTAAGTTAGTAGCTTGTGCAAGAGCTCACAGTTAGTAAGTGTCAAAGTCAGGATTCCATTCCAGGAAGACTGACCCTTGGTCCCAGTGCTTAGCCACCCCAATATGACAACTGCCAGGGAGAGTCTCAAGATGTGTCTTTGCAGAATCAACTCCTGATTCCGTGTGGAGGAAGCAGGATGCCAATGAGTCTGCAGTGTGTTTTCTCAGCATGTGGAAATAGGTTATTGGGTGATAAATCTAATGCTTCAAAAAATCAATGCTGCCCTGAGTCTGGGCCCTGTGTTTCCAGAAGCCCCCAAGGTCTCTGTCCTGTAAACAACTAGGTCAAATCAAAGTGAAAGAAGCATCCAGTGAATTCTGGGTTCTTCTGGTGAGAGGAGCTTCTCCCTGGCCACTAAGACACACCCTGTGGGGGCAGCTCTTGTAAAGGGAAAAGTTGGCTTTGGCAACCTCTTGTCAATTAGCCATGTCCAGGCCAAACATAATATCTTGACAAAGAACGATTCAATCCTGTTTAAATAGGCTTTCTCCACTGAGCCCATAATACGTAATGAGGTTATTTAATCCAGAAAGAAATCCAATGACCTGGAAAAAAGATTGGTGTGCATTAAAGTGACCATTTTTTTTCACTTGCATTTCCACAAGTTCCTATTTAACCTACCGATGACAGTATCTGCTTGGCTTCAGACTGTGAGAGTATTTGTTCAAATTCCAGAGTCCTGACCCTATCCCTCTGCCCTGGAATAGACACAAGAGCTGTGTGCCCAGCAATGCAGACCAAGGACTCCAACACTAACTGGGCATCAGAATCCCCTGGGAAGCACTTTAGAAACAAAGATTTACAGGCTCCACCCTGGAGATTCTGATTCAGTATATCTGTGGCAGGGCCCAGGAATCTATTTCCTCAGCTCCCCTGGTCTCCCCTGGCAGCAGGGCAGGCTTTTGCACACCACCCACCACGTGGGAATGGTTACCATGCAGGGTCTTGCAGGGATCCAGGCCCAGCCACTACTCAGAGGGATCCCTGACCGGGTAACAGCTGAAGCTTAGTTCCCTTCTCTAGAAAAGGGGTACACACGTATGTGGCCTGCTTGCCCCTTGAGAGATTTCCAGGTACCAAGGGAAGTAATGAGAAAAAAGAATGAAAATAACTAACAGTTATTGACTATCAGCCATGTGCTGGATGCCAGATCAAGTATGGTACCTGCATAAGACTTCATAAGAACCATATGAGAGAGTTACTGTCATCTCTGTTTTCAGATGAGCAAATAGAGGTACAGAGAGAGTTGTTTCCTGTCCAAAGTTGCCCAGCTTGGAATATAAACTCATCAATGTGAACTTAGCACCTCTGCAGTGCCCCCTGCCACGGCTGTGCACAGGTGAGATGCTGCTGGATTTAGCTTCTTGCACCATCCCTCACTGACAGCATCAGGAGGTGAAGGTCTATGCCAAGGACCAGCATGGGGGGTGGGGTGGGGGCTTGAATGTTCAACATGGCTGGCCAGTGCCCTTCTGAGGAGGACAAAGAACAGATGGCCCTCATGTGACTCTCACCTTCCTGCCCTCTGTCAGGAATGTGGAAGCATGCACCAGTTTCTGCCCAAAGGAAAACATCAGTAAAGCTTATACTGGGAGCATCATTTGCCATTCTAACAGCTATGGCTAGAAGGTAAAGATTTTTAGAGGTCTTAAAGTAACATCCCTTGCAAGTGCACATTTACCAGAGGGTGCTACCATTCAGTGAGCACATACTCTTTGCAAAACCCTTTCAAGATGTTTTCTCTTACAACCCTCATGGTAGTCCCATGGAGCAGGGCATTTTAGCCCATTTTCCAAGTAAGAAGGCCAGGTCTCAGAGAGACTGGGGATGGTACCCAACAAGCAAAGGACACTACATCGGAATTCACATTGGCCTAGCTCCAAAGCCCTGACCTTCCTGAGCCACAGCACCCTCCACAGAGCATGACAGGCAGTTTGGGCAAGACTGATGTCCTGAGACAGAGGCTCACATTTGACATGCACATCCGGAGACTTCCAACACAAGGCCTTCTATACAGCAGAAGAAGTGCACTGTCCCATGCTGGGGCCACAGAATCCCCACCACTGATTACATGACAAGGTCCACCAGTATGTGAGTGACAGAGAGGTCACCTTCCTCAGTGGCTGTCTGTGACATCAACTAGAAAAGAGCCTCCCCATAGGAAAATTGACAGATGGGTCAGACCAAAAAACTGGGCTTCCATTTTTCAAATGAAAACACAGAAGGCAAATGACTTCTGAAAGCTGAAAACGAAGCCCTGGCCCAGCTTGGACCAGAGAGCTGGTCAGATCTGCTCCCTCAAACAGGAAGATAGAGTGAGTGCTACAAACAATGGGTGAGCCATCCCTTTGGCCCCGACTTAAAAATTTAATTGGGATAGATAGCTTGGAACTTCTGTTTAATTATGCATTGTCTTAAAATTATCAAAACATAAGATCCTCCCTCAATTCCTAACCACATCCAAATTCCAATAAAGCCACATGATCTCATATCTTCCAGGAGGAGGCCCCTGACCCAGATTCTAGCTTGATCTTTCAGGAATCCACATCATGTGGCCACCGTGGATTCACATGAGGTTTCTTTAGATCCAGGGGTTGCCTTGTGTCATGAAAGTCCACCCATCAGCACCTGCCACTTTCCAAGATAGCCAAAAGGAAACCGAAGCTCTCTGGGCACATGCAGGGGCTGATGTCAAAAGGGAACCCCTGACGCAGGACAACCAGGAGAGCCACACAACACAGATGGAGCTAATTTAATATTTCTGCCAGCAAAGGAGTCATGTTAGGAGAGCAAGGACAGAGCAGAGGCATTAGTATAAATTACCCCGAGTGCTCATAAAGGCTTGCTGCTCAACACTCCCAGGAGACTAAAGAATTGTTTGCTCCAGCCTGGCAGCCCCAAAGAATGCAAATTAATAGCCATGATTTATCATGAGGTGTTCTTCACTGGCATTCTTGGCCCAGGTTTCTTTAAGTATTTGGGTTCATCTATCTCGCATGTGCCTGGTGGAATTACTGCTACTATTATGCAAAATGCATCATAAATCCAACATTTAAGAGAGGTTTATTTAAGTCTGTTTGGCATCCAGGGTCCAAGCTCATTACTATGAATACAATTAATTCCTGGCAGGGTATCGGACAATCCAGAGCATTCATGAACCATCCATGGTCACGGTTTCTGGAGGGACCTGTGAGGCACCTTCTCTCCACCCAGACCCACTTGCCATCCCAGGCTGCCATACCTCTGCCTAAGCTGTTCCTTTCTCCTGGAAAGCCCTTCCTACCCCACATATTTGTCTTCCAAAATCCTAAAGGACCTTCAGGTCCATCTCGAGGCTCACTCTACTGGAGCTCTTTGTGATCATCCAAGGAAAGACCCCCCTCTTGCCTCTCTAACCTATGAAGGTGAGGAGGCTACATGTGAGCTGCAAGACCCTGAGCCCAGTCCCTCCTTCTTCTGGAGCCTCAGTTTCCTCATCTGGGGAATGAGGAAAGTTCCTCAAAGTTCCTTTCAGATAGTAATTAGATTTAGTTCTCCTGCCTATCTCACTCTTTTTGGTGGAGGCATACCACTAGTGCCACAGGGGGGGAAAAAAGGTGAGGGGCTGGCTGAGAACAGACCTTCTTCCCTCCTCCAAAGAATGTCTGTCAGCCACCACTGGTAGGGCATCGGGAGTGGGCTTTGTGTGGACAGAGGCCAAAACTCAGACTCTAGCAGCTGTCAAGCTATTTTTCTGCCATCAGACTATCAGACCATCATCTTGATGTCAGATCCCACAGCTGCTGTGTGCTGTGAGCTCAGTTTCCTTATCTGCAAAAGGGGTGATGGTTCTTACCTGGGGTCTGAGGCAGGGATTACATGAAGTCATGTACGAGCTATGCTCAGCAAGTGCCCGGCCCAAAGCAAGGGCCCAGTCACATTAGCCCTGATTCTGATCATCTTTCATTTGACACCTCCTGACCCTCGGAAACTCAGCAGACAAGCTAGAGAAGACCAATGTAGGAGCTACTGAAACACACATTGGCCGGGGAAGATGCCTCTCAATCTTCTCTGCCAACTCCGTGAAGACTGCCTGCCACAGCAGGAGTTGAAGGCCACTGGGTGCCAGAAAAGGAGCCATTCACACCACAAACCCGCAAAGTCCCTGCCCCTCCCAGGTTCTGTTTCCTACAGATAGTGTTAATGGTGAGGGGCCTGTGCCTACCTGTCCCCTCCAAACCAGGAGACCTAAATGAAGCCACAACAGCCAGGACTGGTGCTATTGAAGAGGCACAGCAGAGCTAGAGGGTGCAGAGACATGACCTGGAGAGATGGAAGCCTTTATCTTAATGCCAAGGGGAGGCAGACAGTCCTAATCGTCTTCAGGAAGATCCTCGGTTTGGGAAGTGATTACACAGAAGATTACAGCCTGGGTGACGCTGGCATGACCATGGCTTCCAAAAAGAGGAAAACGACCCTACATAATGAGAAAAAAGAATGCAGATCCTCAGAGACATTTGGAAGGAAGAGGGCAACAGATAACTTGACAGGAGAAGAAGCAAGCCTCACCCTCAAGATGTGATCATTGTCTGACACTTTGAGTCATCCCTAAAGTGAAGGTGTTTCAAATGCTTTCTATGGGACTGCCCAAGGGAAATGGTTTTCCTTCCTGCCAGCATTGACCTGGAGTAAAACAGTGACCACGGATGCACAGACCATGACCAGACAGGAGATTCTGCAATGTGCCCAGAATGTGCCAAATTGCTACCGAGACTGATGATGTCCTAGGCTATGGGACAAGGGATGGAGAGGGTGGGCCAAGAGCCTGATGGGCAGCCATTGGGTTGGTACAAAGATCCAGAGAAGACTCTCCTGCAGGTCACAGGCTGGGAAGAGACAGGGACACATGTGGAGGAATGGAAAAGAATAACAAGGAGGGAAAAAATCAAACTCAATAAGCCAAATGATAAGCCAAGCTTTCTCCTTCTAACTGCTCCCCCTCACACCCTTTTCAAGTGCCAGAAAGCTAGCCCAATGTTCAGCTTTCCTGTAGGTAGAAAGGACTTTAATTAAAAAGTAAATTGCAGCTTGAGTGCACCTGGTAATGTGTGCAATGGCCTTGAGCCAATTAAGAAGAGGTTTCCCTTTTATCCTTTCCTTCACCAGGATGGATTTATTGCTTGGCTTTTAAAGAAAGAAGAAAGGGAAGACGCAAAAAGCTTCAAGGCTTGTCATAAGAGACTCCTCCTCCTGGAGTCGGCAGGTGAGGGGATGTCAGGGCTGGGTGTCGCAGCCAGGCCTGGGCCTCCTGCATGCAGGACAAATGGGACAGCTGCTGCCTTTCCTGCAGGACTCCTGCTGCCTCAGCAAGGGCCATGGTGGGGAGAAAAAAGGGAAACACAATCCCAATCAACCTTTCCTTAGCAACTGTTCCCGAAAACCTGCCTTCTGATGCTTTGTCTTCTCAGAATTAAAAGGGCTATATCGGAAGCAAAGAACTTGAACAACTGGCTCCCTGGAGATCCAAAAGGGATGGGATGGCCTCTCTTGGCCCCCAGCCTCAGGAAGGAAGGAAGGAAGGAAGGGCAGTGCTGCTGGACAGTTAGCACAGGAACAAGGCCACTTCCAGAGATGTACCCAGCCAGGAGGGAAGCTTGAGTTTCCTGGCTAGCAGCAACCCAGCAGACATGCCAGGCTGCCTGGGAACTGGCCATGGGCACATACCACTCCAGTGGGGGGAAATGTGAGTCTGGGCATTTGTTTGGCCAAGTGGTGCTGATGGCAGAGGAAGCATCCTTTCCTGATGCCATGGCATGAAGCCCATTCTCGGGAGTCTGCTTTGGCCACCCTGGTCTTCTCGCAGCTGGCTCAAATGAGTGCTGAGTGAAGGCCCAGCTGTCACCATCTGTATCAGTCTATTTTTCATTACTATAATGAAATACCTGAGGCTGGGTATCTATACATAAAATAGTCTTATTTAGTTCACAATTTTGGAAGCTGAAAGTACAAACAGCATAGCGCCAGCTCTGGTTGAAAGCCCTCTTGGCTACTTCACCTCATGGTGGATGGCATGATGGTGGTTGTGTGTGCAAGAGGGAGAAAACACATGGCCAAACAGGAAGCCAGAGAGCAACCTGGGAGGGGCCAGAAAAGACCATCAATAGGCCCTACTCCTTAAAGGTCCCACCACCACAATATCACAACACTGAGGACCAAACCTTCAACATGAACCCTCAAGGGACACGCTCAAACCACATCCAAACCACAGTACTATCACTCTAATTTTGAGCATGGCTTAGAAGTAACAGGCTACTTGTCTGGGCTATCTGGCTGGCTCACTTTAAATAGCAATTGCTAAGTTTGCTATGTAATATGTATTCAAATAAACTATGTGGACTGCATTATACAATACAGACAGAGCAGAGCTACCTTGGTTGAAGTGGGGCTGAGTGTGAGTCTATCTGTACCCTAACTCATCAGGACCCCAGCTCTGAAACACTGCCAAGGTGGTGCTGGCAGGCATGAAGATCAGACCAAGGCTTCGGAACTGACATCAGGGACTCCATGTGAGGAGGGGAAGCAAGAAAGCAGGTATGATTAAGATCAATTGATAATCTGTCCCTTTCTAAATCAACCATTAAGCCATTCCTATGTGCTCAGAATCCATGCCAATAAGTGATTTTATAAATCAATGCATGATCCCCGGAACGCACCAGAGCTAATGTTCACATTTCAACCGTGATTCAGTGAAGAGGGCACGCTGGGAGCACTGGGGGAGCAGGGTGCAGAACACGGCTTCAGTGCCCTGGGTCTGCGCCACTCTCCAGCTGGGCTTTGGCTCAGTGACCTCACCTGAAAAATGGTTTCACAGGACCCGAGAACTCCACAAAGATGCTCTCCAAACCCTCAGAGTGGTGAAAGCAGGGCCAGATGGAGGGCATTTAATGATGGAAAATTCTGGATCACTCAACTTCAGCCAAAAAGGGAAAGCAAGAGGGAGACTGAAGACAGAGAAAGATAAAGAGATGGATTTCTCCACGAAACAGAGGCTGCCACTGAACAATGAAATTCACCCTTGCCTGTTGCCAACCAACTATGAGACCTTCAGCACATCACACTCTATGTTCAGGTCCAGATTTTCCACTCTGTCCCCAAGACAAGACCTCTCTGTGAAAGGACGGGCAGGTAACACTGCTCTTGATCCCCAGGGCTAAGGAAGGTGCCAACCCACTCCTTCCTCTTCTCCACCCTCAGGCCTAGTCCTGGGTCCTCCTCACCAAAGGCTTTCATGCAACTCTCTTCCCAAGATAAAACCTCAGAATGTTCCAGACTTTCTGGTATGTATGAGCCTCTGCCCACCTGTTCCCTCCACTTGGAATCCCTCCCTTTCTGCTATTGAACTCTGACTCATTTTTTAAGTTCAACTGCCTCCAGTTCTATAGCCAAGTAGTTCAGCCAGTAGGGCTACAGATTAATGAGGCCTCCACACAGGAGTAAGATTTAAAATATTTCATAACTGGAATAGATGGGCACTGCCCAAGCAGAACACCCAGCCAATCTGAACAGATGCTGGCCAAGACGGCCCATATGGCCATACTAGCAGGTTCCATGACCCTCAGCCCTGCCTCCACACAGCATTTTCGGATAGCAGGGCTTTCTTGCTCTCTCCTGGTCTCAGCAGGGGTCTGGGTGAACCATTCTTTACCTGCCAGTAAGCATCTCCCAGGACAGCTCTATACCCACAGGAGCAGGGCTATGTGCCCCTACCCTGGACTGGGCAACTACATTGTGACTTCTGTGACCTCTATCTTCCTCCAGCACAAGGGCACCATGGTAAAAGGACATGGAGGATTATGTTATCTCCCCAGTGCCACCCAGAAGCCTGCTTGCAGCTTCCTACAGCCTCAGAGAGGGAGACTGTGCTACATGTGTTTTGTTTGTTTGTGGTGTCCCAAGGGACACTGACTTGCTGAGCCCCATCTGTGGCAGCTGGAGAGACCTCATCTTTCTAAGTTGATCAAAGACAGGACAGAAGCCTGGGGGAGTGGGGGTGGGGAGTGCAGGGCTGGGGTGGGGCTGGTGTTAGTGAGGATAAACTCAACACAGAGGGGGAACCCAGGGCAAGGCACGGGTCTCAGAAACGCCAAGTCTCACTGACTGTGACCAAAGTGACAGATCCATTTTCATATGGGTTACAAATAGACCCCAAAACCCGCCAGTTGCTGGGTACATGTAATTCTTCCCTTCCGGGGCTGCCGGCCAGGATTTTCTGTTTTCCTCACCCACCTGTAATAACTGCTGACCTTCCTGCTATTTTGGAGCTGGACACTGATCCAAGCAGGGACAAGGGCAGCAAAAACCCAGCTGACCTCCCCACCCACCTGTCTACCCTCTCGCCACACAGACACTGGACCCTCTGCAGGCCTTGGCCACATGCTAAGTCACAGCAAGGCTGAGAAAACGTGCAGCTTGATACTGACTTAACAGGGGCTACTGTTGGGGTGTTTGGTCCCACCTGGCTGGGCTTACAGATGAAGCTGAAAGTCTCTCCATCCAGGGCCCTACAGAAGAGGGCATGTGGCTGTTTCCTGTTCAATGGGACAGAAGCATCCAAGCTGGCATAGAGCCAGTGCTCATTCTCAAAGAGGCTTCAACCCCCTACCACCACCCGCTAACCCCAGACTGCAAGTGTCCCTCATTTGGACTATCATTATTGTCCCACCTTCATTCAGTGCATATTTGTTGGAAGCCTGGCAAATGTCAGGCATCCAGGTAGATGAGCTACTGAGATGAACAGAACAAGGTCCCTATCCCCATGACATTTAAAGCCTACTGGAGGGGAAAGACAGCAAGAAAATAGACAGAAGGAGTTGTCTCAGTGGTTATATGTCTACAAAAAAAAAAAAAAACGAGCAGAGGCCTAGGAAGCAGTGCAGGGGGCAGAGAAAGCCTCTCTGGGGAGGTGCTCTCGAAGCCCAGGGCTGAATGAGGTTTGAAGGAGCTGCGCAAGGGACTGGGCATTCTGGCAGAGGAAGCAGTGGGGCAAAGGTCCCGAGGCGGGAACAAAGCTGATGTTTGAGGGACAGTACAAGGCCCATGCCGCAGAGCAGGAGGAGAGGCTGAGGAGAAAGGCAGAGAGAGGGGGTCAGGCAGACGGGCAGGGCCGGAAAGCAAAGGGCCTTTGTAGGGCTGTGTGATTGGTCCCCATTGTCACTGCCCTTCCTGTAAGAGGGTTACATTTCCCTCCATTTGCTTGTTGTTCCGAGCTATGGAGTGGGGAATTCCATGCCCCACCCCACAGAGAGTGGCCACCCCACTGTTTGGACCAGCTGAACCTAAGCAGAAGTGAAGCGTGCGATTCTGAGGCTAGGCATTAAGAGCCATTGTGAGGATCAGCCACTGTTCTCCTTCCTTCTAATACAGGCATAAACAAGAGTTGTTCCCTCACCGGATCCTGCACTAAGTCACATGAAGAGGGCTGACATTCTGTGTGCACTAGAAACACGGTCTCGGGGGTTGCTATGGTTTGTATCTAGAGTGTCCCGGAAAGGCCATGTGTCAAAGCCTTGATCACTAGCTGGTGGCACTACTGGGAGGTGGTGGAACCCTTAGGAGGTGGGACCTAGTAGAAGAAATTGGAGGCCACTGGAGTTGTGCCCTTGCAGGGAACATAGGGCCCCTGGCCCCTTCCTCTCTGTGTTTCCCAGTGACCATAAGGTAAGCAGTTCTGTTCCACTCCACATTCCCCACCATGATGTTCTGCTTCACTACAGGCCCAAAATCAACCACGGACTAAACCCACCAAACTATGAGCCAAAATAAATGATTCTTCCTTATAAGTTGATTATCTCAGGTATTTTTTTCACAGTGACCAAAAGCTAACACAGGGTCAAAAGCCTTTGAGAGGTCATTACAGTCCAACCCAGCAGAAACTAATACAGCCTTGCAGGCCTTGGAAAAGGCAATAACTTATCCTTCTTATGATGAATCACCATCACAGGGCTTTGAGAAGAGTGCCCTGATCGGACGGCAGTTTTAAAGACTATTCTCGTGCTGAATGGAGAATGGAGTCCCATCAGCCACACTCACCATCTCCCACTCTCCCTCAGACACACAGCACATCTCTGAGGGTGTGTCCACCATGGGTCTACAGAGAGGATGGTCTAAGCACCCCCGAGCCATCTTAATATCCCCCACCTTATTTCACATCCCAGACCAAGAGGCACTGTCCTCCCCTGAGGTCCTGCCCACACACACACAGGAAGGATGCTCATGTTTTTCTGAGGGAGCTGCAAGAGTTAGCAAAAAATCTGGTGCTTTCCTGCTCTGTTATGAGAAGCAGCTCTCAATTTGTCACCATAAGGAGGAAGTTTTTTCAGAGCAGTACAGAAGTGGTCTCCCCATTAAGTTGCTGATTAAAAAACCAATTCCACCTTATTCCCCCATTTCTCCCAGGACCATCTCTCAGTTTCTCTCTCATGGTCCTTTTGGTCATTCTAGATGCTAATTCATCATATGCACATCTCATATCTATTCTAGATGGTGACTACTTGATATATTCGTGCCCTCCAGAGTGCCTTACACAGTGTTTGGTACATAGTTGGTGCTCAATTAGCATATTTTGGATGAATGGACAAAAGCATACCATGGGAATCCATAAGTGAAAATAAAATCCACAAGTAAAAATAAGCTCTGTTTCTGGCTTAAAAGTACACAAAAGCTGTGTTAAATCAATAAATGAAAAAAGGTTGTAGCCACTACATTCCTCTCCACCTGGAATCAGCAAAGGACACATTTACATCTCATTCCCCAAAGACAGAACATCAAAAGACCTGAGGTTCCAGAATATGTCATGTATTCCAATGCAGACCTTCAGAAGAAAGCTCACCAAGATACTTCTCAAAGCCCCAACCACATGAGTGACCAGGGGAAAATGCCAAAGGCTCCTTTTTTAAAAAAAGCAAAAACCAAACTGAAGATTTATAGCATGATCAACCAGCAGAGGTTGAATTCATAAAAATGTGCCAGGCATTCTCTGGGCTGGGAAGGAGAGACGAAAGTTGTCAAAAGCACAGCCCCATCTGCAAGAAGCATATGATCCCAAACCCAATGTGGGACCCCCATGAATGAACCGTGGTCTTGGGCAAATCTGCAGCTCCCCCAAGGTGACAGCACAAGGTCACACTTGACAAAATAGAGTTGAGACAAATTCTCATGAGGGCATCAGAATTCAGCATGGAGTGGCATCCTGAGCTGGGCCAGCTAGAGACCGTTCTAGGCGTTGAAGACAAAAGAGGACACGCAGAGGGAAGCAAAAAATGGGAAGTAGGAGAAGTGGCCCCCTGGGGCTACAGGGGACTTGTTTCCAAATGACAGGACAAGTGGACCAGAGGCAATAACAGTGAAGCAAACTGTCCTGCCAGCAGTTGGGGACAGGAAGCTCAAGGATCAACATTGATCTATGCCAGGAAAGGCTTGCAAGTCATGTCCAGGAAGGAGAGGGGGTCACAAACAAGATGACAGCTTGTATTTTAGAGTCTTAGCAAAGAAAATCCAGGAGCCCTGGAGCCTTCGAGTTTCCAGTAGATGGAAAGCTCATGGGAAGTGACACAGAAGGCACGGGGTCCTGTTCCCTAGTGCTTTTTACTGGCCACATTTTCACCAGCAATGATGTGGGCTGAGCTCAGAGGAGCATGTCTGAACATGTGGGGAAAGAAAGGAAAGCCTTCTGTAGAGCCCTCTTGGAGAGCAGTTTGCTGCTTGAGATTCCTAGGCAGTGTGGAATGTAAATAACCAGAGCCAATGGGCCACGGTGTCATTAGTCAGCACCGCCTGCACACGTGCACATATGCACGGGACGCGCCTCTGCAGCCTCAAGCACGACAGGTGTCTCAAAAAATAAATAAATAAAAGTGTTTGCGTTTCAACCCCAAGTAGCCACTTTTCATAGAACACGATTGTCACTTGACAGGACAACTGGCAGATCAAAATTATTCAGAGCTGGAAATTTGGCAGGCTCTTCTCAAAGGCTTGTCACTTCAAGGAAAAGAACTGATAGCATTATTCTCTAAGACAAAATTCAAGGTCTTCAAGCAAAAATTAGAATTTTGGAAAACTTACATCCACCACCAGGAGACTGGCAGCTTCCCAATACTTAGAGACTGCTGATGATATCAGTGGTAACATTAATAAAAGTGATTATTGATAACCCATGATAAAATGTGTCCACACTTAGAAGATCTGCATTACTCTGTGCACCTACCTTTTTCAAATGAACACTGCAATCGTGTTTCAAAATCACGCTTGGGTAAAAGACACAAGCATCAAAGTGTAAGACACTTTGGATTTTAAGATAAAATTTATTGGTAAGTCTTCAGAGTCTATATTGCAACGAGGCTTTAAAAACACATCATTTGTCCAGTTGAGGCATAGTATCAAAGAATAGTATTCAAAATTATCTGAAAATGCTATTTAAATACTTCTTTTTCCATTTACCTATGTATGTGAAGAAGAATGTGATTCACATACTTTAATATGTAGCATGATATTCTTCTACATATCAAGACAAATGGAATGCAGAACCAAGTACAGCACTAGAACTTTCTTCTGTCAAGCCAGGCATTGGAGATTTGTGAAGTTTTATGTAATATAGTGCCATTCTTCTCAATAAAATATTTCTGTGTTTTGAAAACTGCTATAGATTGAATGTTCATGCTCCCTGCCCCCCACCTTAGAATCCATATTTTGAAATCCTAATGCCAACAGTGATGCTGTTGGGGTGCAGGGCCTTCAGCAGGTGGTTAGGTCATGAGGGTGGAGCCCTCATGAATGAGATTAGTGCCTTTGTAGAAGCCGCCCGGGAAAGCTCCACGCAAAGACACAGTAGGAAGACACCTGTCTATGAACCAGGAACCAGGCCTTCAACACACACCAAAGCTGCCACTACCTTGGTCTTGGACTTCCCAGACTCAGAATTGTGTAAAGTAAATTTCTGTTGTTTATAAACCACCCCATGGATGATGTTTCCTTATAGTAGCCCAAACAAACTAAAACTGGTACTACAGGAGTCTGTAGTTCTTCATAAAAAAAAAAAAAATGTCACTTGTGTTGATTTATGTAATTGGGTTTATTATTGCCATTGTTAAATAAAATAAGAAATAGTTATTTGGACATTTTCTCAGTATAAACTTCTATTATGGTAAATACTGATAGATGCAAGTTACATCAACAAAAACTCTCTGGGGTCTTCAAATATTTCTTAGAGTATAAGGAGTCCTAAGACCAAAACATTTGAGAATGTCTAGTTTAAACTACTGTGGGAACCTAGGCAATTCCATCTGTTCAAGAGCCAACATCCATTTGACTTCCTTCAAGTCCCAGTGATGAGATCTTCCCTGTTAATAAGGAGAAGCTACCAGGAATATTTTTGGTTGAGCCATAAATAGTCAGAGCAAGGTTGATTAAATAATTTTTTTCAGGTTTGTTATTTAGCTGGTATGTGCTGTTTCAGTGATACCATTTATTAATAATACTAAAATAATGTCTTCCATTTGGTAAGAATTTGGTCTCTCAAATCACATGAGATATGCACCCCCACTATCATGGTCCCTCCTGCAGCAACCCAGCCTCCCAACAAAAGCCAGCAACTAAACAGTTCGTGGCTGACACAGCAGGGGCTACCCAGCACCCTGCTCTGGCACTAGATGGCCTGTTCTGATTGGCTACTTCCAAACACCAGCAGTTGTTCATCTTTTTAATTATCAATCTTCGGTTGGCTCACTCTATCAAGGATGAGAAAACCTGGAGGCAATTTGAGACAGAAGGGGCTCCAGAGGGACAAACATTGGCCAGAAACACCATGTCTTAGTCTATTTTCTGTTGCTAATAACACAATAGGGCAGACCAGTCACATTTTAAAGAAAAGAGGTTTATTTAGCACACAACTTGCAAGCTAAAACTGCAAGATCAGGGGACCCCATTTTTTTGGGTCTCTGCTAACAGAATCCCAAGGCAGGGCAGGGTATCACATGGTGAGAGACAGGGAGCACATTTGCATGAGGGTGTGTGTGAGGAGGTGTCCTCTGGTCTCCCCCTCTTCTTATAAAGAGTACATGCTCCCAGTATTCACTCACGGGACTCCACCCTGATGACCTTATCTAATCCTAATCACTTCTTGAAGCTCCATCCCTAAACCCTTCAGTCCAA
Organism: Marmota marmota marmota; assembly: GCF_001458135.2. Taxonomy (NCBI): domain Eukaryota; kingdom Metazoa; phylum Chordata; class Mammalia; order Rodentia; family Sciuridae; genus Marmota; species Marmota marmota. Next base: position 24,624,952 of record NW_026000174.1, read on the forward strand.
CTGTTTCCACATTCTTAGTAGCTCACAATGAGATTCCACTCCAGCATGAGGTTTGAAGGAGACAAGCCATATTCAAATATAGCACACCATGATGCCAAGTACCTATGCCAGGTAATCCAGTCCCATCAGCAAAGCAGCCTTCTTCGGAGCAATGAGTCACATGTCAAATGAAAGCTGCAAGAGATGGCTATGGGACCCTGGCTTCTTCATGAGATGGTAAGGAGCAGATGGAGGAGGGACACCCTCGAGCTTAGCACAGCCTTCCAACAGGAGCTCCACTGTTAGTTTTGCAAGACCACCCACAGCCAGGCAAGGAAGATCCCTCAAAATGGGAGAAACCAAGGTTGATGTTTTAACATCGAATGCCCTTACTAGTGCTGATTCATAAGTTATATTCCACTGGACCAAGCATGAACCTTAAAGTCAACCTATTGCAAGGAAAATCAATGGGCAATGTGTGTTTTCCTTCACTTTCCCTACTAGGTGCTCACAGGAAAAGAGGAGGGAAAGTCCCCACCACCACCTGACCCTACACTCCCATTTCATGGTCCTCTATTGTGATCTCAAGGAATAATATGAATCTACCACACAACAACCTGGAGGAAAAAGAAGGAAAGAGGGAGAAAGCCCTTCTACCAATTGACTAAGAGTGGCATGCACTCATCAAATAATTACAGTGAAGGCATTTTGTAAAATGACATGAGGTTTTCCAATTTCAACACCTTTATGCATGCAGGTCCTTCTGCTAGAGGTTCCTAAGCCTTTCCTCAACATTTCGCAGTTGAAATCCAAATCATCTTTCAGTTCAAATATTTCTTTCTCCATGAAAATGTCTCCAAACTTGCACATACATCTGCTCAGCTACAAGTAAGTCACCCATTGTCCACCTCCCGTGACATGTTCCTGTCCTTTTCTCAGAGCATTCGTCACATTTCACTTTGATGACAGCTGTCCATATCTTCACCCTATGCTGGACTGCAGGTGAGGACTACATCTTTCCCTTAACATCACTCTGGTCACTTAGCATAGAATCCCCCATGAGTGAACACCTTTCAAATGTCTGTTCACTAAACCAACGGGAGTATGGAAGGGAAGGGAAGGAAAGGGAGGGAGTGAGGAAAGAAAAAAGGAAGTAAGGCCTTGATTCCTGAGTTGATTCACTTGTTGCTATGAATCATCTCCCTGGACCAGATCCATGCTGGACTCTGCAATATCCTTTCTTCCTTATCATTCAGCATCCTGATCACCATCCCTGCTTCTCCCAAATCTGGTGGATTAAAACTCAGAGATGCCATAAGCAAGAAGAACTGACTTGGTTCTTAGAAATAATGAGGTGCTGCAAGAAAGCAAACATGTGTGAAAAAGTGGGTGGGAAAGACATCTACATCTGACAAAGGCGCATGCTGCCAGAACTGGCTAGCAAGCACACACTGGGCAGGCAGTCTGCCTATTTACATACCTAAGGCAGCGCTGCCCTTCTTGATTGGAGGACTCAGGTGTCCAGTCTACATGATTGACCAATTTTAAAATTGGGGTGGGCAAAAGGCAAGGGCTACAATTGGATCCAATTAAGGCTTAATATTATTCTGAAAATGGACCACCAGACTTTCTATTTTTCACACGGGTCAGCTCAGGGCAAGAGGAAATGTTTTGCTCTGTTTTCTCTGTTCATAGAGGAATATTGCAAACACCCTATGCACACAGGTAAGCAGGTTCCACTCTGGATCTCAAGTGCCAGCTCTAGGATTTATTGAGAATGACTTGTGATTTGTACTTTGCCACTCTGCCTTTGATGAGAACAGATGTCTTTTGCTTCTAATTCCCAGACGTGTGCACCTGGCAAAATTCCCAATGCCCACTTAATCACCATCAAACAAGCAGTACCCATTAGAACTCTACTTACAAGGCCTCTCTCTGCCCAGGCCTGAGGAAGCAGGATCAGTTACACCACTCAGCATGGTGCCGTCAAAACTGGCACAGCACAACAAGGCTTTAACTTGGAAAGAACTGCGCTCATGGAATCCCCATGCTTTTGAATCTCTCTCCCAAGTGATAGAAGAAAATGACCTGACTCTGGAATCCTAAATAAAGAGTAATCTGTTTGGACCTTGCTGTTGAGATATCTGCCCTCTTCCTGAGAACACCCAAAGGAATGGAAAGAGAAGCTTGGAAGGAAAGTACAGTTGAAGTCACTCTGCAATTTGAGTCTTGTGCCATGGATCAGTGAGGAAGTGGGGGAAGAAATTATTAAATCCAGCATTTTTCAAGAAGCACATTCATGAAACCAGTGGATTCTTCTTGTTCTTCTAAATAATCAGAGTTCTGCAGCTCTAAAAATAAGGATGGAATGAAGGAAGGAAGGAAGGAAGGAAGGAAGGAAGGAAGGAAGGAAGGAAGAAAGGAAGGCACAAATAGTGCCCTTTACCAAACGTGGAGTGTGTCCACACTTCTGAAAGCATCTTCCCATTTAGCTGCACAGCTAAAAATGACTTCCAAATATGCCCCCCAAAGAAAACACTATAGCACGGTTCCCCTTTTTGCTGTTCAACAAGCGTGGGAACCTGTTAGCTCCACACTTATAGGAGCTTCAACTAAGAGAGGCATTCAGCAGTTTTTGTGGGTGTTTTTTTTAAGCCTTTAAACAGCTGGTTTGTCCAACAAGACTCACAGCCTTGCTGAATGCTAATATCAGCCCAGCCCGCCTGGGGAGAGTGACACGGTTTGTCAATCGTCCATCACTCCCAGCAGAGCCATTGAGCACCACATAAGCCTGGAGCTTCAAAGGCCTGACCCTGAGTCAGCTGCTCTCAAACCCACAGCTCAAACAGTGCATGGTAGGTGCAGGCAGAGCTGCACACAGAAGACAGGTCCATAAAACTTTTGTGAGCAGGAATGCAAAGTCCACATCAGTGCAAGGAGTATCCACCATGTCCAGAAGCACAGAACTGGATCCAACCCAGTGTAAGAGGCAGTGCAGAGAACTCAGATCTGGAGTTACACAGACCTGGGTCTACTTCCATCTCTGCCACTCCCTGGCTTTGTGACTTCACCTAGGCATGATATTCAAACACAGTCACATATCACTAAATGACAGAGATAATTTCCAAAGTGCAGGGTTGATAGATTTCATCATTGTGCTACCGTCACAGTATGTGCCTACACAAACTAATGACGTCACTTGGCAATGTAATCTTATAGGACTAAGATGCAGCTCATCATTGACCAAAACTTCATCATTCATCACATATATAACAACCAGGACCACGTAGTCACATAAGAGACTGTTATATGGTCACTGAAACCCCTGACTTTTCCTCCAAGCAACCATCCATACTATACTTCCCAACTCCCTTGCAATCAGGTGGAACCAAATGACTGAGTTTCTGTCAATAAAATATGGCAGAAATTATGTGCTATCCTTCTAGGCCTGGCCCATGGAAACCTCCCATGACATCCTCCGTGTTCTCTCTTCCCACATTTGCCAATTGCCTGCAGAAGGTCTAGCAGAAGGCTCCAGCACAATGTGTCCTTGGATGGAAGGAAGACTTTCAGCTCGCCAAGAACTTCAACGTTGCTCAGTGGGTAAGTGAGGAATACAGTGCTATTGGTTAAAGCCATCGAGGTTTGGACACTGGTACTGCAATTAACTTTCCTTACTCTAGCTAAAATGGGCACCAGCCAATGAGAAAGAACTTGGCTGTTATATGCTAATGGGATATTCCTCTCAGACTTGCTTCTGAATCTGTTTTCTTTTCAGTGAAATGAGCATGCTACTGACCTCTCAACAAGGCTGTTGTGAGATGGACTGGGATTGTGGATATAAAGCATCTAGCAAAGTACTCTGCCCACTTCAGTTGACTGACTTGGATGAACCTCACTGAGTTCCTTCTCTTCCTTGTTTTCTCAGGTTGTTCATTTATATAATGAAAATGATTCCAAACACTCTCTTCCAGGAGAATAGTGGAGAAGCCCATGACAGGCTGAATCTCTCTCCTTCCCTTACGTCTTCAACCATGGTCATTCTGCCCACGAGGAAAGCTGCCCGCAAGTGAGTACTACTGTTATTTTAAAACTACTTTGTATGGAAATGCTTCCTTCTGGGTGAATGTGGGTGGTCAAAGGAGGCTAAGATAGTAATGGAAATGCACTCTTTTTAATGTTGGATAGAAATACAATGAATACAGTCACACAGATGGACCTCCATATTCTTTCAAGGGACCAAAATACACATCACCAGATTTGAGACTCTGAGAATGCATCAATATATATATATATAATCCTGGAAGCCAATACCTAGCTGTGATTGCATGCTGCAAGGATCTAAGTGTTCTGGGTTTGATGTAACCTAGGAGTTCAGGTCAGATGAGATGAAATCAAAGCCTTTCCCACCATGCGCTATGTGACCCTGATTATGTTATTTAATAACATAATTAATTTGTGTGCTTCAATTTTTTCAATTTTTCAGAAAAGGAGGATTATTATAGTGCCTACGTCAGATTTACTGTGAAGACAAAGTGAGATATTTTGTGTATAGCATTTAGCTTGGTACCTGGCATATAGTAAATACTCAATAAACATTAGCTATTAATGTCTATTCAGCCCAGACCAGAACAAACTTTTCAGCAAGTTAAGGAGATTCCTATTTCTCCGAGTCCGTAGAAACACCGTCAATCTGTTTCCAACACTTTTCTATTTAATGACTCAAAGGAGACAGAAAAGCTTTAATCAATGCCCGGAAGTGAAATACTAAGAAATTATATGCACAGTTACAAAAAAAATCAAAGATGTTTCCCACACATTGTAGAGTAGACAAAAACATATTGACAGGCTGTTCCTGCAAGGAAATGGACTGAGTTTTCTAGATAATGCCTGAGCCATTCATCCTTCCTGCTGCAGTCCTCCATTTTCCAAGACCAAACATTACTTCTAGCCAAAGGGGGGCTGTACTCCCTCGAGCCCTGCCATGGCTCCCTGGAGGATCTCACCCTCACCTGTGTGCATGCAACACACACTCTGAGTCCAGCACGAGCCCAGAACAACTTTAGGTTCAGAATAAAAGGTTAAGACCACAATTCCTTCTTAGAAAACCAGAGACCATGAGAAATAGTGGGAAGGAACATGCTTCATGTTAAAAAAAAAAAAAAATCTGCTCTCCAGAGCACATTTGGGAGTCCCAAGTCTTTCAAATACCAAAGACAGATCAGAGGCTGATTTACTAGCATTCTGGGGCCCATCCTGGAAATCTTCTGATGCAGCTCCCAAGTGTTAAGAGAAGGCAAGGTATTCTGTGAACTCATGCAAATCACTTTCTTCTTAAGGCCACTTGTTACCTTCTTAAAGAGAACCAGGCTAGAACAGGAGACAGCTAAGCTTCACTTTAAATCTTTCCACTGCAGCTAGCTTTAGTCAACATACACAGTCTCCACTTCTCTAACTGTTCTCCGTTACATTAAAACAAACTCCATACCACCCATTTAAGTTACCGGCCTGGCATTTTGAGTTTGCAGCCCCTGGGTGAGAGGGTTTTCAAGGAGTCCTTTCTCCTTTGTTAGTTCATGAGACTAAAAACTCTATGACATGGAAAGTCCATCCCAAATCCCTTTCTCAGTTTTCTGAATTTCAGAAAGGCCCTAAGAAGCTAGACCTTCCCTCTCATTGGTTAACTGCCAACAGGCTTATAAGATGTGTATGGTCTTTTGTTCCTCTGTGTTCAAAAGCAGCATCTCAAAATATAGGTAGGATATTTACATAGTCAGAAATGTTTTCCTCTACAATTTCCAGAGGCTCCAATAAGTGAAATGACCATCTGAAACTGCTTTCTTAATTGCACTAAAGTTCCATGGGTAAGATTTCTAAGACGAGCCCTCTGCTGAGGAAGACATCATTCCTTATCCTGCTTTTGGCTTTTCAAAGAACTGGTCTCTCTGTTTGTACTTTGGGGAGTGGTAGAGATTTTAGTGAAGGATGCATTTCTCTTGCTTCCCAGCTCCTCTCTGATTTGCCAGGAGTCAAACCTAGTAAATAATCCTTTGGGGATTTGACAGTAGTTTTCACTGTGCCAGACCCTGCATGTGCCAGGGAGCATCTGTATAGGAGACAGAGGAGAACACATGACTTTTAAAAGGAACGTCAGGTCCACGGGGCTACTCTTCCTACCCAGATGGACCTCACCCCAGAATACATCTGAAACACAGACTGGCTCTCCTCCATCCACCAAAGCTGCAAAACCACTAGCCTTTGTTAGTTCTTTACATCATAACCTAGATCATTTTGTTAACAACATTATTGATGTATAATGCCATATCATATCAGTGACCCATTTAATGACACAATTCAGTGGTTTTAGTATATTGGCAGAGTTATGTATCCTTCACTTCAATCTAATTGTAGAACATTTTCATCCTCTCCCAAGAAAATCTGTATCCAATAGTAACCACTCACTATTCCCTATCCCACCCCCAGACCCAGCCCTGGGCAGCCACTAATCAACCTGCTCTCTGTCTTTACAGATTTGCCTCTTCAGATAAATTGATGGTATGACATGTGGTCTTTTGTGTCTGGTTTCTTTCATTAGTATATTTTCAAGGTTCATCCATGTTGTATCATGTGTTAGTATCTCATTCCTTTTTTACAGCTAAATAAATACATCATTGTACAGATATACCATATTCTGTTTATACTTTTATCAGTTGATGGACACCTGGATTGTTTCCAGTTTGGGCCTATTATGAATAACACTGCTATAAACTTTTGTGCACAAATCTTTGTGTCAATATGCGTTTTTAATTATCTTGGGCATATATCTAAAAGTGAATTAATGTATCATATAGTAACTGTACAGAATTTTGAGAAATATCCGAATAGTTTTCCAAGGTGATTGTACCATTTTACTTTCTGTTTGTATATTTGTTTTCCCTCAAAATGTATATGTCAAAATTTGATCATAAAGGTGGTGGTTTTAGAAGATGGAGCCTTAGGAAGGTAAATAGGTCATGAGGGTCCTACTTTATGAATGGATTAGTGCCTTTTAATAAAAGAGACCCCAGAGAGCTAGCTAGCCCATTCCTCAATGTGAGGACACACAAAGAAGCCAGAAGCCTGCAACCCAGAATCCCACCAAGCAGGCACTCTGACCTTGGATATCGAGGGGGCCTCTGTCAACTAACTACAGTTTGATTATTGGCTTGAGATCTTTCTCCTTTTTAATATAGGCTTTGGTAGTTATTTATTTCCCTCTAAGCACTACTTTGGCTGCATATATTGTTTATATATTTTGTTTTCATTTTCGTTCGCCTCAAATCATTTGCAATCTCCCTTTTGGTTTTTTTCTTTGACCCATTAGTTATTAGAAATGTGTTGTCTAATTTCCATGTATTTTTTTAATGCCCCAGATTCCCTTCCATTATAGATTCTCATTTCATTCCACATGATCAGAGAATGTACTCTGTATGAATTAAGTCCTTTGAAATTTATTGAGGTTTTTTTTAATGGTTTAGCACGTGGACTATTCTAGAGAATGTTCCTTGTGTGCTTGAGAAAAATGTGATTTCTATTGCTATTAAACACAGTGAATTATAGATGTCAGTAAGGTCTAGCTGGTTTATAGTGTTGTTGTTGTTTTAAGTCTCTCTATACTTGTTGTATATCTGCCTGATTGTTCCATTCATTAGAATTGTTCCATTTTGTTTGTTTTGGGTACTAGGGATTGTACCCTGGCTGCTTAACCACTGAGCCACCTCTCCAGCCCTTTTTTTATATTTTATTCAGAGACAGGGTCTCAATAAGTTGCTGAGGCTGGCTTTGAGCTCACAATCCAACTGCCTCAGCCTCCTCAGAATTACAGGTGTGTACCACCATGCTCAGCACCATTCATTAGTTTTAAAAATACCGAAATTTTCCACTATTGCTGTTTAATAGTCCATTTATCCCTCCAGTTCTTTAAGTGTTTGTTCCATGTATTTGGGGGCTATGCAATTAGTTGCATATGTGTTTATAACTGCAATATACTCATGATTGATGGAAACTTTTATCATTATAAAATGTCCTTTATCTCTAGCAACTTTTCTGGGTTTTGTTGGTTTAAATAGGCTGATATTAACATGGCAACTCCAGCTTTCTTACAGTTTCTCTCTGCACGATGCATTTTTCCAATCCTTTCCCTTCCAAACTCTTTGCATCTTTGAATCAAAAGTATGCCTCCTGTAAACAGTAAACAGTACATAGTTGCATCCTGTGTCTTATGTCCAATCTGACAATCTCTACATTTTGATTGGATAGTTTAACCCATTCCCATTTAATGTGATTATTGATATAGAGATGCAACTTTAAACAAGTGATATTACTTTATATTTTCTATATGTCTTATGTATTTTTTGTTCCTTTTCCCCCTCCTTTAGTGATTTCCTATGTACTAAGTGAATATCATCTTGTACATTTTCATTTCTTTAGTGGTTTTAACTATATTTCTTTTTCCATAGTTTTATGAAGGTATAATTGGCAAATAAAAATACATATATTATGGTGTTCAACATGTGTTGATATACGTAACCATTGTGAAGGGATTAAGTCAGGCCAAGTACCATATCCTCCATTACCGTACTTACCTCTTTTGTGCATGGTAACTCCGAACATACATTTAACTGCATTTCTTGACAGTGGTCGGTGTCAGTGGTTGGTCTGTAGGTTACAATATACATCTGAACTCATCCAAGTCCATTAATTTACAGTAAAGCACCGAAACTTGACTCCCATATAGCACTACTCCTTCTCCTCCCCATTTTTGTTCCTCCTTTGTCTATTATTATATATGATTACATTTCTGTCTTAGTCTGAAACTACAATGATTTGCCTATAGTTTTATGCAATACCTTCTTAAATCAGTGAAGAAAAAAAAGGAGGAAATACGATTACATCACCTCTTTTAATGGCCTATCTGATTACCTCCGGTGATACTCTGCTTTTCTATGAATTCAAATGGCTGTCCTGTGTCGCTCACATTCAACCTGAAGAACACTGCATAATGTTTCTTACAATGCAGGTGGCACAAATTCTCAGTTTTGCTTATCCGGTGATGTCTTCATTTTGCCTTTGTTGTTGAAGGATGGTTCTGATATGCATAAGATTCTTGGTTAGCAGGTTGGGTTTTTTATTATAGGTTTGGGATATGTTATCCCACTACCTTCTGGCCTCGTTGTTTCAGATGAGAAGTCAGATGTGAATTTTACTGGTATTCTCCTGTAGGTGATGAGTGGTTTCTCTGCTACCACTTTTAAGATTTTCTCTGTTTTTATCTTTCAGTGTTTTAACTATGATGTATCCAGATGTGGATCTCCTTTGTGCTTATTTTACACAGAGTTTGTTGAGCTTCCTGGGTGTGAAGGTTACTTCTTTCATCAAATTTGGGAAGTTTACAGCTATTATTTCCTCTGATTTTTTTTTAATGCATCTTTCTCCTCTCCTTCCCCTACTGTCATTAAACATGACATTGGTGAAGTTAATGATGCCCCCCCATTTCTCTAAGGCTCGGCTCATTTTTCTTACTTTTTCTCTTTTCTTCAGATTTTGAAATCTCTATTGATCCATTTTCAGGTTTGCTGCTCCTTTCTTCTGCCAACTCAAATATATTTTAAGTGCCTCCAGTGGGGTTTTCATTCCTTTTTTTATACTTTTCAAGTCCCAAATTTTCACTTTTTTATTTTGTAACACAATATTACCTATTGATATGACATTGTCATGATACCTTCCTTTAATTATTTCAACATAGTTTCCTTTAGTTCTTTGAACAAACTTATAATAGCTACTTTGATGTCTTTTTCTGATGAGTCCAGCATCCCAGTTCCTCAAAGACAATTTTTATTATCTGCTTTTTTCCTGGGTATGGGTCATATTTTGCTATTTTTAACAACTCTTAGATTTTTGCAGGAAAAAAATACCTTTTTTTTTTTTTTTGGTATTCTATATTTTAGCCATTCTGGATACCTGTCACTCCCCCACCTCACTCAATTGCCACCAAAGACTTGTTTGCTCCAGCAACTGTTTAGTGACTTGGATAAACTATGTCAGTGATGCTCTTTCCCCTACAGTATGCAGTCTCTGATGTCACTCCTTGGAGTTTGATACCTTGGGCATTCGCACAGTGCTCCTGATCCTCCTATCCAGATGACGGTGATGCTACCAGAGCTGTTTGTCTCTTGCTTATCTCCCTGCTGGGCTTCTGGCTGGACTGCCCCATTGGTATCATCCTTAGCTGTTAGCCTCCACTAATTTCTACCTGATTGATCTACTGTCTTCAACAATGCCTTTAGGCATAATGTGCTCCACAGTCTGAACCAATTAATAGTGGACCTTTTTGTAAGAGGATACCTTTGAGTCCAGTCTTTGAGGCTTGCTTTGACCCTAGGAAAAACCAATCTCTCTCTCTCTCTCTCTCTCTCTCTCTCTCTCCTGTCTCTCTCTCCCTCCCTCCCTCCCTCCCTCCCTCCCTCCCTCCCTTCTAGCTGGTCCAGCTGGCTGCTGTCTCTCTTGTTGCTGTCATGGGGCTACCAGCCTTCTCTCCCATGCTCACCAATTGCTTTGAGGCTTGAACTTACTCATGCTCCATTTCTGATGAAGGCAGTCCCTTTGGAGGCAGCTACAGCATTCTGTGTTCTTACAGCTTGCCTCTAACCCTGGCCAGAATCTCTGCATCACAGCCATGGAGTTGGAACTGGGAAGAGCAGTCTGCATCTCTCAGAGTGATTGTTCTGCTCCACAAATAGGGTGCTGGATGGGGACAGTAGTCTCTGGTCTTCTCAGATTGTTCTTCTGGCATGAAACTGCCATCTGTGTATGGGCTGGGGTCAGGGAGAACAAGGGCCCAGTATTCTTGACCTGGGATAGAACTTCCATCATGTAAGTAGGGATGGGTAGCAGAAGGCAGCGGGTATGGACCTCTCAGTCATGCTTTTATGGAGTGGAGCTTCTGACACATGGAGAAATGACAAATGCAGGTGGCCTGCCCCTCCTGGGGAGAAAATGTAGCCCTAGAGAATAATTTTGGGCAAAAGGAACCCCATCTTCTTGCCCTACCTTCCCAGAATAGAGCTCTGCCTCAATGAGCTGCAGTTGGTGGCAGGGGGTAGGTCATGGCTCAAATGCCACAGAGTCTCTCGGTTCTTACAAAAATGTAGATTTTCTTGAATAAGTATTTCTATATTTGATGTATACCCTTAGAAAAACTTCCAAGGACTTCAAATTTTAAAAAAATAATTTTCACTAGTTACGCTGTTTCACAGGGGAGAGGATACACCAAGTTCCTCAGGCTGCCATTCTGAAGAACTCCTCCTAACCCCAGGTGATTTGCACTGCGGAAAAAAGGAATCATTTACAGAACAGCTGGCTCTCTTTACCAGCACTCTGTTTACCTGACTGTGGCTATATTTTCTAAATTAAAAGTAAGGGGCATTGGGTCTGGCGAGAGCTTTGTGCTGCTTCCAGGTACAAGTGTCAATATGGGAGGTAACCTTAAGAAATACTAGCATTTAGGACTCAATTTAGATGGTTTCTGAGAATAGCACATCAGAATATTTGAAACTGGATTGTTCCACATAACCTGAGCATATAAACCAGAGTTGCAAAAACTCTTGTTCTCCTGAAAAGTTAGAAGGGACTCCAGGCTGATACAGAGTTTCTTCTGAAGGGGACAGTTCTAAGCTGTGTCCTCCCACTCCACCCTCTCCGTTTGTGTTTGGTGCTCTTCCAAGGACAATCAGTTCATTCTAATGAGAGATCAACATGGACAGAGCCTTAGGCTCCAAAAAAGAGTACCCACCATCCAAGATGGTCTCACCATGTACGGAACGCTCATCCTCCAAGGTTGAAAACAGGTGCTCTGCTTCAAGCTAAACCCTTTCCACTCAGAATCCAAGGAGTTTTCTCTCTCTGGAGACCTGGGAAATTGGCAGGTAAAGCCTAGGTGCATGGATGTTGCCAAGAGGAATATGATCCAACAAAGGTGGGAGATAAAAAGAGGACTATCTCTGAGGCTTCATTCCCAAATGTTCCTAAAATCAAACTTTCAAGTCTCTAGAGAAATCTAGTTCTGAAATGATAGATAGTCCCCATGTCCCCAGCGAGCAGGGTGACACACCCTCCCTGAAAATATGCATCTGATTGCTTAAGATTACATACAAACTGAATATTCATGATCTTCATGTTGTCACAAAGGCTATATTTTTTTAAATGTTTCCACCCAACATTTAAAATTGTTTCATCTGTCCTTAAAAAGATCCATTGATTTTATTGGATCACTGTTATTTGAGATGTCTGGGTCGCCAGAGACTGCATGGACCCTGGGCTATAGATCTCCAGAGGGAGACAAAGAGAAAGCATTTGAGTCCAAGTTACCATGAAGCACAGCAAATTCATTATCTGTAGATTGAATAAATTGTCTTATTTCATACATATGTAACCACTTGCTATGATCTTAATATCTGTGTCCCCCCGAATCCAAATGCTGAAATCCTAACTTGCAAGGTGATGGTAACAGGAGGCAGGGCCTTTGCGAGGGGATCAGGTCATGAGGGTGGAGCTCTCCTGAATGGGATTAGTGCCCTTATAAAAGAGAGCTGCTTTGTTCTTTCCACTGCAGCAAAAAGAACCCATCTTTGAATAAGAAAGTGAGCCCTTTACCAAACACTGAATCTGCCTTCATTTCTTTACAGCCTTCAAAAGAGTGAAAAATAAATTTCTATTGATTATAAGCCACTCAGTTAATGGTATTTTGTTAAAGAAACCTGAATGAACTAAGATATCATTTTTCAAGAATTGTACTGGTTTAATGAAAAAGTTAAAAATCCATTTAGAAGCCAGACTGGATGTCTGATTATCCTTCGCCGTGTGTGGTCTCCCTTGGTGATACTGTTCTGACCATGTCATGCACCCGGGTGGGTCTCAATGTCAGGATCACAAGTGAGACAGGCTTACTCTTCAGGTGACTTATTCTGGATCCCACACCATTAGGAGTGGGGAGGGACAGCCTGGACCTGCAATCTGCTTCCAGTCCTAAATACACGGGGCAGCCTCTGACAACATCACACTGGCAAGTGGCAGCACCAGGGTTTGAGCCAAGTCTAAGTGGCTCCAAAACCCTGCTCACCTCCACTATAGCAAGGAGGCTGAGCTGGAGGGGGGACATCTGCTGGGCATGGGAATGCCATGTTGGCAACCAGAACCCAGAGTGCCATTTCAGAGCTGTGCAAAGCTTCCTGGTTTTTTGTTTTTTTTAAAACTGTTTTCTCAAACTGGAAAAACCCAAAAGGCCTCAGCTCCCAAGGCAAAGTAAAAAAGATAAAGAATTTGGGAAGCTTTTCTGCCCCAGGGAGGACTCAGCCCCAATGACAGTTTGGTATTAACTAGCGCAGCCATGCAGGGAGGCGTAATTAGTTTCCCAGCCCCTAGCTTCATTCCACTGGTCCCCCTCACGCCAAGGGCTATGCAATCTGTTTGAAATGAAAAGGAAAATAAAATCACCGCTCTCCTTGGCTGACCCACCAGCTACCGCTCCTGACTGTAGGCAAAAGGTGAGACAGCCATCTGTCTGCTGAGGTAAGGAAGAATGGAATAGTCATTTTTAAATGACATTTTCAATTTTTCCCCCATGTCTACTATGCCCTCTTCCACCCCGGTGCTTAAATGACTCTTTTCAAATTGGAAATATCAGAGAATAATAGGAAATGAAAAAAATCAAAATCTAGCAGGCTGTTCTATCCTGACAGGTGGGGTCTGAGGAAGCCCCTTCCCAAGCACAGGAAGCAGAGAGCAGGGAAAATGTTCCAGGCCAAGTTCATTCTCAGATCCACGGCCACAGGTGGGCGATTCCCCAGCTGCCTGACTGCCGGCTCAGCTCCCCACAGAATCCGTCTCCTACAGGAACTCCCCCCAGCACGCAGGAAAGGAAACCCCCTCTCCTGACCCTATAATAGAGGCCCCCTCATTCCTTCTTCCTCACAGCTGCTGGCTCTGCCACCTCTCTCCCAAGTGTACAAGAGTGAGACCTAACTTGTCACCACCACCCAGGAGACACCTGGAGATGGTGGAATCTGAGATTTCCACAGACCCCAGTGTGGACAATGAGTGTCTGTCACTTCAGAAAGACAAAGGTCAATTTCCCCTTAGCCCTGGAGCCCGAGGAATTCTTTCTTTCTTGGAAATTAATCTACACTTCTTTCTTTCTATGGACTCCAGACATCAGTCGAAATGACCTTGACCCTGTCCCTCCTCTGGAAAGAGTGCCCTGTCCAGCTGTGTCTTCTCTGGCTTTACTCTGCTTTTGGTGCGGCTTTCTTTTTCCCCATTTGTGCCCACAAGATTGCTTCCGTCTGAAATGACCACAAGTGACAGCTTTATTAAAATGAAGGCATAAAGGGTCCCCCAAAAGGCGTCAGGCTTTTCTCACCAGTGGATTCGTGGGGGATGTCAGTGTAGGAAGGCATATTCTGCAACCATTCACCCGCACACCAGCGCTGCGCTCCAACCCCCTTTTGATTAAACCTTAACACAGCAGTAGAAGTTACAGGGTGCTGTGAGAAAGCACCCGGGAGCATGCGTTTTTCCTATCCCTGACCCAGAAGGCAGACACAGCACGAGAAGAGAAGCCACCCCCGGCCTGGCAGGACAAGAGGCAGCTTTTCAGTCTCTTGGCTTCCCTTACAAAGGGCTTTGGAGCCCAAGACCTGGGTGCAAATCCTGATGCCACTTCTTTCTAAGAGGTTTTAAGCAGGCTTGTTTACTTATTCATTTATTCACTCAACAAACACCTCCTCAGCCCCTATTATGTACCTGACCCTGTGTGAATCACTGGAAAATGGAAAAATTAGGGCTCGATCTCCATTTTCAAGGAAATAGTCTAATGGAAAACCAGAATAATAGTTACACTCTAATTTTCTCATTGAAAAATGGGCTAATGATCTCACAGGCTTATTTTAAGGATTAAATAATAGGAAGTACATCACATAGTGCCAAACATATAAGATGTGCCTGGTTCCTATAGTTTGGATCATGAACATCCCCAAAGAACCATGTACAAAAGGCTTGGTCCCCAGCCTGTGGTACTATAACAAGGTGATGGGACCTTTAAGGGGTGGAGCCTAGTGAGAGGAAGTTAGGTCATTGACAGTGTGCCCTTGAAGGAAATATTGGGACTCCAGCTCCTTTCTCTCTCTCTTCCCCTTTCTCCCTCCCTCTCCTTCCCCCTCCCGCCTTCCAAGTGACCATGAGGTGAGCACCTTTGCTCTATCACACACTCCCCACCATGATGTTCTGCCGCACTACAAGCCCAAACCAAAAGACCAACTGGATTGAAACCTCCAAAACTGTGAGCCTAAAGAAACCTTTCCTGCTTTTAAGTTGATCATTCAGTTATTTTGTCACAGTGACAGAAAGATGACCAACATACTGGTAGTTGTCAGCTTACTTTCTTCTTTTATTTATTTATTTTTGTTTTGTTTTGTCTTGTTTTTTGGTTGTAAATGGACACAATATCTTTATTTTATTTATTTATTTATTTATTTTTATTTGGTGCTGAGGACCACAGGGCCTCCCACGTAATAGGCAAGCGCTCTACTGCTGAGCCACAATCCCAGCCCCAGCTTACTTTCTGTTTCTCTCTTTGGTCCAAAATCTCTCTGCCTCATCCATCTGCATCACTACTTGCTTCAAAAGGCTGGGAATAACCTCTGTTCCCAGACATGGAGGCTGCACCACCAGAAGCCATCACACACTGCTTGGACCCACAGTCAGGTTCTCATCAACAGTGCTAAGTCCCAGTGCCTGAAGATGATCCCAGGTGGGTGGGGTTTAGGGACAGGCCAGGGAGAAAAGACACCACTTAAGGGAGACTCTGAAAAATATGTCCTCCCCTTACCACCAAGGGGGCCTGGCTTCAGCTGAGAACATACAACCAGGGATCAACCTCTCCACAGCAGATGTTTCCCCCGAGGTTGAGGAACATGACTGGGTGTACAGACAGACTGTCTGGGCTTGAATTTGGGACCACTAGATCCTCACCCCAGAGTCTCCAGGATACTGCAGAGGCTCCTGGGGTAGCCAACAAGTTGTGTTGTGTCCCCCACCCTTCAGTAAACAGTCTGAGCCTGAGGACACTGCTGTTTCTTCTGGCTCAAGAACATTCTGATTCTAACTAAAGGTCCTTCAGCCTACAGCTGTCACATTGGAGATGTGACTTGGAAACTGCCAACAGAGGAAGGCTCGCCCTTCCTTGCTAATAATATATGAGGAAAGAAGGAATGACTACACCACGCTGCACAACCCTGCGAGTTTCCCATATTGACCGGGGCGCAATAAGACATTTAATTGTTGACTTAAAAAAATCAATGCACATTTTCTGTATTCCTAAAGTAATTATAAACTCAAAAATACTTATGGCTATTTTGCTAAAAACAATTGGCTCTTGTTAAAAAAACATTCAAAGTCCACAATTGTTCAGTTTGGGGTAAATAAAATAATTGCTTTGATTGTTTTGTGAAGGTAACTCTTTTCTTTTTAACAAGTGACCAAAATAATCCTGACAATCAATAAAAAAAAAAAAAAAAACAGTTTTTTTTTCAAGTGGGAAGTTTCATGATTTACCATGATTCTCTCTTGTAAAACAGCAAACCACCCTTTTATTTTTTGCTGCTACAAAGGATTCCTCTGTAGCAGAACTTTAAGTATTTAAAAAAAAAATGCAGTGCATCTTCTTGATATAAAACTACACCTAACTCTGAACTGTAAAGAATGCATAGTAAAATTATATCACACAACAACATGCACATTTTGTAGAGGAGGAAGAAAGAAAAGATTAAATTGAATCTTCCTGACAATCATCTTAAATCACACCTGCCTGTCTGCTATTGAAATTATAAGTCACATTGCTTTGAGTTAAATCAAATCCACCCTGGCAGGAAGATGGGCTGATGTGGCTGCAATTCAGAGTAGAGGTCGAGATGCAAGAAGACAAGTTTCTCCTAAGAAGACTCTCCCTCCACCATGGAGGCGGGAAGGAGCCTTCCAGCCAGAATTTCAACCAGCACAGCACATTCTGGACATCACCTGCAGCCTGCAGCAACACTAAGTGGGTTTTACAAAACAAAAACATTCTCCACTAACAAAGGCTGGTCCCTGGGGCTTCTGCATTGGGACCCCAGAGTAGCAGCAGGTCATGCTGAGATACCCTGGGCTATCTTCCTACTCAGCTCAGCTGAGGCTTCATGAGCTTTAGTTGGGGCTGCCTCAAATCTAACTTAGGGCCAGCTCAGGCTTGATTGAACCAGGGAAGTTCTAGCTAACTGCACTAAAATGGAGCTCAAATCTGATATTTTAGGTGTTGCAAGAAAGTATATTCCTGACTATTTTCTATGGAGGATTTAGGAAGAAGCGTGTGTGGAAACAAAGGAAAGGGATTTGATTAGTGCATACAATGGCTAAGGGGTGGCTGTCCTATTTCTGTAGTTAGAGACTTGCCCAAGGTCACCGGCCCTGTCAAGGCAGCACTGATTCTCATCACCGCCTGCGTGCTCTTTACCTGCACTAGAGAAGGCTCAGGTTTTCTTCTTCAAGGTAACTGTTGGTTTTGTTTAATAACTGAGATAGCCCTCTCCAAATCTCTCCCGCTCCACTCCTCTAAATCCTCCTCATTCTTCAGAGATGCGTCATAAGTTCCAATTCTTCCATGAAGTCTGCTCTGACAACTTTCTCTTCCAGAATTCCATTTTAACTCTCATTAGTTAGCTGCAAAAGATCCTTAAGCATTTCTTGTTTTGTCCTCTCAGCCCAGTTACGTGCACTTGAAAGGAAAGGATCGTGTCACTTATATCCTGTACAGTGCCAAGCCCACCAGAGTTGGGCTCACAATCAGGAAGCAGCCTCAGGTCAGCCTGGATTGACACCTTTAAAACTGCCTCTCCTGGGGTTGGGGATGTGGCTCAAGCAGTAGCGCGCTTGCCTAGCATGCGTGCGGCCCGGGTTCAATCCTCAACACCACATACAAACAAAGATGTTATGTCCACCGAAAACTAAAATAAATAAATAAATATTTAAAAAAAAAAAAAAAAAAAAAAAACTGCCTCTCCTGGGGCTGGGACTGGAGCTCAGTGTAGAGCACTTGCTTAGCAAGTGGGAGGCACTGGGTTCAATCCTCAGCACATAAATAAAAGGTACCTCTCTGTTGAGCCCCTCCAGTGGCTCCCCAATCTTTCCAGAGCATTCCTTCTATAAAGGCCCTTGAGGCTGCACAACCCGCTCCCAGCAGCCCCTCTCTGGCCTCAACTCCACCCCCTTCTCCCATCATCACTCTGGCCACCCCACTGCTGCCCATTCATATCAGGCTCATCCCTGCTCCAGGGTCTTTGCATCGACTGTTCTCTTCCCCCACCTGGTACTTGACCCCCAGACATGTTCTTGGGTCACACCTCACTTTCCTTAAGTGTTTGCCTATGGGACAGCTCCTGGCCACCTTAAAACCCCTTCCTATTTATGCCTTTGTTCCACTGAAATATCCTGACCACTTGCTAGGTGCTCAATAAATGCTTGTCGAATGAAGGGAGGGGAAAACCCTCTCATGTGACTCAAAGAAGGCAAGGGTTCCAGCCAAAGCAGAGGAGAACAGGAATTGTGGGTGCATCTGCATTCTCCCCACCACCCACGGGCATTCATTTCCTCCCATTCCCAAACCCCAGTAGACAACACCAGCCTTGAGGTGGATCTCCTGTGTTAGCTTCAAATATTCTATTCCCTGGATTAAATGGGAAGTTCCTACAGGCCTGGACCTGTCTCCTGTTTCCTCTGGGTACCTCTCATGGTTCCTGCATGACCACATGACCTGAGCATAGAGAACCCCCCAAAATGAAGCTGTGGTCTGATTGAGTGGGAGACCCTCTTGTTCACAATAAATCCTCACCTGGCAAAGCAGTCCTGCTGGCTGCAAACAACCACACCTGGAGTCTCCTTCAGACCCTAGGGGGCTGGGTCCAGGTGGGCTTCTGGCAAGGCAACCCCTGCCTCCCCAGGGAAGGAGCCTGCCACAACCATCACTTGGTAACCCAGCTCAGGGCCTCGCTGCTCTCAAGAGTCCCCCTCCCATTCTCACCTGCAACTTTCCTGCTTAGAGAAAGAATGAGCCTGTATTATCTTGATGACTATCACTGGGGCAGAAATAAGAGCGCCTAGTTAGCCTCTTGCTAAGGGACTGAATAGAAGTAATGAGGCCTTGTCTCTTACTAGGTGCTTAATCTTGGACAAGTTAATTACAATCCCTGAGCCCTGAATTCCACATCTGTAAAATGGGACAATGAAACCATTCCACAGTTGGCTTCCGAGATTCCAATGTAAAGCACTGAAGGCATTTCCATGGGCACTTGTAAAACAGTTAGCACACCATAGATGCCCCCACAGATACCAATCCCCCTCCTCTTCCCATCTCTTCTCCAGATGAGTTCAGACCTATTTCTGCAGCCCTTCCCCACTGGTTCCTTTTTCCAACAGACCCTGATAAAAGTCTCTCCTATCCGTTTTTCATTGGATTCCCCTACGAATATAAATCCCCAGGTTCTATTGAATTAGAAAAGAAAAGGGGAAAAAAAACAAGCCTGGCCCCATTATAGAGTTGGGGGATCTATTTTATAATTCCGGCAGGTTCTACTTTCCTTCATGCACTCTTCTAGAAACTAAAGCAAATCAGAGGATCAGTTTATTATTAAAACGAGATTTGGAAGTGCAAGACACTAGACTGTCAAGACAACTCCTCCAAACCCCTGAACCGACAGGCAGGCCCCAGCCTCCGCGCCCCCCTCCCCTTCCTCCGTGGCTCCTTCGCTCCCGTCAGGGAAATGTGATGATTAATTAGACAAAGGCTGTCCCACTTGTTGAAATCCTTTGAGGCAGGAACCACATAAACACCAAGCATTATAACTGCAATGAAAGGAAACCAGAAAACTCCTCTGCCTTGGGACACTCACCAAGGCACGGCTAAGGCACCGCTAACTAAATCTGCAAGGAAGATCAAAGCGGATCTTCCACACAGATAATAGAAAATGTCACCAGCATAAACAGGAAGAGAGATCAGCTCAATAAAGGAATAAAGTCCCATTTGCGAGTCACCAGTAAGATTTTTGCTTACTTTTAACTTCCCAGCATATAACTCAAAAGGTTATTAATACGGACTCCTACTGTTTGGGGCAAATAAACAGCTGCTGAGGTTTTGTGCCCAAACCACTTTATTAGTGCTTTCCTTTACAGCAATTGTTTCTTCCCTTCCAAATCCTGAGAGGCCCAGACAGCTAAAAACAGAGTGTGCCAAGGCAGAAGGAACAACAAAGGAGAGAGGAGGCAGCCATTGTGGGCAGGGAGAAGGGGGCAGGGGCTGCTGGGACCCTCACATCTTCTCACACCTCTTCTGCAAGGTCAGCAGTCAAGGGTGGTGAGAGAAGACACTGGTGTGGTCCAAGGACTATTTCTACCCTGGGGCTCACTGTGAGGACATGAGGGTGCCCACCATCCAGGTCTGCCCAGGGCTGAGGGCCTTCCTTGGTCTCAGAACTTTCCGTTTGATAACAGGGGAAATCTGGGGCAAACCAGGACAACCTGGTCACTGCAGAAGACACAAGACTGCCTGGGCACAGGAAAGCACTCAGCACCAGGCCAGGTACACCACAGGTGCGAGAAAGTCACAAGTGGAACTTGAATGAGCTCTGGCTGCCGCTGAAACTCTCTGCTTTCCCTACAGGGACAAATTCCCAGGGGCCCATGGTGATCCACAATGATCAAAGAGAAAGGCTCTCTGTGACCTCTATGGTGGCACCTCACTCATCCCTTCAGAGAACGCCCTTGCCCTCTGCCTACCCTAACCTCAGGATTCCTTGCAGACTCAAAGACAAATGAGGCTCCCTGCCTGGCTCCTTCTCTCAGCAGTCTCCCGCTTGACCAGAGGCCTCCAAGCTTACACTCAAACAAAATCTTCAATAAAATGACCTCCAAATCCTCTCCATTTAAACTGTTTGTCTTCTTTTCTATTCTGTAGAGAATATAGATTTTGTAGACAGCGTCCTGGCTCCATCAACCATCAGCCCTGTAACCTTGGACAAATTCTCTATATCAGTTTGTTCTGTTGCTATCACAAAACACCTGAGGCTAGATAAAGTATAAAGAAAAAAAGCCTTATTTAGCTCATAGTTTTGGAGGCTGAAAGTCCAAGACCAGCCAGCCCCCAAGTTCAGCCTATAGTTAAATGGTGAGGACCTTCTGGCTACATCACAACATGGTGGGAAGCATCACAATGGGAGAATGTGTAAGGCAGAAAAAGCAGTCATGTGACAAGACAGGAAGCAAGAGAGATTCAGGAGCCAAGTTTGCTCTTTTTATAACAATTGCTTTCTCAGGAACTAACTGGGGTCCTAAGAGAACTACATTAATCCCCTCCAAGGGCATTGCTCTCAATAACATGATCACCTCCCACTAGGCACCACCTATTAAAAATGCCACCACCTCAAGCCCACCACACTGGGGACCAAGCTTCCAGCAAATGAAGCTTTGGGAGAGGCCACATCCAAACCACATGGTCTAAGTCTTAATTTTCTCACCTCCAAAAACAGACCTGTCAGGTTGTAAAGATGAAAAGCAATCCATTGGTGTCCATTAAAATCAACAATGTAACAAAGCAATGATGCTGGACAGCCCTGGCCCAGGCTCTGACACAGGAGGGTTTGCTTCCTCCCTTCCCCATACAGTCAACCTGCAACCACTTACATGCCTATTACTCATTAAATGAATCAAAGATTGATCTAGAATCCTCCTTTGTCACTGTAACCCTCTCTTAGCTTTCCTGCTCTCACATTCATTGGCCTAAACAATTTTTCTCCTATTTTCCTGCATCCCCAGATGCCATCAGCACAACACTTAGGAATGCAAGCTTCAAATCCTGTCTTGTGAGGGTCCCTGAATTACCTTCCGGCTCCTGTTGGATCTCAAGGGCCTTTCACTCTGAATCCCCAGAGGATAGAGATGCCTGGACAGGTCAGAAGCTGGTGAGTCCAGTACACCTCCCGAGATGGCTAAGATACAGCACCTGAGAATCTTAAATCAGGGTGCCCCACCCCGACACAGAAACTCAGGACACTGGTAGAATGAACGCACTTGTGCCCAAGAGTGGGCCCCCTGCCTCCGGTCCAGGCATTGCTTTTCACTGTTCTCACCTGTCCCAAGGTGAAGGGTGCACATGGCACTTCTCTGGATTTTCCAAAGCCCTGTGCTTTTGTAAGCTCTTAAAGGACAGTAGAACACAGCCCAGTTAATTACGCCCATCATCTCCGATAGCATCCTAGCAGTGGCTTCATACAAGAATCTCCCAATATCTCCATGGAACTGAATACCTAGGTGTTTCAACTAACATCATTAGGGCAGCTTCTTCTCTCAAAAACAAACTGTCACAAAACTGAAATTGAATGTCAGGAGGTGAAAGAGAACTACATCTCAGAACTGCATACCCCCCTGCAATGATCTGTCTAGAAATACATTTTAATCCCTAGTTTCATAGCCAAAAAAAAATAGAATAAAACCTGCCAAAACATTAGCATTCATATAACCAGGAATCCCTCTGCTTATAGTTTCAGTTGACTACACTCAGCAGAGTTGTGGGACATAGACAGACCCACAGAGAAGATTCCGGAACAGCAGTTGTTCCCAATTACTGCCACAACACCCCGTGCTTTGGAACAGTTGTGAGGTAATTTGTTATTAACAAAAATTTAAGTACCAAAGCTTATGAATGATTAACTTTAACTTTATAAATTAAAGAGATTTCAAGGTTGTCACATTGCCTTGCATACTAATCTGCTTTCCTGGGTGAGAAAGACAGGGACACAGTGACAATGGATACAACATGTGGGGTGTGTTCATCCTGGTCCTGCCCTGGGGAGCACAGCCTGCATGAGAAGCCATGTGTGGGAGGAAGGGGAAACACTGAGGATCCCTACACACAGTCAAGCATTGCCTTGCACAATGGAGCTGACTCCAACCCCAAAGGCAAAGTGGGATTTGATAAGGTAACCATTGTAGAAGCCATGGAAAAACCATATCCCTGCCAAACTCAATGCCAGGTTGAGAGGCAGAGGCAGGACTGAAGAAGAATTTGTCAAGGATCCCTCTTCTGGGAAACTGTCAAAGCCAACCAGCTTGTTTTTAAGATTAGTCAAGAAGCACAATAGATATGGACAGCTCTCCAGACTCACCTGNAACCATTGTAGAAGCCATGGAAAATCCGATAACATCCCATGCCAAACTCAAGTCAGAACACCCACCCACCCACCCTTCCAAAGGCATTGGAGGGTAGCATGCAAAGCACAGCCCACCATTCACTGGGTTTGGATTAGACCTCAGCCGCTTCACCTCTTACTCCCCACTTTAGCATCCATCCAACACTGAGGGCTTCTAGGTTCATGTATAAGCCTCTCTCCTCCAGAGCCCACTGTGTTCCCTTTGCGTTACATTCATCATCATACTCAATCGGCTGTTTCCCCAAAGAACCTTCTGTGCAGCATCACTCTGCTTGGATGGCCCTCCAGCATGCTTCTCCATGGGGCAGAGGGTTCGTCTCTGGCTCCTGGATGGAATCAAGCAATGAAAAGGGACAACAAGCCTAGAGAGACCCTCAATCCCCACAGCAAAGCCATAGGCCATTCAGCTTCCTGAGTTAAGCGAGGTCACAAATCCTACAGGATGGCAATGAAGACGCTCCTGTAACCTTGTATGTGGCTCTGAATCCCTAAACATCTTCAGAAAAATCAGACCCGCCTGACCCAAGTGGCTGAAGTTGACCTTCAAGGCCAGCCCAGAAAACCAGACTGTGGCTCTCCAACATTTTTCATTCTGAATTCTCCTTGAGATTCTACACCAACCTACTTATCAAGGGCAAATAACAATTTATGTCAAGTGAGTGGGAAAGAATGTGGAATTCATTTATTTTACAGCCTACACATTTCTGGCTAAAAATGAAAATTCTTTGGCCATGGGGAAAAGTGTATTCTTTGGCAAGGTTTTTCTGTCCTGTGAAGATGTGGTCCCGGGATAATAACAAAGGTCACTAGGCTCAACCCTAAACTCCACTATTGAACTCTTTCAAAAGGCCGATCACTGTTACTAATATAATCTTGTGTGCAATAGTTCATGTCAGCAGACAAACAGATTTACTCTTGAAATGATGCCCTTTCCTTCAATCAACTCCAAGCACTCAGAAAACGTTATATTTCCTTTTTCCAAAAGCTGCCACATCAAGGAGCAGATGAGGACACCAGGCAATTGTAGGCAACTTCCGAAAGCTACAGGGGGCAGAAGAGCAACCATGCCTAGGACATTTTCTGATTCTGGGAACCATATATAGCTTGTAATCGTGGTGAACAACCTGCTGTTATGGACCTGATGTACATTAATATGCACGTAATATGCCTAATAAACTTTCAGGAAACAAAGTGCAGTTAATAACCCATTTCTCCCATTGTTGGGATGATCTTGACTCAGTGAAGTGAGATAATGGATTTAGAAATTAGTCATATAATGTAATACATTATTAATCACGGTATTCAAAAGGGTAAATAGACATTATAAGAACACCACCCAGGAATTCAATTTCCTTTCAGATTTGTTTACTCTCCTTAATTCTTTATGCTACCAACGTCTTTCACAAAAATGTAAAAGTCTGGTCTCTTCTCCCCAAACAGTGATTCTCAACCTTTTTAAAAGAAGAAGAAGAAGAAGGAGGAGGAGGAGGAGGAGGAGGAGGAGAAGCTGATCCTTTTGAAAAAAGGAAATATTTTACAGAATATCAAATATAAAACTGATGAAAGAGAAAGTGTATTGGTTGGAGGGGAGGAAAGCAGACCATGAGGGGTCTAGGAGACTCCTCTTGCCCTCTTGCTTTCCAAACCCAGATCAAATCTTCTAGAAATTTGGAGCTCCTGAGGACACAGTGTGAAAACCACTGACCTAAGTCATCTATTTAAAACAAGACTTATGTATATAATATATAATACAGGTATCATGTATATTTTCATTAATTAATTTATTTAAGAAATCTACAAATTAAACACACATGTAAAATACACAAACCACAAACACAGATAATCCAAGAGAAAATGGTTCCCATAAAATGAAAACAAACATCAGGATGTGGAGTAAAATCAAGTTCTATAGTGATCAAAGGAGTACAAGTCAAAGGGCCAGAGCATTTGACAGTGATTCCATTTGCCCAGAAAAAAGCTGAATGATAACACCCAGTGCTGGCCAGACTCCATGACACTGGTACAACGGTACATTGTTGGTGGCTGTGTAAAAAGGTTTTCCTTTTGAAAAGCAACCTTTCATAAAAATGTTTATTTTGTCAGCAACAATCCCACTTCTGGAAATGCATTCTTAAAAAAAAAAAAATTAAAAAGGAAGTGAAGGTATTCATTTTTGTTTTAACTATAATAGCAAAACAAATATCCCATGATAGAAGAAGTCATTGAATAAATAATAGCATGTCAATGATGGAATACTCTGTAATTATTAAAAATAAAGCATAAGGCCTGGTGTTGGGGTACATACCTATAATCCCAGAGACTCAGGAGGCTGAGACAGGAGGATCACTGAAGCCAGCCTCAGCTTAGCAAGATGCCAGCTCAAAATTAAAAAAAAAATATATATATATATATATATATATATATAATAGGTTCTCTTGAAAGACCCTCCACTCAACCCTACAAATGAAACATGCTTTCCACTTCCTCTGTAAAATAAACTCCAGAATGCCTTTGCCTTTGTCCATGCACATGGGCTTTCCTCTAGCATCCCTGCTCACATCTCCTCCTGTCAAGCTGTATGCTTTCCAGCTGTCCAGTGGGATTGTTCCCAAGTTTGTTTATACTATTTGCACTTGTCGCCGAAACTGCATGATTGACTTACATATTATGTAAACCAATGAAATATGACCGCTAAGAAGACAGGAGTGGTTGTTTCTAAGAAAAATGTAATGCTTTAGAAAGACTTTATACAAGATAGTCACTTAAACATAGCAGACAAATTACATATCAGCAAAATCATTGCAGAAGATCAGACAAAAGTTATAAAAATTTGAGACTACAAAACAGACGGAGATGGCTTCCTAAGTACCTTTCAGTTCCCAGTGAAATTTAAAACAGAATAGAAATGAGTTTCTGTAAACAGACACCAAAGGAGTGGTTTGTGCAATGAAGGGGAGAGGAGCATATTGTCAGACTCACCCCAAAGACAAAACTTTGGCCTGACATGAGAAGACTGGCCAATGGATGCACATTTTGAATAACATTAGAAGCAGTTACTCCATATTTGTAATATTTTGTTTGATTTCCCTCTTGGACCCAATATTTCAATTAATGGATTAACTTAAACTCCAAACAGGATGAATAAGAACAATTCTTTCTATTATCTTTTGGGAAAAAGTCCACCATGACACAGATAAGAGACATCTAGACATTATTATCCCCAATCATTCCCCCTGCACAATGCCTGGCACACATTAGACCTCCAAGAGAGATACTGAACCAATAAACTATGTAGCAAATATAGAAAAATGCTTCTACCAAATGCGAAGTGAAAAAAAGAAGAATATAAAATGACGTTTAAATCATGATTTCATCTTCATTTTAAAATAGGAAAGCAAATAGACAAAGCTAGAAGAAAAACTCAAAATTTGCAAAATAATTATTAAACTAGAGTGAATCATGGACAATTATATACATTTTTAAATATTTTCTTAAATATTGATACATTCTTTTACAGATTCAGAAAGGTACTAACCAAGAAAAGGAGAAAGCCATTTTTGTTTCTCCTGGACTTCCAAAATAAGAAGCAAATCAACACTTCATTTCCCTAAGTTCTACAACACTAAGTCTTCCTTTAGCAAAATCTCTCCTTCATCTACCTCACTATCTCAAGGTCCCAAGATTTAACCTGTTCTAATACTTATTTTGTGTTTCCAAACTCTCAGAATCATTGTTTTAAAATCTGAAGTTACTCACTAGCTCAATTAACATATACTTTGTTAAAAAAAAACTCAAAAATACAATTTGCATTCCCAAGAGATTCCCAAACACCATCTAATTAAATCATTCAATCAGAAAACAAATTAAAATGAAATATCACTGCAATCCCCAAGAGGAAAATAAACTTTTCAGTCATGACTAGAACAGATCTCTAGGGTGACGCTCCAAAGCCTCTTCTAATTGCAAGTTCTATCGAACATCCTGCAGAATGTTCTGTGACATTTGCAGCTTCCAGGACAACTTTCCTTCCAAAGAAAAGAGGAGCCTGAGCAAGACTCCAAAGCTAAATATATCCTTTGGAGAATGGCACCACTTTTATTAATGACTAATTGGTGCACTGGCCATCAACACTGGGTACCAATTTCATTTATCCACTCAGCCATCCAGCACCTGCTCTCTGTAGAATTTCCAGGACTGCCCTGGGTGGTCAACAAGCATTAGTTAAGTGCATGTAACCTCTGCCCCTCATCAGGAAATAAAACACAGCCCACAGTTTCCTGAGCTTATCTAAGGTAAGCATCTCCACCCAGAAAAACTACTGACTCCAGTTGTCCCTCTATTACCCTTGAGGTTGCTTACTCTGACATCCACTTCCGCCATTGTCACTGATTCCTGGAGAGTGCAGTTTCCCTGTGATGCTATGGTCCATGTAGGGGACAGTATAGTGTATGGTTTACATACTCAGAATACAGACTCAGAAAAAACAGAGCAGCAGATGCTGGCATTGTCCCAGTCTCCAGAACCCAGAGTCAAAATAAATGTATTTTCTTTATATATTAAAAAAAGAAAAAGAAAAAAAAAAAGAACAAAGACCCTGTTTTACTCAGCTTTTTTGCTGTTGTAACTAAAAGATCTGACCAGAATAATTTTAGGAGGAAAAGTTTATTTAGGTTAGAGGCTCACGGTTTCAGAGGTCTCAGTCCATAAGTAGCTAGCTCCATTCCTCAGGACTCAAGGTGAGGCAGGACATCATGGAGGAAGAGTGTGGCAGAGGGAAGCAGCTCACATAATGATTAGAAAGCAGAAAGAATCCACTTCCAAGATACAACATATATACCTCATAGCCAAACCAGAATGAATCACTTCCTCCAGCATCACCCCACTTGTCTCCAGTTACCACTCAGTTAATCCCATCAGGGACTAATTCACTGATTAGGTTAAGGATATGCCCCAATCATTTCTCCTCCAAACCTTCTTGCATTGTCTCACACGTGAGCCTTTGGGGGACACCACATCTAAATTGAAATGGCCTGTCCTTGGACCAAATAACCTCTTCATGCCTTGGTTTCCATGTCTGTAAAATAGAGTTAATATTATCTACCTGATTAGAAGTGAGGAGTCAATAGGTCAACACAGGCAAAGTTCTTAGAACAGTAAGTGCTGTCTAGCTCCTCTCAGTTCCATGATGTCAAGTGGATTGTTCAAACTGCTTTACAGATGGGAGGGAACTTGACAGTGGATACACAGGCATGGCCCATTACCAAGCACAGGGGTCTGATCTCATTGTCCTTTCCCTCCCTCTGAATGTGACCAGTCCCCCTTTCTGGGCCTCTTACCTGTGTTCCCTAATCCCAAACTTAGGGATAGCTCTGGCACCATGGAGGGAGCCATAGTCATTGACACACTGAACTCCACTGCCTCATGTCTAGTCTTTACCAAGTCACTGTCCTGCCCCACCCCACTATAAGTTGTGGCCTTGGCCTTTCTTTCTTAAGATTACAGACATTTAGGAGTGTTCAGGAGAAATCGCACATATAAGAGAACTGGACCCATGTTCCAAGGATCCTGGTCTCTTTTTTACCCATCTCCCCAGTTTTTGTTTTGTTTTTTTTTTTTTTCAGGAATAAATTTGAAAGTTCTAAACAATATGCAGTTACAAAGTTTCCTGGAAAAAAATCACGAAGGTGCCTCTCACCTTCAACATTTCATGCATTTTCCCATGAAGCCTTATAAATCATGCCACCTGGTCCACCATCAACATGATGGGCCCTTTGTGCTGAGCTCACAGGCTCCTAACTTACCTTCCGTGTTTCCCAAGTGGTACCTTGCTCACCTACTCCCTGACCAGACAGAATGACACAAGAAGATAATTTTGAGCACACATACACACTCACAGTATATGTGAATGAAAATTTCTTGAAATCTATAGGCAAAACTGGAAGTGTCAAAGCAAGATACGGCCTTATGTCTCCCACAGAACATTATGAAAAGCCCTGTGGCGAACACTGTATTTCTTTTGCTGACTGTCAAGCCAAACCCAAAGGATGAAGATGACAAGTAAGAAATAGCAACAGGCAGACATCAGAGAGACAATTTTGTCTGCCAAACTCAATGCCAGGTTGAGAGGCAGAGGCAGGACTGAAGAAGAATTTGTCAAGGATCCCTCTTCTGGGAAACTGTCAAAGCCAACCAGCTTGTTTTTAAGATTAGTCAAGAAGCACAATAGATATGGACAGCTCTCCAGACTCACCTGAACCTGGCTGAGCCTTCCCTGGAAAGGAACAAACCCTTCTGGCCACTTGCAGAGGTGCACACACCAGATTCAGAGAGAACAGTTCCCTACCCTGCGGGCAAGGGCAGCAGGTGCAAGGATTGGAACCCAGACACCCAGGTGTAAACAAGAGAGCTCCTGGGGCAGACAGCCTTCAATTCCACCCAATATTGTCAAGGTCCTCCAGTGCTGGCCCCAGTGGTTGGTGGGCTTGCCAGGTTCACAGGTGAACTAGGCTTGGCCCTGCCCTTAAGAAGCTCACACTCCTAATAGAAAGCAGGAGATGCCAAAAAGTGACAAAAAGCAAGTGTGAGCATGAGGAACCTGTGTGTGTGAGTGTGTGTGTGAGTGTGTGTGTGTGTGTGTGTGTGTGTGTGTGTATGAGGCTCCAGTGCCCAGAACTCCATCCCTTCCTTCTGACAGCTTATCCTATGGGGTTACCTCAGGAGAATGCCCCGCATCCCACCCTCCTTTGAGACTCCGAGCGAGAGCCTGGAGTGCACCGGTCCAGAGCAGTCTTGGACTCCTGGCCCACCCAGTATAGGTCTGTCCGGAGTCCTACCCCGCATAGGTCTGTCCGCTCCACCCCAGCCGCTCCCTGGGCCTGGAAGTGCAGCTACTGAGGGATCCGCCTGTGCCTGGTGCCGGGAAGGCTCAGCCCAGGGCGGGTTCTATCTGTCCTGGGCGGAGGCACCACCGCAGTGAACAGAGCTCAGGCTCCAGCGCTTCTTCCCGGGTTTGACACCTGCTCCTAGGGAGGGTCCTAGACCAGCGGGCCATAGTGGAGGTGAGAATCACTGTTGGTTTAATTAGCCACCCAGTCACAGATGCATCCCTGTATTCCCAGTCGCTGAGGGACCGAGCATAGGGAGGCTGGCGTTGAGGCTGGGGCTGGGGGTATGCAATCTTCCTAGCCTGGGCTTGTCCCGCAGCCTGTGGTCCTAAATGCCAATAGCTAGAGTCAAGCGGTATCTCGTTGTTAGTCCCTTATAGTAACCAAATGAGCTCTTTTGCACTACTACTCTCTTGTATACACACACACACACGTCCACACGCACACAATTTCAAGCTGGACTTGTGTGCGATCCCGAAAGCCGGTGAGCAACCAGCCTGGTGTCACACGCACATTTCGACACGTGCGCAGCGGGCCCCCATATCGACTGTGAGCTGCCCACACCCGCTTGTGCAGCCCCGCGCACACACACATGTGCCCTGGGAAAGCGCGCAGGGTCTCAGATACTGAGGGTCCTGCACGCGGGTAAAAGCTAACAGGAACCCGATCCCCAGCCCACAAGCGTCTGCGGCCCCAAAGCCCGGCACTCGCGGGATTGATGCGCACT
This sequence comes from Marmota marmota marmota, assembly GCF_001458135.2. Taxonomy (NCBI): domain Eukaryota; kingdom Metazoa; phylum Chordata; class Mammalia; order Rodentia; family Sciuridae; genus Marmota; species Marmota marmota. The sequence goes on from NW_026000174.1 coordinate 24,655,866, forward strand.
AACCCCAAACACCCAGCGCGGTATGGGCACTCCCGGGTCTCGTGGGCGGCCCAAGTTTCCTGCGGCGCCAGTACCTTGGATGTGCTGCTTGATGACATTCTCCAGGTGGTCCAGCCGCTCAATAATCTTCAGAGTATCCCCTTTGTCTTCCTCCAGCTTCTTGTCAGGCGCCGGCTCCTGCCCCCGCACATACACGCTGGCGATATAGTTGGTGACCCAGCCCACGTACAGCAGGCATATGATGTTGGTCATGCCGCTCAGGATCACGCAAGTGGACACCAAAGTTTTGGTCTTCCTGGTGCACACCATTCTGGACTCCCACCTCCATATAGAGCTCCCGGGGGCCCCTCCTTGATGCGCGCCCGGGACTGCCCAGCGATCACACCCCCTAGCACGCTTGGGGCTGCACTTGAGTCGCGAGGTTCTCCAAAACCGGGTCTGATGGCTGTGGAGCCGCGGTGCCCAAGTTTGCAGCTCGCGCCGCTGGCTACCAGGAGAGAGCTGACAAAGGAAATGAGACAGAATTTTTTCCAAATTAAAAATCCCTGAGCCTTTCTAGAACGGTCACGGGTGGCCGGCAGCCGCGCGACCCGATGCACACGTCTGGGAAACTTTGCCACTGCCTGGGTACGCGGCGGCGCCGCTTCCCATCGCCAAGCTCCGGCTGCCTTGGCGGTCCGACCGGCCCGCGCAGCTAGCAGGACGGCGGCGGCGGCAGCCGCGGCAGGGAAAGCGGCAGAGCAAACCGGCCCGGCCCCCTCCGAGCGACAAGCGCCACCACCAATCGCGCTCCGGCTCGGTAGAGGGGCCGGGGCTGGGCGGCTGCGGACCAACGAGGAAGGCGCGGGGGGGCGGAGTTCGCCCCGGGCCCCACCTGCTGGCCTCCCTAGCTCCCGCCCCCAGGGACGCGCCTGAGCCTCCACCCGTGCCCGCGCAGGCTGCCCCTACCCAAGCTTCCGAAGATGGCTCGCCTCCAGCCCCAGCCCAGGTCGGCAGATTCTGCTGGTAGGGGAATTCCAGCTCTTGCCCTTGCTCTGGTTTTTGCGCAGGAATCCCTGGCTTCCGGGGATCTGGAGGTTCAGTTCCCCTTATCTGCCCTGACTGTGGGGCTTCTGGAGCAGGTCCCACCAGAAAACTGACTCCGCTATCCTTTTGCGGTTGCCAGGACCCCAAGAGACCACTTAAGCGGTCAGGCCCTGTGGTCATCCACTCCTTCCTTGGCCTCACTTCGGCCTCCACCCTGACCTTTATTTCCTGGCCCCCTGGGGTGTCACCAGACTTGGCAGTTGTCAAAGGGGTCAAGATTCCCCCTGAATCTTCTGGAAGCAGAATCGATGTCTCTGAACAACCTATTTCTGCTCCCAAGTGTTTTTTTTTGCTACCTAGATTTTTCTTTAAGTCAATGCCTAAAGACCATGTCCTGAAACCCCAGTTTTCATTCATTTGGGACCAGGCTCATCCGGTGAATAGAGAAACCCTGCACAGAAATGCCCGGAGGAAAGTAAGTGGGAGGAGACACAAAGTGGAAGGACAACATGTACAGTCCCTATACATATTGATTGTCGCTGCTTTTGGCAACAGAACTGTGCTCATGTTGCCCTCTCTTATTGAACACCCACTTTTCAATACCTGAGTAGAATTTCTTTAAACTGGGGCTTTTTAAAACACAGATTTCCCTACTCTAAGTTGCATTCTTCTGGCCTGGAAGTCAGAGCTGCAGCTCCTGCATGCACAGCCTGAGTGGCATCACTCTAACCTGACTTGTTAGGGCTCAGAGTGGCTCTCTCAAGGGAATTTTTCAGAATTCAAAAAACTAGCCCTACAAAAGGAGGGCACAAAACCAAAGTAGAGGCACTTTATGGCCCGACCAGCCAAAGGCCCTTCATCCAGTGCTTTGCTGACAAAAGATACTGTGAAAAGAAGCACCAACTAGGGATCTGGGAAGATTTCTCTTCACCTCCAGTTGAAGGAGAGAACAATGGGTATGGTAGAGGAGAGAGAGGAGAATAGAGTGCATGAATGGGACACGTTCATGACAGGAGAAAATGTGCACAGTTTCTGGGGAAAAATAAAAATCAAGATAGGTCAGTCTGCTGCCTGCCTCCACAAAGAAGAAGTCCTGGGTCTTCTCCTCTTCTGCAAGCATAATTCAGCTCACAAAGGGAGGACTTGGGTTTTCTTCAGGCTGGATGGACTTAGTGGCAGTGGCTTTGGGCACAGCTGATGGCAAAGGTATCATCCTGGCTTCCACTCTTCACTCTCTCCCAAAGGGAGCCCTAGAAATTCATCTCTTACCAGGACCTTCCTAATGTACCACAAGTTAGACTGAGAGGAGACCATAGTTGTTTTTCACATTGAGGGGTGCAGGGGGATTTCAAATTAAAAGTTTCAAGAAAAAACAAAGTAGAATGTATGACATTAAATTTTGTATCAGCTGATGCTCTAAGATAATGTGTGACCACAGAGGGCATTAATATACCAAGAACACAGATAAGAGCACAGAATAGGCTCTCTTCTCTAAAAGGTCACAGGGTTGAGTTCACCAATTCAATGAATATTCCCTGGAGGGACAGTCAGACTCTGGAGTTCTAACCTCTGGACCATCACCTGTTAGTTATGTGAGTTTGGACAAGTTTCAAAACAACGGTGAGCTCAAATTCCCCCAAGTATCAGATAAAAACAACACTCCACTGAAGGACTGGTTTTGAAGATTAAATGATAGGATATTCCAGAAAGGTACACACTGTGGCTGCTCAGGCTCATGTGAATCTCCTTCCAGGATATGGTCCCTCCTTTCCTGAGGCCAGAGCACAGTCACATAAGCTTCATCCTTCTATTTGGCAGTACTTGGTTTTTCTACCAAGCAATATCACTTCTGTCTCCTCTAATGCAAGCTAACAGGAATTAAAACTATAGCGGCAAGGGGCTCATCTCTTCTTAGCTAGCTGGGCTCCAGTTCGTTGGCTTTCTATTTATAATGTCTGTCTTTATCATCAGTAGTGCAGTGGTCCGCACAGGTTGACAGGCTATTCAAAATGGAAGACTGGTTGCTCCCAGGACCCTAACTTTCTACTCAAGACCGCCTTGGGTAAAAGGGAACACAAAGATTTTAGCCACAATGATTTTGCAGAGTCACAGGTTAGAAGTGAACCACACACAAGCGCTCTTATGAACAGTTCCTGGAATTCATATCTTTGATCCTCAATTCAATTGCATTCAATCCAACAAGTAATTACTGAGCCTCTGAGGTTTTGTCTGAATGACAAGTTGACCTGGACACACCTAGTTTATTCCAGACATGTGGATATAATCTAAGCTTCATAGTCTTAATATGGGCCTCTTTTCTGAACCTGGAAAGCTGCTATCACTCATCCTACACTGTGAAGATATTTCTGATTTTCAAGTTAGGTCATTTATCTAACCTATGAATGTCACCTCCCCTTTTCTTTAAATAAATTCTGCTTTGTGGAGTCATTATCAGATGCCTGGATAGTTCATCAGGACTGAAGAGGTAATCAGATAATGAATGTGAGCAGAAACTCTAAAAGTCTTTCTTTAAACTTCTGAGGATGTAAATCTGGTGTCTCCTCCCACTCCTTCCACAAGAGGAAGTGAGAATGTGCTAAAGAAGCAGAGATCCTTGGTAGGGTCTGCCCAGCACAGCCTTTGAACTTCACCCATCTTTTACACTGGAGAAGCTGCTATCCTCCTGATGGGATTTAAGAGTGAGCTAGTAGGACTTTCCTACTCACATGCATAGCCTGAGTGTAAGCTTTCATTCAAAATATCTTTGACACTAAAATTGGGAAAATCCAATCATTAATGGAGTGCAGCCACCAATCCATTATATTCTCAGAGGTTCCCCTGAACTGAGTTAAAGAGGAACAGTGAACCAATCTTGGGCAATGGCAGGTGTCCACTCCTCAGGGAGGAGTGTCAGTGGCCATCTATCCCACCAGATGGCAGCACCATGCAAAGCCTTGGGACTGGAGGTGCCAATTAGGATGCTGGGGCTAAAGGGGGAAAAAAAAAAAACAGATCCTGATAGTGAAAAGCCCCAATCTGTATGCAGGCTAGATGGGGAGAGGGGTTGCCAGGTTCCTAAGAGAACCTGGGATCATGGGGCTTCCAGCAAGGACAGATACAGGTTCAGAGACAAAGGCTATGGAGATCTAAGATTGGATTCTGCCAAGCTATAAACAGGGTGTCAGTGACTGAAAAAGGCATCCTTCTTGGAGAGAGATGGCAATGAGACTAGTATTTTTTGGTACCTATTAGGTGTCAGGCCTACTGTTTTCATATGTTGTCTTTGGAACACAGAGTAGAGTGCCAATTGGCTGGGTTCATATCCACTTCTGCCATTTACTAGCTGTATGATCCTGGGTAGATTATTAAATGCTCCAGGCTTCAGTTTCTTCATCTGCAAAATGGGGATAATAGTAATAACACCTACCCCATATGAATGTCATGAAAATCAGATGGATGAATTATATAAAGCATACTAAAGGTACTATGTCAGTATTGGCTATAGCTATTATTACTTTCTCTGAGCACCAAAATATCTAAAAGATAAATGAGAGAAGACAGGACTTCCAGAAGGTGATTTCCTCTAACTGGGAGCAAAGGTTTTTATTGATCCTCTTCTTTCACCTATTCAAGGACCCAAAGCACCCCTAGCTGAACTTCAGAGCAGATCCTGAAAGGAATCCTGTAACTACACACATCTAACCAACTCTGCCCACTTAATTATCCACTAAATATTTTCTGAGAGTCCAGTCTGTACTAGACTCATTGCTGGGCACTGGTGGTCCAGAGGCGACTCACACCTGCATCCTGGCCCTGCACCCCTTTCATGAAGGAATCCCACAAACAATTTGACATGTATCATAAGCTCTTACTTGACATATGAATATGGGAAAGAAAGGTGCAAACAGTTGTTGGGGGCACCAAATTCCTTCCCAAGAAGCGACTGTGCACCTGCTAAGCACCTTCACTGCCATTTAGTCCCTGGATATCTCTACTGCACTGAACTTTCTTCCCTGGAGAAAAATATTTGCAATGTATTTAACAGACCAGGGACTGATATCTAGAACATATAAAGAATTCACATAAACCAATAAAATAGAAGGGCAAAACTATTCAAATGGAAAATTGGGCCAAGAATATAAGCAGACAGTTAAGACAAAAAGCAAATTGCCAATAAACATATAAAAAGATGCTATAAATTAGTTAAAAATTAAAAGCATATTTTTAAAAAACATAGATGCCCTGATTTACCTATCAGATTGACAAAAACGCATTATGATAGTTTTCAAGCATTAGAGAGAACATGTGGGAAATAAGTACTCCCATATTCTTCTGGTGGGAGTATAATTGGTACAATCACTTTGGAATATAACTTGGCAGTAATGATGAAATTAAGAATTCACATTACCCTATGACCTGGTATTCAAAGTACGGTCCATGGACCAGTTACATCAGCATCACCTGAGTGCTTCATAGAAGTACAGAACATTGGGCCCATCCCACATCTACTGAATCAAGTCTGTTTCAACACAATCTCCAGATGATTCATATACACATTAAAATCTGAGAACCAATATATAGGAAACTGTGAGCCATGGGCTTTGTATTGGAAAAGAACCAGGACTAGCAGAAGTGGCCAACTTCTGAACTGAAGTTCTCTCCAATGTCCGATTTCTGAGAATGAATAGTTCTTAATATAATACTTTCAAAATTAGAATTATTCTTTAATTTCAAAAATGATGCCTCTGGTTATGCTGGGTTCTGCTTCACGTTTTGTGACCTGAGCTAGCCATTTAACTATTGTAAGCCCACATCCTCATCTGTAGGACAGCAGTAATTATACCAAGTAACTAAAAGTTCAGCCTCACACACCAGGGGCTTCAAACACATCACACCAAGTACAACTCAAGCCTTGATGTTCGTATGATTCTGATGGTCAGGAAAATGGCCAACCTTTATGGTTTAAGGCCACAGAGAAGAGAGCAATACTGTGGGAGCAAGACTTTCACCAAATGAAACAAATGCACATACACACATGTTCACACATACCGACAAGAGGCTTGACTTACTTGTGCTACCCATAAGGGTGTTTTCTATAGAAAAATAAAAAGAACCATCAAGGTGCACAATCCCTTTCACCACATAGTGAGAGCAAGGATGTTATCAACTACCACATTTGCTCCCTTCGATTCATTTCTTAGTTCAGGGTATTTTACATGACAATTTTATAGAGCTGCCTGCTTTCACACATGCAGTGAGAGATTTATGAAAGTTTTGGCTTCCTGTTATTTAAAAAGGACGCTCAGTAGGAGATAAGATACGTTGAAAAGGAAAGCATTCGAGCATCCTGGTAACACACATGGAACCCAATGAACCTGGGTTGGAAATGGCATCTGCCATTTACTTACCAGTTCTATGAATCTGAGCAAGTTACTCACAATACTGTATCTCCATTTCCTCATCTGTAAAATGTAATGACCACCTCATGGAGTTGTCACATAGATTAAATAAAATAGTATTTGGAAAGCTTGGCACACAGGTGTGGTAAATATTCAATAAATATTAGATTTGCTAGTACTTCACATTTTTATTTAAATATTAAATCATCATGTTTCATTCCCAGCCCACAATATACATATTCTATAGCATATATATGCAGCCTAGGGACTACATATATATTTTAAATGTGCTTTTGTTGTTGCTGCTGTTGTTGTTGTTACTTAAAAGGATGAGTACTGGGTTTCTGTGCAACTTCTATAAGTAGAAACAAACAGAACTACCCAAAGTAGCTCTATTTGTAGCTCACTTCACTACCCAAAGTGAAGTGATTCGTTGGACCACCTGGCCCTCTAGGGCAGGTTGTATTACCAGTACTGTTCCACAACAGCTCCACAGGCAAGCTATTCTCACATCCACTCTATAGGTGAGAAAACTATCAAATGTCAAACACTAAAGGGTGAAAGTGGTGAAGGGCTCTAACTCTAATCCTAGCACTCTCCCATATACCTCCTCCCTCCTGAGGAGCAGCCAAGGGACCCTTCCTTATCCTCAAAGAAGGAACTGCTGGCTGATCAAGACTAGAAAGTGAGAGACCCCATTTGCATCTGTCTAGGTATATGTTGGAATGAGAAGAGCTTTCAACCCCTAACTGGATGTTGTCCCCTGAATAGGGAAAAGCTCTATTAAATCCAGCATTTCAAAAGTGAGGATCTAGTGGAGCCAAGCTAGGGGACTTCCTATGTCTGGAGTCCTACTAATAGGGCACAGGGAGTGTGTCAATCAGATTTTTCGTTCCTGTGATCAAAAGACCAGACAATAACAAGGAAAAGTTTATTTTGGGGTTATGGTTTTAGAGGTTCAGTCCCTGGTGGGCCGACTCCATAGCTCTGGGTTCAAATGAGGCAGCACGTCATGGTTGGAAGGGTGTGATGGAAAGCAGCTCAGGACACGATAGCTAGGAAGCAGAGTTCCACTCTCCAGAGGCAAAACATAAACCCCAAAGGTACAGCCCCAATGACCTATCTTCTCCAGCCACACCCCACCTGCCTTTAGTTACCACCCAGTTAATGCATATCAGTGGATTAACCCACTGGTTAGGTTAAAGTTCCATAATCAAATTATTTCACCTCTAAACATTCTTGCATTGTCCCACGCACGAGCTTTTGGGGGATACCTCATATCAAAGCAGAGCAGAGAGTCATAGATTCCCTCAGACTCAGGGAAGGTGCTTCCCTGAAAATCCTTGTGCGGGCTCCAGTAAGGCAGAGAGAAGAGGATCTGGGTGGTGAAATGACTTTTCCTGGGAAATGCCTGGTGGCCACCTTCATGTCTGAACCAAAACATCAGAGAGCTGTTTCAGCAGCCACCCGGACGGACCCTCACTCTCAGACTCACAGAAATAGCAAAGGCCCTCTGTAAGGGATCACTGGTGCCTGCGAGGCACGAGGGGAAGCAATGACCTTTTCAGGATTGGTATATGATGGTCTGGGGCATTACTGGCCCATAAGCATGTTCTGGGCTTTGCTGCCAGACAGATGGTAAATAAAATATTCAGCAGACACACCAACTTCTCACAACAGTGAGGTTACTGGCTGGTTCAGAACAGAGTGATTTCTGTAGAAAGCACAAATTACAAGTGGCAAGAAGCAGCTGGGAGGTAGTCAGCAATCTGCTTCCTCTGACAGAGCCAGAGACCAAAAGCTGGGGACAGCCTGCATTTGCAGCAGGCCCCGAGCCCCTACTCAGAGAGCTGTGGAATTTATCATCAAAAGACTTATATAAACTTGGTTCCAAGACAAATGACAGATACAAAAAAAAAAAAAAGTCCAAATTACTCAAATGAATGATTCTGGATAAAATAGCCTCAGCAGGTGCCAATGGATAGGTGGATGTGGCAGGATATACTTACAGATACCAACATAATCACTTTTCTGACAGAACTCAAACCCAGAATGGCTGGGTATTTGCTAATAATTGTCCACTGTATACAAGCTGCCTTATCCAGGCATCCACAAACATGATGAGGGAGCTGACAGACTCCAGAATGAAGTCTTAAGACCCCATATCCCCAAGTAGTGTGACAGACACAGCAAATTCCTTGCCATCCATCATAACTTTATTGCAGGAGCTTCAGCAACTATAGAAAAGGGTAGGTCTAGAATGTTAAGTTTGTGCTTCTTAATAAAGCTTACTTCTGTGAGCCTAAGCATTTTCATTTGCGATACTGTATTCTAAAACCAAAACAACAATACAGATTCATTTTCCCATAAATTATCAGAAAAAACATTCTCACTTTTCACTCACTCACCAAGCATGATAATCATCTCCAAAATAACCCTCAATGTAGTTACCAATTATCTCAAAGTAGTAAATCCAATGACATTTCTCAGTCCACCCGATTCAACCTTTCAACAACTTTGAACATTGTTCGATTTCTCTTCTTTCTTAAAACTTTCCATTCTTTTAGTTTTTAAGATAGTATGCTCAACCAGATTTCCTCTTGCCTCTCCCCACTACCAACCTATCTTCATCTACTGGCTATTAAATGTCACAGCTCAGCAAGATTCCATCCAAGTCTCTCTCCTCTTCTTACTCTGCTCTCTACAGACCCTCCCTTTTCATCTACACTCTAACCATCAACTCTCTCTAGACAGATGATTCAAGCCAGGTCTCCTGCCAACTTCCAGACTAGTAAACCCAATTGCTTGCTAACTTCCCTCCTTATGTGATTCATAAGCATCTCAAAATCAAACTGGCAAAATAAAACTCCTGAGATTCCCCTCCTACCTCCTTTCCCAAATCTAGTCCTTTTGTGGTGTCCCATCTTAGTGAATGAAAGCATCCATTCAGTTGTGTGAACCAGAAGCCCAGAAGTGATCTTTTGTTCTTCATGTCCATCATAACCAAGCTGTATTGACTCTAACGACTAGTTACATATGCCACAAAATCAACCTAAATTTCTCCATGTCATCTCTCCCTTCATCTTTCGCCTAGACTACTAACTAGTTAACAACTGTAGTCTATTGACTCCTGGAGGGCAGAGATGAATCTCTGAGTTTTATTCCCACTAATATCATTGGAGCTTATCATGGTACTAAATAAATATTAATATATTAATGAATAAGATTTTTACTTAAATTATATATTATCCAGTAGTTTCAGAGAACAATAAATCTGACATGTAAAAATCCCTAGAAAACTGAAACTAGATTTTTTATTTGTTTTTTTTTTTACTTCAATCATCTTCATAATAATCTTCCTAAAATATACTATAACCCTCCTAAAATATACTATATGATATATGAAACCAAACATATATATATATATATATATGCGCATGGGGGATACCTGGAATTGAACTCAGGGTGCTTAACCATTGTGCTCTTTTTGTGTTTTATTTAGAGACAGGGTTTCATTGAGTTGCTTAGGGCCTTGCTAAGTTGCTCAGGCTGGCTTTGAACTTGTGATCCTCCTGATAGTACCAATTTATTATACTTAAAAAGATAAAAGATAGTTTAACAAGTTCCTGGATATATGATCAATAAACCAAAAAATCATTTGCATTTCTTATACTCCAGAAAACAATGAAAAAAGTTCTATTTATTTTATCAACAAGAAATACATTTAAAACTCAAGCTAGCAAAAGTTGTGTGGGAGACATTGTGGCTTCAGAAATTCAGTTTCCAGTGGTCACCATTCCCAACTGGAATGTCATAACTGGGTAAAAACCTGAGGACCAGGGCTGCCCTGTAAGATTCGACACCCATCTTCTAGTGAAGATTCTTTTCCTAATTGGCCTCCCAGATGGAATCTGAAGGTCTTGGGTTTAATCAAAGGAAGCAGATAACCCAAGAGAGTTGGAAGAAGAAGTAAGTGACCTAAATCCTTACAGAATCAAGCTCCAGTGGTCTCCCCACTCCTCAAACAGTATTTTTTTTTCTATCTCAGCCTTCCAATTCCTAAAAGTGAAAGAAAACTTTTCTAGTTTACAGGAAAATAATAGTTGGGAAATCCTTCTAGATACTAAAGTCTATTTATTGTACTAGCAACAATAATAACAATAAAATAAGGCACCTGAAATAGAAGTTCTACAGGTGTCTTCCACTGACTCAGTCCCCTGTATACTTCTAACCACCAAAGTGAGATAACTGAGGTAAATAAATATGGCCTGGGGCTGATGTCCTGTGCCACCAACTGGGAAAGGTCCAGCTTCTTGGCTCAGGGATGAAGGATCATGCTGGCATGTCTGGGTACTGAGGGCATCAGTCCAAGACATGGAGGAGGGCTAACCTACATCCTTAGACGAGAGGGAATCTCCCACACTTGCCAGCCACGGCCATGTCCACGATGGCAGAGTGCAGAGGCCTGTGCCATACCCACGCTGGTCAAATCTGAGAATCCAGGCAACATGGGATTATTTACACCTGTGCTTCTTGAGGATGCTGTGGAATTTATCCCTAGCGTTCTTTCTAAGTCCCTAAAAGGCCACACTGGACTAGAAAATGTTCTGGCCCTGCTTCTGAAGGAGGCCCATAGCCACCATGTCACTGTGGTCTTCTTACCTTAGCTCCCATTCCACCATGGCTCACGATGACAGGCTAAAGGCTTTGACAGGCTCCAGCCCCTTTGCTTCGACAACTCTGGTATGGCCTCACACAGGGGGAGATGGTTATGCTTGGAGACTGGAAGGGGAACGCTGGGCTCCAGGTTTTGAGACCATCTTGGAATGTGCCCACAACTACTTAGTGCTGCTGGGAAGGTGCCCTCATTCTTTTTTCTTTCCCGGTTTTTAAACCTGAGTTATTGAACACGCACTATGTTGTTGTTGACTCAAATAACCACTAGAGAGATCAGATACGAGCATGACATGGGAAGGGGCTATTGGAACAGGGTCATTTGCCTTTCCGTCAACCAGTCCCATTGCTGTGATCAGCAGAAGTTTGTTTGTTCAAACATTTTAAATAGTTTTTTTTTTTTTAATCTTTCTTTACAATCGAGCTGTCACTTTTCAGGATTGCCAGTGTTTCTTCCCTCTTGAATACCCACTGCACTCTCAAATTCGTTCCAAAATTGTTACTCCCAACCTGCTATAAATTGGGAAAACAAATAGCTGAATTATTAGAGTTAGATGTAAATGAGGGGGAAAAGGACTTTGATCAAGGGGCTGAGGGACACTCCTGTGAATAAAGTGTTCAAGGATGTGACATATTTATTGGTTCACTTATTTTCTGCCTCTCAACACCCTCATGCTCCAGCAGCTTGCACTCCTGATCCTACCAATCAGTTCCCCACAAAGCAGCCAGAGTGATCTTTTAAAAATGCAAAGTTGACTTTGGTACACACCACACACACACACACACACACACACACACACACACACACACCCTACACCATCCTTCCCTGCTTAGACCCCTTCAGTAGCTTCTCATCACCCGCAGAATAAAGTGTAGCTTCCTTGACAGGCCTCCAAAGTCTATCAGATGTGGCCTCTCGGACCCTCCTCTCTCCCGTTTCCAGGCCCAAATACGTGGAACATGACTGTCACCCCAGCTCATTAAGTTTCAACTTAACTCCTTCTCCTAGAAAACCTCCTTGGCCTGCTGAACAAAGCCATGGGTGGAACACTGGCCCCCAGTCCTAAATACTTTTCCATCCAAACATGTAGCCCTAAATCACTCTGGCAGGCTAGCATGATAAGAGTCCTAGCTCTACCATTTACTAGCTCGGTTGTGTTGAACAAATAACCTAACTTCTCTAAGTCTCAGCATCTTTAACTGTAAAATGGAAATAGTTGTTTCACCTACTTCTTAACAACATGGCAAAGACTGAGATGGTGCACGTAGAGCACTTAGTTCATCAAATGTGATAACCATTCGTTGATGGTCTGTCTCCCTTATCAGAATGTAAGCCCCATGAGGCCAGGGACCATGCCTGCCTGGTGCTCAGGAATTGCAGGGAGTCTGGAACGTTGCTCCTTAAGTACATGCTGAATCTTTGCTGGATGAATAAATATATGAATGAATGAATGAATGAATGCCAACTTCCTGTCAAAGAATCTGCAGGGCTCCCATTGTACACGTCAATGGAAGTCCATTCTTGTGTGTGTGTTCTTTAATCTGCGGCTCCCACCAGCTTCTCTCCTGCTACACCTTAATGGCTCATCTGATGAAATTCTCTTCTCCTCCTCCTCTCCCTTAATCAAATGCTTGCCAGGCCTGTTGCCCTCCTCCAGGTCAGCCTGCTGGTCAGGTTTTCTTGAGTGTCACTCATTTTGTTCTCCATTCCCCACCCCAACCCCCCACTCCTCCCTGGCCTCTTCTCTCCTCCAGCTAGGATGCAGAGGCCTTGCAGGCAAGCTCTGGGCTTCTCCTTTTGTGCTCCATCCCCACCCCCACGCCTGGTCAGCTCACCCTCCACCAGGGTCTTTCAATCCTCTGCTCCTTCCAACCTGTCATTCCTTTTGATAATGTTCTCTCAAAAAATTACATCCTTGCAGTGTTTACCTCCGAGGTCTCAGGTTTCACCACGCCTCACTTAAGGTATTGACTTTCCAATTCACGATAAATTATTCAGCAGTTCATTTTCACCCAAACTCCTCTTTCTTCAGGGCCTGCTCTCCTCAGCCACCATCTCGGCAGCCTTAAAGTCTAATGACGTATTTACAATTCATGCTCTGCCAGACATTAAAGCAACACGTGTTGAGCTAGCTCCGGGATGATGGAGCAGAGCGCTGCTTAGAAGGCGTAGCAGAGGGACAGGCCCAAGGGTGCCACTCTGTCTTTTATAGAGAGCAAAGATCTGTATCTCCACTGCAAAGGATCCAGGTGCAGACGGTGGCAGAAGGGATGCGGCTCAAAGGCAGGGTCCGGGCTGGAACTTTCCTAGCACTCCCTGAAGAGCTGCCCAACAGCTGATGGGCACAGTGGCTCTTGTTCCAGGCACATGAAGGCAGGGTGAGCAGCAGGAGGATTTCAGCCTCAGTGGCACTGGGTTGAATGTTGTAGGAAAAGAAAGGAAAAAAGAAACCAGATATCCTCCATGGTCGGGGGCATCCACAGAAGTGAGCTCAGCACTGAATCTTCACCGCAGCATTGTGGGGTTTATTTGGTAGGGGGCTAGCAGGGATTGAACTCAGGGGCACTTGGCCACTGAGCCATATCCCAGCCCTATTTTGTATTTTATTTAGAGACAGGCTCTCACTGGGTTTCTTAGGCCTTGCCGTTGCTGAGGCTGGCTTTGAACACATGATCCTCCTGTCTCAGCCCCCTGAGCCACTGGGATAGCATTGTGTTTTTAAAGTGTTGTCTTCTCTGCACAGAGGACTGCTTCTAGCCCTGTCCTAGCCCTTCTTGGCAAATGACCCTGCAGGCCAGCTCCTTCCTAAGGTTTTTGCTCCCGGCACTCCGTCTCCCGTCCTCCTCCACATTAACCCTGGGAACATCCTAGGTTCCCATTGGGAGATTCAAGACCCACCACAGCCTCCAAACCTGCTCCTGTCAGGTCTCAGTCCCTCTGATTATGACTATAAACATGGGGCCATCAGACACTGTAACATGGTCAAGAATGGAGGAAAGGGAGTCAGGGGACTCCACCATTGAGCATCACAGGAAGGCAAGGAGAGTCCCCCCCCCCCCAA